>NC_133337.1:25476726-25810060 GCF_030506205.2 Paramisgurnus dabryanus
TCGTTTGTTCCTCACAAGTAGTGGTCTATAAGATGGCATTAGCATAACACAAAGATGGTCCGAGTTTCCTAGATGGGGGTGTGGAAAGGCTGTGTATGCCTGTTTGATGTTTGAGTAGACTTGGTCCAGAATATTTTCTCCCCTGGTCGCAAAGTCCACATATTTATAAAAGTGTGGGAGCACTGTCTTCAATTTGGCCTGGTTGAAATCGCCCGCGATTATACAGGCAGAGTCCGGGTTAAAGTCCTGCATAGAGCTCACAGATTGATACAGTGTTGAAAGTGCTTCTTTGGTGTTTGCATTAGGCAAATGTACACAGCTGTAATAGTCACGGCTGAAAATTCCCTCGGTAAGTATGCTGGGCGGCATTTAACTGTTAGAAATTCTATGTCTTCTGAACAGTAACTTAAGATGACTTTAACATTAGTACACCAGTTGTTATTGATGAAAATTGCCACTCCACCACCTCGTACAGTAGCTTACCGGTGAGTGCGTGACTTCTGTCCGCCCTGAATATTTTTAGACCGTCCATCTGAATAGCGCTGTCCGGAACGGTGTTGTTAAGCCATGTCTCTGTAATGACGATAACATTGCAATCCTTCACCTTTCTTTGTGTAATTAAATCCAATCTGAGGTAGCAGAATCGAAGGAAGTGCAGGTCTGTACGGTTTGGTTTTTAGCCTTGCGCTGATACCCGCTCTACTGCCTCGCTTGTTAGGTCTAGCACACCGCTTGCGGCGCCTCCAGCGTCGGCCGGTGTCGGGAGGGGAGTCCGCTGCGTTGTAGGCCTCTGGGTCCTGCTGATGTAGGATGCCTAGCTCTTCAAGTACTTTGTGTTCCAAAACAAACATAACTCCGGAAAGATCGTTTGAAAAGTTCAAATTTCGTAATTCAAGTAGTACGTTTCTGTTGTAGATTTTTCTCGTACAAGAATGGGACGATTCAGACGACACATTTAACATAAAACACACATCATTACCGGAGCTGGAGTAGCCGCTGCCGCACAGGGCACCGCCATTATCCTTTATGAGCTTTGACTAGCTTCTTCCAGTCATCGAGTTTTATAACTCAGTAGGTTTAAAAAAACAGTATAACTGAATGTCATCTGCATACAAATGATGAGAGACATCTTTAAACTTTAAAATTACCATCAGTTACACTGTGATGAAGGTGATTTTCGTGAAAGATTTATAACATATAAGGTGTTTTGCATGTAAGAGTTTCCGTGATGAAAGCATTGTTGATTCTGATGAGGACTACACTCAGGAGACAATACCGCTACCACATCGTTGACTCGAGGAAAAGCCACGCAATATTTACTCTCATTTGATTTCTTCATTTATTCCTTTTTTGCCTTGTTTGCCTTCGCTGATTGCATATGCAGGTAGTGTAAGGTCTGAATGCCCTTTTTCTGCCGTACTTTTGCCCTTCCTAGAGTGCCTTGTGCACTCAAATCAATCGGGGGTGCTCATGTGTGGGGAGATCCTATAGCAACAGGGGTGGTAGCCATAGTCGCGAGAGAGAGTGACAGTCGCGCAAGCCAATAATTTGTTTTGTCACGAATGGAAATAATTTGCTGTGTTTAAAACAGTCATCGAGTTTTATACTCTCTTTTTCACATTTTACTTATGTATTGGTATATAAAGACAGTTTAAACAAATTTGGAAAAAAGTTTTGTAGACAATTCCTGCTTATCCTGCCTTTAAGTGAAGGTTTGATGTTATTTAATGAAGCTTCACTCACCATTGTAGCAGATGAATCTCATGTTCGTATTACAGCTCTGATGATGCAACCCTATATCACGAAAATGCGTGACTATTTCACGCATGGACCAGCGTGACAATGTCACGCTTTGCCGCGTTTGAGCGTGAGCATGTCACGCTTTCTGTTTGTGTCACTGTCACGTATTGGTTACTCAACTTTTTTGTCCTATTTTCAAACCATTGTCGCTTCGGTTTAGGGTTAGATTTGGTGCTTGTGTTATATGTCACTTTAAGTATTTGTCACTTTAAGTATTGGTTTATAAAAAAAAAAGATACAATACTTATTCTTTTATATTTTCTAAACTTTAACCAATTGTCACCTGACGTTGGGGTTAGAGTTTGTTTAGGTAAGGGTGTCATTTTATGTAAATCTAACCCTAAACCGAAGCGACAATGGTAAGAAATTAGGACAAAAAAGTTGAGTAACCAATACGTGACAGTGACACAAACAGAAAGCGTGACATGCTCACGCTCAAACGCGGCAAAGCGTGACATTGTCACGCTGGTCCATGCGTGAAATAGTCACGCAATTTCGTGATACTGGGTTGGATGATGCCATGATCCATCTCTCATATAAACACAATCATCTGGACCATTTGAGTCTCCATTAGACCAGTTTGTATATTTCACAGGATAACCCAGAGACCACTTCCATTTATAAACACTTGTTCTCTTCAGTCCAATCCAGACATCATAAATCAGACTCTTCATCAGTTGATTCATGTCATTGATGTTGTTGACTGTGGCCAGATCTGTGTAGTTTTCTCTGCAGTATCTCTGAGCTTCAGTCCAGGTCATCTTCTTGTCTATGTGGTGATAGCGGCGCTGAATGCATTCAGATAATGAACAGAGAGCTATGAAAGAAAGAGTTTGAGTCAAATCTCATGAGATTATAAAACAAACATAAAACCACAAACACAAACTCACCGATGAGAAGAACGCTGAAATATAAAGTTTCAGCCATTTCTGAAAAACAAACACATTGAAAAAATCAGATGTTGATTTATTCTGTTTGTTCATAATTCTGATCATCACAATAAATGCATTCATTTAAATGTCTAAACTATTTTAATGTGTAGTAAATAAAGATGAGAATCTGATATTAAAGCTGTTAAATGTCACTGAAGCTAAAAGTTAACATCTCTTCAGTAACTCTTCATCAATTCTTTATAAAGTTTCATTAATAGCATGGATTAAAGTTCTCCGTCGCTATGACGGGTTTCCGTCAATTGGAAAATTATTAACTAATTAACTTTCCATAAAGACGACATGTATAGACCCTTTTACTGTTTGTACACAATGATGACGTGGTAGCATATGCACGCGCATTTAGGCAATGGAACTATGACAAGAATCAGCAGTGAAGCACCACAGACAGAGAAAGTTATTTAAAAAAGTTGACTTTATTAACTTTTTCAACACAGTTACCAGATCCGTGTACTATAGTGGAGTGGATTGAAGACATAGCAGATGATCAAAAATAAAGTGGCCAAATACATATATACAGTACAGCCCAAAAGTTTGGACATACTTGACTAAAATGTTAACTATGATTTAAAAAATCTTTTAATCTGAAGGTGTGTGGTTAAATGCATGAAATTATGTTTCTAGAAAAAACTATACCTGTGCCAAACAGATTAATTTCTGGTATTAGAAAACAAAAAAATTAATTTAATATTCAGTGCAATTAATCTTTTTTTAAAAATAATATTTTAAAGAAAAATCTGCCAATAAGAGCCCAGAAAAATGTGAAGTCCTTCAATATTCTTTAAAATACAGTCTAAAGTAAAACTTCAAGAAGCTTCTTGATAAAATGACACAAGTATGGTTTCGCAATTTCTTGGCAAAGGGTCACTGCACTTCAGATGTTAAAATATAAGATTGGCAAGCCTTTCAATTTGTGGGCTAAAAAAATCTAACAGCCAGGTAACTTCTGCTACACTGATATAACCAGTGGCTGATACAATTTAAGCACTGTAGTTTATAAACAAGTGCATTTAAGCAATTGAAACACAAACAATAGTGTTAAATATGCATTATGTTTCTGTGTTAGAGGAGCATGCAAGCCATGCATTCGCTTCTCATTGAGCTTGTATTTTTTCTGCTTTATTGGCCTTAAATAGACATATATGTCATAAATCCCATTTTCGCAAGTATCCTCATAAGCATGACATTTAGGTTTTAAGAGAAAGTAAACAGCAGAAAAAAAGAAAATGCATGTGTACCGTGGCGTTATTTTGGATCTGCTCCTGTTTGTCACTCATGCTAATCAAACAATTAATCTCTCACTGCTCTTGACTAAATCACTTTTATACCTTTACTAAGATATATACATTATTGTTTATTATCCTTATTTCATAACTGACTGTTTATCTTCAATGTGTTGGTTGTAAGTGCATATCATTGTGCATAAAATAGCACTTTAGCGCTGCCTCTATTTTAAATAATACTTTGTTGATAAAGCTACAGTCATTCAATTTACACCTGTCACTATGGTTACAGACACCTTACAGCTCTAATGGATACATACTGCATTAGAGCTGTGACTGAGCTGTTGTGTGAAGAGAACAGACCCTGCATTATTCGTTTATGTGTACTGAATAATATAATATACAAATTCCTGTAACACTCAAAAATGTTGTATTTGTTCACATTAGTAAATGCATTATATAACATGAACAAACAATAAAAAAATAGAGTATATAATCATTAATTAATTCTTGTTTTTGTCATTACAGTAGTTGATGTTAGTTCATGGTGGATTAACTAATGTTAACAGTTTCAACTTTGATTAAAAAAAATCAGTAAATGCTAAAATTAATAAGATTTACAATTAATAAATAATTATTAAAAAAGATGGAGGATAACGTTTTTAACCCTTAGTGCAGGAGTTACAAGTGTTTTGTTTTAGACAGATAATAAAGGTTATAGATCAAATAAACACGTTAAAGGACTGTGTTAAAAGTAAAGCTGTAAATTAACAAACTATCAAACTTATGTTGTAGGCATAAAAGTTATATATTAGGAGATAGCTTTTTGACAAACGGCTTAAAACAATAAACTGTATTCACACAAAACCATACTCGCACTGCTGCGAAAGCCCACTTTTTATTATGTATTACATAGTGACAGTTGGCAACCCTGTATTTGCCACAGGAGACTTCAATATGGCATTCATGGCGCAATAAAAAAAAAACTTAAAATTCTATTGGTCTCGCCTATTTATATAAAGTGTCAGTTAAAGGAATATGATTTGGTCTGAAAAAAAATTCAGTCAGAAGAATTTTTTTCACTTTAATTTATACATTAATAGTAATTAAACATTAATACACAATCCTTATACAACACTGTGATATCATAAATATTATTTTAATAGGAATGAGAAAGTAAATAAAGTTCTTACTTTTGAGTTTGTGTGTTTCTCCCCTGAATCTTCTGTTTATCTGTCTGTGTGTTTTTCAGTATGTCAATATATTATATCTCATCATCATTTTCATATTTCATTTCCTTGTTGATGTATTTTTCCTCATACCCTTACTTTTCCTTGTTTTTATTTTAATGATAAATAACTCAAAAAACAGAAATGAGGCACCAGTTCAGGTCTTCTTATTTGAATATTAACTTGATTGTCAGCCAAAGACAGCTTTATACAGTGTTCAATTTGAGGGGAGATAGGGTGGTCCCAGACCTCCAAGGGACCCCCTATAAAGCACAAAAATATAAATTACGGTGGTCCCTTGGTTTAAAATACTACATGAATTTAAAATTGTTGTGTTGCGCTGCCAAAAAGCGATACTGTCCATTATTTGTCCAAATTTCGGAATAAACTAATTCAAAAGTTTTCTGTCTGAAATAAAGGTAAACTCTGGAGAGCACCTCATACTGTTTTCTGGAGGAACTGACAGATGAGTTAATGTCTTTGAGTGTGGATTATTTTCACCTCATTGACACTAATAATCTTTAGTAATCTTTAGGGGTAGGGGCTTTAAATTATTTTTTGTAGTATTATTTCACACCAGGGGCAAGGCTACCCACAGATTGACAGCTGGTCCACTCAGTCATAAGACACACAAAATATTGTATTGGAAAAGCAGAAGAAATCACACATTAATAATACTAAATGATATTCTCTTTAATACTAATATCTCAAATATGCATAATTCAGAAATAAACAACTATTTATAGAAAGCGCACACACACAGATGCACATTTAAAAAAGGATGCAAACACAAAATTATCTTGAAATATATGGCGTTTTTAAAGTGCCGCAATTTTGAGTATGCAAGATCACGCACGTGTTGAACTGAGACTGTGGAGAAATATTTGTCCCACAAATATAAAAGTGCTTCCCTCAAACGAAAATACTTGTCTGAATGTGTTCAAACGTGCCCTTCCGCTTGCGCAAAGCCCCACTTGCTCTCCTGCTACGCTCTGTGCCCGCACTAAGATCCTTCAGCTCACTTGCTCAACACAACTAAGCATCAGTGGTGCCACCATTCCAGCCAATCAGAGATGAGATCGCTAAATTCCAATTGGCTGGCTTGACAACCAATCACAAGATTCCAAGTTCAGTGTCTTCACACTCCCTTACAGTAGGTGGCAGTATGCACCTTTAAAGTTGGGTCGCCATCCGCAATTAAACTTAAAGAAGAAGAACATTATAAACACGGTATGGCTGCGTCCGAAATGCATACTGTACAGTAGGTACTGAATGAGATGAAGTACTAACTTACTGACTGTTAAAACAGTAGGTACTGTATAGTATGAATCCTAGTTATGCGATTCGGACATAATACATCCGCCATGTTGATACATCACGTGACATACGTCATCATCACGTCATGTGATACCAGCGCGACAATGGCCGCAACGCTGCTTTCGCCTTTCTTCTTCGTTGCATACTTCCGCTCCTGGGGCATCATGGGATTGTGAAGTGTCCATTGTATGCGGTTTTGGATGCAGCATATGTGTTTAATTGCTTGGCTGCTATTTGTAGTCAAGTTAAAATGTCCAACTCGCAACAAGCACACGTAAGTGTTGTAGCAATTTTAAAGGAGGGGCTTATGATAATTCATAATTATTTATAAAATGGTAAATGGACTGCATTTATATAGCACTTTTATCAGACCTATGGCCATCCAAAGCTCTCTGCAATTAGCCTAAAACACTATTCAGACGGGATTAGTTTTCCAAACAACGTTTGAGTTTCAACGTGTCCTCAAGGACGTCTGTGATTTTACATACCGATTCGGACGAGATTAAAATGATGCAGGCTATTCCAGAGATGGGAGTGTCTGTTTCATGCATTTGGGCGTTGCAGAAGAGCATGTGTTCTGGATACGCGTGTTTGCAATGTTTACAATTTTGCTTTAAATGTAAAATTAATTTCAATTTTAACAAATCAAAATAAAATATACAAATCCTACTAAAGTAACGTTAGCCTACGTGTTTTATAAAACTGTCCACTTATAATAAACCCAAAGAAATGAAGAAATAATGATTAATAACAATTTATTATCTTTATTAATTAACATTACCATTCCAGAGTTGAACAACTTTGAACGGAGTTTCTTATAACGTTAATGATATTACAGTGGCCAGTCTTAACAGTGTTTGATATTCAGCTCATCTTGATTTAATTATTTTATTTTGCCGAATGCGTAAAACATCCATATCTGAATGAATGGGACACAGGAAATACAATATACGTGCATTAGTAAGACCTTACGGCAGATCACGTTGGCCAAAACACGAAAGGAACCGTGTTTTCAAAAGATATTGCGGGAAAACACAGACATTTGTATCCGAACAGGGTTAAATTTCTCAGAGGACCTTAAAAGTATAAATAAGGAATAAAAGAATTGATGATGCCCCGTCAAATATCACCCCACAATCTTTGGATTTTTTATTTGTGTGCTCCTCCTACCTTTTGTTGAGACCCAGAAAACATTCATAAATAGACAGTTTGCCAGTAGCATCAATAAAATGCAAAGAGACCAGCGGTGTATGTAGATAAAACCGTCTCATTCTAAGGTAATAACAACAATATAGTTCAATTGTCAGGTCTTTATACACTACAGATAAGATAGTTATGTAGATTATATTGCATTTCTGTCAAGAGATCCTCTTAAAATTGACATGTAATGGAAATGTTTCTAGATACAGCGGGTAAAATAAACACATCATTGTTTTTCTCTGTAAACATATTTCTAAAAGGTGCAATTGACATGAAATTTTCACCGGATGTTGGTCACAACCCAAACAATTCACTCATTTAAAATCAAACCATAGATGTTAATAATTTAAGTTATTGAGCAACTGTTGCTTCACTGCAAGAATGATGGTTTGAGCCCCGGCTAGGTCAGATGGACTTTCTGTGTGAAATCTCCATGTTCTCCCTGTGTCAGCATGGGTTTCTTCCAAAAAAATGCAAGTTAGGTGATTTGAAGATGGCAAATTCAATTGCAAACCTATTGTATGTACCCAATAAACATTAAACATCTGATGGAAGTGCAGATAATCTCTATATTGCGTCCGTCCGTCCAAAACCAATTCTGGACGTCTATACGATGTGCAAACTAGGTCCGCTATTTGGACGTCTAACCACTTAGATGTCAATATGCAGTTCAAGATCTGAACGCCTGACTACGTAACTTTTTTGATGTTTAGACAAGTGCAGAAAATTAACATTAAATGTTGTAATGGAGATGTTGGTCACATGACCACTTTTGACTACTCATGACTAGAATGTTAACTGCGTTCACCTGTTGCTGAATAAAGCAGAATAAAGAAACTCGTACAGGGGCCAGATTTCATTTTAATTTTGATACATTTGTATTTTTTAAATACATAAAATAATTTATTTTATTTTGATCACATTTTTGATTGCTTATCGATTGTTATAATTTGTGCTGGGGTCAATTATGAATGGTAAGAAAAATTGAACTGCTAGCAAAAAGGGGCTAAGGAGGTGCTGCTGAAAAAACCCTAGTGGCCCCTCCCCAAACAGATGCAGATCTAACTCCAAACTTTTAATAAAATGTAATGCCTGACAGTGAGGTCAGGTGAAATTGTGTGTGCAGCACATATTATTCACACAGGGGCACCATCGTTAAAGCTTCTCATTTCCTTTGAATAGGTGATGACATTTATATGCCGAACTGAATTGTGGATCCATCGACGATTTGTCACTGCCTTTGCTCGCAGCAGAAGTTGAACATTTCTCAAATGGACTTCATTTATTTAGCGCTTTCAACAGACCCATGGCCATCCAAAGCACTTTACAAGTTGCCTCACATTCACACACCGATAGTGGTGTCAGACATGCAAGGCAGTTGGGGTCAGGTGTCTTGCTTAAGAACACCTCGACACTTGATCAGGTGGAGCCGGGGATTGAACCACCAACCTTCCGGTTTGCTGCCCCAACTTTTCAATGAGTTGCCATATGCAAATAATCTAGTGCAGAGCCAGTCAATTACATTTATGCAAGACCGGAGAACAGAGGAGCATGTGTTGCAGCCACTATGATTGGCTGTTGGCCATGCTTTAAACACGCCCTCCATCAAGCATTAATGCTGGCGCCCTGTGTGAGTGCCCTGTAAAGGTTTCAGAACAGACCACCAAACCAAAACATTACTGCCAGACACTAAGCAACTATAAGGCTAGGGCAGAGTGAGGATGGTTTCCTCAGTTTCTTGTTCAGGAATAAAAGAACAAAGCCTCAATTATATACTTATTTCCATAGCAGGAAAAACAAATACTATGAAAATCTATAAGTACCATCAGCTGTGTGTTTACCATCATTTATCAAAACATATTTTGTGCTCAATGTTCTCTCAACCTATTTTGAATATTTTAGGAACTTTTTTGTGAAACATAATTTCTAAACTGTAGAAACACTATTGCCTTGTTATAAACCAGTTCCTTTCCTGTCATCTGCATAAAAAAGCTATTGTTGAGAATGAACAGAGGTTTAGCTGTTGATGTTTTGTCATTTAAAGTCATCATTATGATGATCAGTGTTTGCTTTAGTAAGCCTCTCGACCTTTATTGTGGAAAGTGTTAGCAGATTATATTATCCATCATTATTTTGCATTGTTACTTTAACACATGGCCGAAACTCAGCCTTCACTGTTTTTCATTACACAGACATCTATCATTGTGTCAGAGATTAAAGAATTGAAATGTAAGGGTGGATTCACTACAGTGGTTCAGGCTGTATGAACGCCGAAAAGACGCAAAACTGCATTTCTTGTCAATTATCACTCTTCTGCAACTTATACCAATGACAGTAATAAATGCACTTATGATAGCAAAACATGTGGGAGAGCATTGCTACAATATAAATATATTGCCCAGCGGGCATTTGATGTCAATTTAACATCAATTTGACATCAAACATCGACGTCAAAATTACGTCACAGAATAGGTCAAAAATGAAAGTCATTTTGACGTCAAAGTGTTGATGTCAATTTGATGTCAAGATTTTGACCTCTGCCGATGTCATTTTGATGTCAATTCTACATCTATTTGACATCAAGATGTTATGATGTTGATGTCATTTTAATGCTATTTTGATATCCCAGCCGGCATGATTCACCGTTGAAATTTGTCTTTTATGGATAAAAACACATTCTTTCAAACAGTTTCCAGTTAGTAGTGCAAAAATGGAATATTCCAAATATAGAATAAAATCATAAAATAAGAAAACAAAATCAGGTTTAAAAGTCATTTTATTTATAACTGCAAATATGAATTTTGTTGTTGGTTTAGTTAGGGTGACCATACGTGCCATTCTTCCCGGACGCATCCCGTCCAGGATTTTGGTGCGTCTTCCGGAAGTAGTATTTGTTGACCGCATACGCCATTCAGTTAAAAACATAAGACATACAATCGTAGTTTCATTCTTACCTTAAAATGTAACAGTTGCTTTTCTGTAATAATAATAATAATCCTCTATGACGTATGCGGTTGACAAATACGAGTTCCAAAAGACGCACCCGAAATCCTGGACAGGACGGGTCCGGGAAGAATTGCACGTATGGTCACCCTAGTTTAGTTGACAGTCTTCTTATGGCCACCACCACCCGTCCATTCTGGCTCATGCACTTAAAATATGATGACAGCATCTAAAGAGGAAAAACAAACCGCATGTTATTTCATTGTCAAAAATGCTATGTTTTTTAGCCCATGTATAAAAAAAGTTATTGCACATGAAGGCAAGATGTGTGTTCTTTAATGGTCTGACTACAAACATAGCATAGCTGATGAAGGAAGAAAGCTGTTGTGTTTACAAATGTGACAATGAGCTTCAATTAAGATCATCTACAGTGCATTCAGAAAGTATTAAGACCCTCTTCACTTTTCAATTTTGTTATGTTCTTTCATGATACTGCAATTGTTTACATTTTCCCTCATAAAATTGTTTTTTTGAAACGTTTGCAAATGTATGAAAAAAGAAAAACTGAAATATAATTTTTTACATTATACATATTCAGACCCTTTCCAACAATACCTGGAATTTAGCTCAGGTGTCTCCTATTGGTCTTGCTGTTTCTACACCTTAAAGGGTTCTGATGAACACAAAGATATTTTGAGGAATGTCTGTAACCAAACTGACCAGAAGCACCACTGACTTCCATAGCAGGATAAAAGAATACAATGGAAGTGAATGGTGCTTCTGACTGTTTGTTTAAAAACAAATCCAGGTGTTGCAAGGTTTGCTGCATCCTTCCCAAAAAGACCTGAGGCTGTAACTGCTGCTTCAAAAGGTGTGTTAACTAAATACAGAGTAAAGGGTCTGAATACTTGGGTGATATTGACTTTATATTCCCCCCTCCCCCCAAATTGAGATGCTAAACAAAACAAACATTGACTGTTTACCTTGCGTGTGGGTCAAACAGCCTCTTGTGCAGTCACTTACCAATGAAAGCTAAGATGGACTCCAGACCTTCTGAACTGTCTGTGAGAGACTTCAAACTCAAACCAGACCAGCAAGGCATCACGTTGGCAGACACCCCAACCTGATCAAAAAATTTTGATTAGGAGATATTCTTGTCCTTTTTTAATATAGATTTTACAAACTTACCACAGATAATCTGGCAAAGCAAAGACTTATGAAACAGCATCTTCCCAAATCTCCTCTTAAGGCTCATCTTGTCTGTCATGGCATTTAATAAAGTTCTGGAAAAAAAAGATTTTTCATTTGTACAAAACATACAAAAAACTGTGGCCCAAGCACAACTATAAAAAAAAATTAAGAATGTTTCCATTTTTTGTCATGGGACACTATTATTTCCTTACTTTTTGAGGGGCACAGATTTGGGCATCTGGAAAGACACATGACTTCACCAAGTTGCACGGTGATCTGCCTACAATATAAAACACATAAAAAAATAAAAAACAAGTCATAGCCCCTTTTAAAAAGAAAACATAAATTGTGAAATACAAAACACTGCATCTTAATTATTAGGATTACTAGAATTTGGTCGGAATACAATCCAAAACAAGTAAAAAATATATTGTAAGGTTCCATTACTACATGGTAGCTTGGTGGTGGATTACAATGGTTGGTGGTAACTTTAATTTTATAACTCATGGGCATAGCCATCATTTTAAAAGTGATGATTAGAGCCATAATACATAAAGATTAGGGCTGTGACAGTTCTCATAACCACTGTGCGGCCTGCGGTTGCGTGCACGTCACAAACTATGAAAAAATATAAAGTACAATCTCCCCCAGCGAGATATCTTCAAGTTTGTGTGAACGCAAACAGCCAGCAGATTCAGAGTTAGAGCACTATTTGCAACTGATATTAGTGATGACCCGGTGGCTTGGGAGCAGAACAGAGGCAAAATATTCTTTCTTGGTCACTCAAGGTTGCGAAAAAGTATCAATCTGCGCTACCCGTACACCATCAGAACTAGGGCTGTCACTTTTTATTCGATATTCGAATATGCATTCGAACATGACGTGAAATATCCGTATTCGAACTTTAAATAAACCATCCGGTTTTTAAAATGACATGTTTAGCGCATTTTTCACAGTAACACCTCGTAATGGGAAGGAGGCTGAGAGTGAGACCGACGACAACAACTGTGCGCAAGAGAGGGAATCAAATTGGATCAAAATGAACCTAATGTACATGTCAAGATAGAATTATAGTTTGTATATAAAATGACATATTGTTTATAGTGTTAAATAGTATAGCAGAATAAAAAGCTTGTGTTAATACGTTCGCATTATGAAATTAGCATGTATGAAGATAATTTCATCATTTTTACAACGCAATGTAAACTTTATATTAAACAACAACACGGATTTGTCTTGTAAACGGATTTGAAATGATCATGTGCTGACTGTTGCGCGTCACATAGACGACAAGTGAGATCTGCTTAACTCAGCGGTAAGTTTAATTTCATCTGAAATATTAAATGGTTTGTGCTCTCTATCATTAAAAACGGGCAAGGAAACAGCACGCGCAGGGTTAATGTACTTGTCAATGACGGCTCACAAACCCGCGGGATAGGCTATGTATGGGTGCTTGTTGTCAATGAGATTTCTTCTCACAAACACGCTCAAGCGCGTAATATGTGTGCTTGTCAATGACGGGCAATAAATCCGCGGAATTCCGCGGAGTTTTCTGCCGAAATCTGCGGGCGCGAATTCCGTTTGGGCTTGGCTATATGCCTTACTTATGCTGCTGTTTAAGTTGTCACTTTATTGTTTGTTACTGTTCTGAATAAGTTTGTTATTCATAAGTTGATAACCTGTTTCAAACATTAAGTAAAAAAAGTAATCCAGACAGCCCTGTTTATGACTGGTACTGTTAATAATTTTGTGATTGAATCTCCATTAGGGGTTTTTTATGCGCGCCGGTTAATCAGCGCGTTAATCAGCGGTTAATCAGCGCGTGACAAACTTGTCACGCACATCTCGTCAGTAAAGCTGGTTCCTTGTTTAGTAATTTATCACCATCAGCTGCTTTCAGATAGACCGCCATTTACTACACAGAGCCGTAGTTCACTGACAAAAGGGAAAATATCGCATTCATAATCGGCAATGATTTCTCCTTTTGTCAGTAAACTACGGGTCTGTGTAGTAAATGGCGCTCCATTTGAAAGCAGCTGATGGCATTTTATTACTTATCAAGGAACCAGCTTTACTGACGAGATGTGCGTGACAATCGTGTTTGATTTATCGTGCAGCCCTAGCTCTGGCTAAGCTAAGCTGCTGTTGAATCACAACACACTAAACAAACTACACAATCAGAACTCGTTACATATTTCTGAAGGAGGGACTTCATAGAACAATGAAGACATCAGCCCATTTTGAGGACAGTGAAAACAGCACTATACAGTAAATTGTGTGAAAAATACTGTTTTTTTTTTAACATGAAACATGAACACAATCAAAAACACAGGAAAAACATTACCTTTAACTTCACAATGCACACGAAAATGTGACTGCGCCACTTTCCACCTCTTCAAAGCTTTTGAGCGCTCCAGACTCTAGAGAACCTGGCTTTGCTAAGTAAAGCTTGAGGTTGTGATGAGCACCCACCGGCGGAAAAAGAAATTGCCGCCTATGATCACACACATTTGTTAAGAAACATCATATCTGATCTTTGTTTACATTTTTATATTTCAAAATATATGTATGCATTATATATATATATATAAAAGATATATACCTCCCCCCTCACACAAACACATTCTATAACCACCTCACCACAGTGGTGAATTGGTGCATTACCATCGCGGTGGTAAAATACTGTCACTGTCACAGCCCTAATAAAGATAAGAAGGAAAGAAAGCTGTTATGTACACAACCACAAAGATCCATTTTGTCTGTCAATATGAAGCCTCTTTAAAACTTGCATCAACATCCACTCTGAACTATGAATTAACTACTGGCTCTGTCTATTGAAAACGAAGGGTGTGAAACATGTACATAATATAGAGGGAATAGTGACATACAGAAGAAATTAATTGCTGTGCTGAACAGAGACCATTGCATCCTGAATAATTTTCTTATATTTTCCTAATGACAATGATAAACCAGTACTGAGAAACAAGTAGTAGGTGGTTTTAAAAAGCTTACCTGTGAAGTTTCTTATGTTTGTGTTATTACGTTTCTGATCTGACAACCCTTGCTGTCTGATTCTTCTTCAATCCTGACAACATATAAAAAAAGTACAATTAGTGCAATAGTAAAAGAGAATTCTATAAATGATGACCTTTATCAGAATGTAATGCATACACTTGCATAATGCATTTAAGTATATGAAATATCAGGTTAACATGCACAACATTACCTGATCCAGACAGACGTAATGGCTGTTAATGCATTTAAATCTCAGCATTGACAAGATCACCATCACTATTTTCAATTTGAAGGGCTCTGATAACAAAGACATTACAAAGGAGTTATAAAAATAAACTGAAAACAAGAGCGCATTTGTCTGGATAATTAATATTTTCAAGTTCCATTAAACTTGCTAATTATTCATCAAGAGAAGTAAGCAAAATAATACCATTACACTTCATTTCAATTCAAATAGCACATGCCAACAACTTACACTGTTTGACTTTTTCCTTACAAAGGAGTTAAGAGTTTTATTCCGCTTTAAATCATTGATACAGCGCGAGGGACCGCAGGTACAAGCATATGCGTGTGACGTAATGTGTGATTGCCTGATAAATGCAGTTATTGCAAATTCGCGAGCCATAAAACACCAACATCTCATCTAACGTCAAGTTTAAACACTTAATCAGTAACATGAAATTAAGCAAGCAGCATTAATTAACTGACCGCACTCATCCGTCTGCCGCGCTGCTCCTCTTTACAAATGACAGAGGTGTCTGTGGCGCCTGTAAGACCTCTCGGATACACACTGACTGAACTACGATATCAACGCGATTCTACCGAACAGTTGTCCAAAAGCCATTACATTTAGGTGCTTTTCTGAAGCAATAAACAACCAAGTGGTTAAGTTGATAAGACCAGATATCATATTAATTTATTAATATTCATATTACAATCATATTAATGTAACCGTAGTCCAATTTCGGCGGGAACATCCCGAATCAACCATCATAACGGATACGTTCACAAATAACAGAAAATCACAATTAATAGGCATCGTGCTTTTTGTCATAAAACATTTTATGTGTGAATAAAATAATGTTACGCGTTTTAAACATTGACTTATTGACTTGATATTTCCTTACCTCGATGCACTTTCTCGAAGATCACGCAGACAGCCGTTAAACTCTCCAGTCTCGTGTAATCTCGCGAGATTACCTGGCTACTTTTTTAGTCAGGATCAAACATTCCAAACTGACAATAAAAGTCTTGATGTATTTTATTATTAATGGTATTCTTAAAATTTATATTTAACATGTTATATTTAAGACACTGTGATGAAAATATATTAACAATAAAACAACAATAATAATAGTTTATTTGCATGTGTCTATTACATTTTTAACTCTCCCAATTACTTTTGGTAAATTTTTAAATAGTATTTTTATCAGTTTCATTACAGCTTTTTACTGAATGATTTACAAATTACAATGTCATAAAACATTTATTTTATTGACCCTTTGCAACTGTTTACCATTCACTGTTGTTTCAACGTTGTATCAACGTTGAACAAACAACTAAGCTTTTTCAACCAAATTTCAACGTTGAAGGTAGGTCATATGACTGCTGGGATCATTCAATATCAAGCTTCGATATCATATTAAATTGACCTTTTATAGTATATGCAATTATAGTGTCATTTTAAATGTGAACTACATGTAAACATGCTAGGATTTAAATAAATAAAAAACACACATGCAAAATACATAGGCCTACAACTTTCAAGATGTTAAAAATGAGTCTCATTGATTTACAATGAGTAATAAATATACTTTTTCAGACATTGTTTTGACGTAAATTTAACATCAATTTGACATCTTATTTCCTGACATCAAATCAACATCGATTTAATGTCAATGATATTGACCTGAGATATAGGGACCAGAAAAAACATGTCAGATTGATACCTTTGTTGGGCCTCTTTACAACCACAAGGAAATAATTACAAAATATAATGAAAATATGCATTATCATGCACGTTATACATGGTGGTCAAAATCTTGACTATTTGTTGATGTCAAATTGACGTCACGGTGCCCGCTGGGTGTATTGCAATGTGTAGTGTTAAAGTATTAACACTAAATCAAAACTAAACACCAGATTTGTAAATGAAAAGGTTTAATAACAGTACTGACCAGAGGCGATTCTAGGGTTAGAGCTTTAGGGGTGCTGAGCACCCAATGAGCTCCGCTGCCACCACCCACTCTTTTTTCCTACAGAAACCAATAATATGTTTATTGTAAAATAACTATCATTTTAACATTGGTTCAACTAACTCCAAAAAAGATTTTTTTGGAGACCTTTCAGGCATGAAAACGGGTCAGGGGTGAAAAAGATGAGAAGAAAATTACCCCTCTAGGGTCTGGGAGCATGCTCCCCCTTAGAACTTTTTTTAAAATTACATATTTTAAAGCATCAATCTGATGAGTTTTGAGATGCATTTTTTTGCCAACCTTTTAATGTCTAATTAGTGGCGAGCTAGCACTTTCTTGCCATTAATGCCATATTAAAGTATCAGGACAAAAGGTGGGCTACAGCAGCAGTGTGGGTATGGTTTTATGTGGATATACAGTGTGTCGTTTTAAGCCTTTGTCAAAATGATAAATCTCCTAATTTATAACTTTTATGGTAGGTTTATTAATAGTTTGTTAATTTGCAGCTTTTCTTTTAACTGTCCTTTAATTGAACCATTACCTTTACTATATGTCTAAAACAAAACACTTGTGACTCCTGCACTAAGGGTTAAAAACGTTATCCCCTTCATATTAATCTACAGGGGAGAGGGGGGTAAAGTGAGACATTTTTTACATTTGCTCCCCTCTAAGCGAGCTAAAATGATATATCAGTCAAATTTACACATTTCCCATTAATTCAGGATGTTTCCTAGCTATGGAAATTACCAGAATGTATTCAGGACGAAGAGCAGTGAAAATATGATTGTTTTAAAAAAAGTGGTCTTGTGTCTCACTTTACCCCAGCTTAGGGGTAAACTGAGACAGACCAGAAAAATCAAGGGGGTAAAGTGAACCAGCTCGGGGTAAACTGATCCACTTACTTTTTACACTCTGAAACTACCATAACAGCACATATTGTAACAGATAAAATCCTGACGGCTAGCTTGACAACCACACATTCCAGAACTAATGTTGGACTAGTAACAGAATCAAGGGGATTGGTCAATTAAGAACATTATTTTTCTAAACACTTGAAAGTACAGTAACTCTGAACCAAAATCAAATACAACATAACATAATTCAAAAGTTATATTTTTTGGCCAGTTTTTGCCTTTATTTAACAGTGAGTTTTGGAGAGGACAGGAAAGTACAGGGAGGAGAGAAGGGTATTGGATCGGCAAATGACCACGAGCCGGAAATCGAACTCCCAGAAAGTGTGAAAGCACCACATGTCGGAGCGCTGCCCACTGTAGACCATTGGCTCCGACAATTCAATTTTTTTTAATTAACATTCAAATGACATATAGAACCAGTTAGATTAAAACGCAGTCTGGGGGTCAGAACAAAGGACCCTTAGAGCCAGCTAGTGTCCGCGGGTCAGCGCAAAAGACAATCAGAACCATCTATCAATATTTCTATCCCTTGCAGCTGCTCTTACTGTGGGTTCACACCAGACGTGAGTTCAACGATTTGTGCAAGTAGATTACATTCAAAGTTAATGCAAAGACACGATCAGACGCATCCTCGCCTGGGGCGATGCGAATGACGCCATATGAGCGGAGCATTTGCCGCGAAAACACGCACTATTCACCTCAAACATGTCTTCGCCCAAGTTGAAAATATTTATCTCGAACGAAAAATTTGCATGACACAATGTTAAATCCCGTGAGTAATCTAGAGTGAACAATGCTACGTACACACCAAATGCGGGGCAGTGCGTTACTTGATCTAGATTACTCGCAGGATTTAACATTGTGTAATGGAATTTTTCGCTCAAGTTGAATATTTTCAAATTGGGCGAAGACATGTTTGCGGCGAATAGCGCGTGTTTTCGTGGAAAACGCGCCACCCATATCACGTCATTCGCATCGCCACATGCGAGGACGTGTCTGATTGCGTCTTTGCATTGACTTTGTATGTAATCTACTTGCGCAAATTGTTGAACTTGTGTCTGGTGTGAACCCACAGTACCATGATGCCTCGCGTTTGGTGTGTACATAGCATTAGAGAATTCTTTCCTTCCTTGACCTAAGCAGCTGCACTCTCCATCTCCTCAAGGGGTGTTTTTCCCCAGGCTGTCTTCCTGGTGTATTGACTAGGCATAATGGTTTTTCTGCAATGTTTATAACATTAAAAATAAAACATATGTAATGTAATATTACATTAAAATATGTTTTAGACTAAACTGAACTTGTGCCTCATGTCTC
Source organism: Paramisgurnus dabryanus (assembly GCF_030506205.2). Taxonomy (NCBI): domain Eukaryota; kingdom Metazoa; phylum Chordata; class Actinopteri; order Cypriniformes; family Cobitidae; genus Paramisgurnus; species Paramisgurnus dabryanus. The sequence goes on from NC_133337.1 coordinate 25,496,018, forward strand.
ACTTTACCCCACATCATTTGTCTCACTTTACCCCACCACCACATTTTGGAAAAAAACTCTCTCTCTTGGAAATTCAGGCTAATCTTCAGCTAGCATCAACACAAGGTTTTATATGTTGGTAGTTCATAAACATGTGTGATATAAGTTTTTCTACCTGAATCAATTTGCTTTGGCACAACAGTTGATTAAGTTGACAGCAAGAAAATTTACTTTTACAAGCAAAAAATATATTTTTGTGAAAAAAACATGTCAACCACAGCAGCATGAGGTCCTGTCCTTCATGGCCAAGGGGAAATTTGAGGGGCTTAAAAACATAATGGTCATAGGACCACAAATGTGTTCAGTTGCCTAGATACAGGGGGTGTCTCACTTTACCCGATGTCTCACTTTACCCCACTCTCCCCCATGTGACAAACTAAAAAAATATTTATTGTCTAGTTTGATAGTCAGACAGTTAGTGATTTGACACATAACTTACCGGTACTGGTGGTATAGTGATATGTAGTTTGTTTTCACTCTGTTCCAAACGCCATGTTTTCATGACGACTGACCAGAAAAGACGCACGTGACGTCATGTTTACATGACTCCCGATTGTTAAAATAAGTCTCAAATTAACGATAAATCATACAATAAACTTTAACAACGGAGACACACGTGTGCAACTACCCACTGAGACGCACAAAATTGCATGCGTCTTGCGGAAGAACACAGTAACCGGCGCTACTTCTCTTCGTTTAAGTCTATGGACGAGTCACCCAGGTACTGTACTACTCCGCAGCGCGCGGGTACCCGCCGGACTAAAATAATCCGAAAATAAACACTTATTATACGTGTACCATGGTGATTCAGTATAAGACAAAAACACGGCTTGAAAGATTGATTCGTGATGTACTCGCTCATTATAAACATAACGTAAACATTTTGTAAGATTCATGCAAGCAAGTTGCATCACAACACTTTTAACTGATTCTCACTCTGCGTGTGTTTCGCGCTCGGGCTAAGCGATGCAGGTACAGAGAAGTAAAAGAAAAGGATGACACCATTTGCTAAGTGGGGAGGTTTTCATTTTCTACCTTAACATATACATTTTAAACCACAAACTACAGAGTATGTTTTGGACATTATTTAACCTTGTCAAAGACGAACGAACATTTTAGAATAAATAAATTTCTTGCTCCAAGTTTTAGGGGTGCTGAGCTCCTTTTTAGGGGTGCTGAAGCACCCCTAAAAAGGGGCTAGCCTCGCCCATGGTACTGACTTAAAGTTACAATTGAAATGGTTACACTATAAATGCATGAAATGGTATAATACATGTGCAATTACTTTCCAGTGTATGTGAAATATTATCTGATAGTATAGAGAAAAGAGGAAGAAGGAAAGTTTAGAAGAAATAGAGTCACAATTGAGTCACCATCTTGGTCTGATGGCCTGAACCCCAGAGCTCAGGTAAAAAAGAAAAGCATAAAGAATGAACAGAGCTCATAGACCAGCCCAAAGATGGATGAGCGCAAGAAAAAGAAGAAAGCAAAGACCCACCAACATAGTAATTTATCCCCCTTTCCTTGACCATGTGACGAAACCCAACATGATACATTCAAATTGATCAATTAGAAGACCACCTTTAACCCCCACTGTATTAGATAAACAGCTCTGCCAATAGTCTTTGATCACTGCAATAGGCACAGGAATGCAGATGGTACCGGACGGAAAGGGGGATACGACAGACTAATAATTTCCTACAATTTAAATCCTACAAACATTAATTTCATATAATTCAACAGTTATTTAAGAAACATCAGAAAATATATTGTGTCAGGAGATTAACATTGAAAAAACATTTATAATAACATTTTTAGTATACATGAAATGATTCTGAACTACTGTAAGACATAATGTTGTATTTAATCTGTAATATGTTTATAAATGGACCCTAATGCTTAAGAACAAGAACAAAACAAAATGAAAAACAGAAAGTTACCAAAAACAAAAAAGAAAGCGATAGACACAATGATTTCATTCATCTTAATATCTGCTACAGATGAAGTTGAGTTTGTGAGATTGAGGACGGCTGATCCAGAGATGATCTCCTCCAGACTGAACTGCTCCAGCTCTGTGTTCAGTGTTACAGTTCATCAGTTTTGTTCCGTTCCCTGGAGCCCAATTCTGATAGCACACGTCATCTCCTCGTATCCAGATCCAGAGGTTCATTTGGCAGTAATAGTGTAACCCCATCCACACGGCTTCAGTAGAGGACTGATGAATCACTTTAGTCACCATGAACTGAATCTCCTCTGAATCAACTGAAACCAGATCCACATGATTCTCTCTGCAGTATCTCAGAGCTTCAGACCAGCTCAGATTCATCTGGATCAATATCAGATTATCTGAACACACAACAAACACAAACTACACATCAGATCAAAACAAACATACACCACAAACACTGAACTGAGATCATTTTAATAATTAAGAAACCTCTGTCATCAAACACACATTGACTTCTATTACTCACCTTCATGACACACAAAGGTCAGATAGGAACTGCAACTCAAATCATGCATTTGTCCCTGCTCTTTCATTCTGACTGCTGTACAATCTTCAGAACTACCATTTTTATTAGGTTGATTAAGACCCCAGTATCTGAATGTGGAGTTGCTCTCATCTGACCACTCCCATGAGTCACTGAACAGACCAATCCAGACTTCAGATATGTTTGTGTCATTCATGATCTTCTGAATCTGTTGATTCTCAGTCTGATTCCTCACACTGGTCAGATCAGTATGATGCTGTCTGCAGAACCTCTGAGCGTCTCTCCATGATACTGAAGAACCATCAATGATGAATCTTTTACTGCTCTCTGTTGAAGAAAATAAAGATAGATTTACTACTGGTAGAAATGAAACCAACTGGTAATCATGTTTATCATCCTCGTTTAATGTTTGTTAATGAAGTTGAGAGAATAAACTGATCTGAGAGTTTTTAGACACACGTGCGTTTAGTTTGCTGAAGTTTCCGTGGATGTGAGAGGGAGAGTGGATGTGTTAAACATAAAGGGACACTTCACCCATTTGCATTAAGCTTGGAACCCCAGTCATGTTTTTGAATGGTCATGCATCATTTCCTCAGTTGCCGCTGAGACAGGAGAAATACAGATTTCAGTGTTGAACTTCCTTTATTCTATAATGTAAAACTCATCATTTTACATCAATGAAAGAAGGAAGTCTTATATCTTTGTTGAGGGGGTGAGACTACAAACACCCCTTATCTCGGGCAAATAGGCACCAAATTCTAAATGTATGTTACATTTCGAATACAAATATGACACACTTTCAATAAAGATTACTGTTTCTACGGGTGAAATGCTCCTTAAACGGCTGGTGATGGCACAGTGGATAAGATACGCACCTGTGGTGTGAGAGACCCGGGTTTGAATTCACTGTGACACACCATTGTGTCCCTGAGCAAGACACTTAACCCCTAGTTCCTCCAGAGGCGTGTGACCTCTGACATATATAGCAATTGTAAGTCACTTTGGATAACAGCTTCAGATAAATGTAAATATAAACTCACATGATATTTGTGTTTCTGTGATGTTTATTATTGTTGTCTTGTAAAGTTTACATCTGATGATGTTTTGTTAAGTGAAGGTTTGATGTTATTTTATGAAGCTTCACTCACCATTGTAGCAGATGAATCTCATGTTCGTATTACAGCTCTGATGATGCCATGATCCATCTCTCATATAAACACAATCAACTGGACCATTTGAGCCTCCATTAGACCAGTTTGTATATTTCACAGGATCACCCAGAGACCACTTCCATTCATGAACACTTGATCTCATCAGTCCAATCCAGACAAATACATCATTACTGCTCATCAGCAGACTGTGATTTATCCTCTTCATCAGTTGATTCATGTCGTTCATGTTGTTGACTGTGGCCAGATCTGTGTATTTTTCTCTGCAGTATCTCTGAGCTTCAGTCCAGTTCTTCTTCATGTTTATGTGGTGATAGCGGCGCTGAATGCATTCAGATAATGAACAGAGAGCTATGAAAGAAAGAGTTTGAGTCAAATCTCATGAGATTATAAAACAAACATAAAACCACAAACACAAACTCACCGATGAGAAGAATGCTGAAATATAAAGTTTGAGCCATTTCTGAAAAACAAACACATTGAAAACATCAGATGTTGATTTATTCTGTTTGTTCATAATTCTGATCATCACAATAAATTCATTCATTTAAATGTCTAAACTATTTTAATGTGTAGTAAATAAAGATGAAAATCTGATATTAAAGCTGTTAAATGAAGCTAAAAGTTAACATCTCTTCAGTAACTCTTCATCAATTCTTTATAAAGTTTCATTAATAGTCATTAAACATTAATACACAATCCTTATAAAACACTGTGATATCATAAATATTATTTTAATAGGAATGAAACAATAAATAAATAAAGTTCATACTTTTGAGTTTGTGTGTTTCTCTCCTGAATCTTCTGTTTCTCTGTCTGTGTGTTTATCAGTATGTCATTGTATAATATCTGTGAATCATTTTCATATTTCAGTTCCTTGTTGATGTATTTTTCCACATACCCTTACGTTTCCTTGTTTTTAATGTAATTATAAATAACTCAACAGACAGAAATGAGGCACCAGTTCAGTCCCTGTTTTTGCATATTAACATGAGTGCCAGCCAAATGTCAGTTATATAACTTTATATATTTAACATTATTTCTGTATTCAATTCTTAAACATTAGCACTATTTCATTATAAAGTCAATGATTTTATTTCAGAGACAGTAATGTTGTTTTTATAATATCACACTTATTGATCTATCACAGTATAAATGAGTCTTCATACATGGACATACAGTAAATACTTTTGTAGGAATAATCGTCTCAAAGATATAAAGTTTGGGGGTCTTTGGCATCATGGCTGATTGTTGTCTACTGAAGTCTCACCTACAGGTGTTTTTTGTCAGAAAATTCAAAGGGGTTTTTGGATGCAGGATAAGTGTGGATTTCCTGGAAAGATATCCTTAAAATTCACTTTTTAGACAAACTTCATTTGAATCTCTTGCACACTAAACACAATGTGATGCCCAGATGTTGATTTCATTGTTAGTGTCAATTTTACCTTCACTCTGAATAAGAAATAAGAATATTGGTGATGCCCCGGCAAACATCACCCCATAATCTTTTAATTCTTTAATTGTGTGTGCGGCTACTTCTTATTGAACCCCAGAAAACATTCATTAATAGACAGATGCATTGTTCTCCCCTCCATTATCATCTACAAAGCTCTCAAAAACCATCTTGCTGCAATTGTTCCTTCAAAAAAAAAAAAGTCTGCTGTAGCCGTCTATGCTGTCGTGTATGATGATTCGTCACGTTCAAACAATGTAAAGATAAAGATAGCCTACATGATAGAAAGGTTATTAAAAAAATCCTCAACTCCAATAGAAACTTTAACATCAGCTCTAGATGCAGATCAACACCTTGTGCTTTTAAATATTGTAGGAGCGGACATCGTACACATATTAGAGCCTTTGATCAACCAAAACACTAACTCTCTGGGACAGGCCTGTAGGAAGGCAGAAAGGAAATGGAAAAAAGACAAACTACAAATTTCTCATGGCATTTTAAAATGGATATAATTGTTAAAGGGACATTACACTTTTGTTGAAAATATGCTTATTTTCCATCTCCCCTGGAGTAAAACATTTCAGTTTTACCGTTTTGGAATACATTCAGCCGATCTCCGAGTCTGGCGCTAGCACTTTCAGCATAGCTTAGCACAATTCATTGAATCTGATCAGACCATTAGCATCGTGCTAAAAAAATAACCAAAGAGTTTTGATACTTTCCTATTTAAAACTTGACTCTTCTGTAGTTACATTGTGTACTAAAATCGACAGAAAATTAAAAGTTGCAATTTTCTAGGCATATATGGCTGTAGGACTATACTCTCATTCTGGCGTAATAATCAGTGACTTTGCTGCTGTAACATGGCTGCAGGAGGCGTAGTGATATAACACACTGCCTGAAAATAGTCCACTGCTATTGAAGTAACCAACCATTGCATCTAAAAAATACAATGGCGGCCGGTGACACATGACGCGCATCTCGTCAAAACATGTATTTAGTCCGTCATGTGTGTGGTTCGTCATGTCAAAATATGTGTTTGGCACATCATGTGAACCTATGTTCATTACAGGTGATGTCAAAATACTTGCCTACTGCAGATGCTTTGAATGGGTTTATGATAAAAGAGACGCTCACGTTTGCCAAATATACATTTAATCTTTTGTGTAATCAGAGTTTAGTGTTACTGTAAGTTAGTGTCTTGCGAGTATTTTGTGAGCGTTTCTTTTATCTTTTTTAGACACATATGCAGGTTCACATGACGCAACAAACACATATTTTGACATGACGAGACACGCATATAACACGCAAAACACATATTTGAATTTGCGCCCCTCAGAAGAGAACTCACCAACCGCCACTGTTTCCACATAATGGAAATGTAATGCTTTTAGATACAGCGGGTAAAAGAAATATTGAACACATTAAAATTTTTTCTGTTAACATATTTCTAAATGTGCTAATGACATGAAATTTTCACCAGATGTTGGCCACAACCCATACAATCCACTCATTTAAAAAAATTAAACCATAGACGTCAATAATTTAAGTTATGGGGTGGCTCAGTGGGTAGCAAGTCAAGTGGCGTTTCTGTGTGGAGTTTGCATGTTCCCCTGTGTCAGCGTTTGTTTACTCACATGGGCCAAAAACATGCAAGTTAAATTAATTGGAAATACCTAATTTATTTTTGAGTTATTTTTGACCCATAATGGGTAAATATTGGACAGAACACACTGCTGGGTTAAAAATGACCCGGTGAACTGCTGGGTTATTATACTTCATGGTTGCATAACAGCAACCCAGCATTTGCGTCTTTTTTTTAACCCACCATGAGGTCATTTTTAACCCAGCAGTGTGTCCAATATTTATCCACCATGGGTCAAAATAACAAAGCCAGTTTTAGAGTGCACCCTTCTTAACTTATGTATGTGGATCAACTTGTTTATGGAATAACCAGTTCTCATACGAATATAGCCATAGATGCTGGAATGGCATGAAGAATAAATTAATAAATAAAGTTAATCATGTAAAAAAAGTTTATCATGTAAAATGACACAGGATGTACAAAGAAAAAGATGTGCAAAAGGTATGGAAAGCCAAGTAAAAAAAAGCAATCCAGACTCTTGTCAGTGAAAATAATAACAGCTGGTTCAGTCCCAGATGTTTTCAATACTTATTTTACCCGCTGTATGTTTGTACTGGTAGATTAAAGGGATAGTCCGTTGAAAAAAATCTAAATTCTGTTATCAAATACTCACATTGTTCCCAACCTGTGTGAGTTTCTTAATTTTGTTGAACACGAGAGAAGATGTTTTGATATAAAAAAGGTAAAGCACACAGTACGCATTGACTTCTATACTATTTGTGTCATGATCTCAGTCTTTGGTTTTGTGTTTTTCTTGTGTCTGTGTGTTTGTGTTTTGACAGTTTGTCACTTGGGCGCTCCTCCTCCCGCTTCATTTCTTTAACCTGCGTCCCACACCTGATGATCATTTTCTCCCCTTCGCTTTGCTTTTTAGTTCTCTACCTCCCTCTGTTCCTTGTGAGTTCGCTATGTTATGTGCTACGTCATTTGATTCATGTCAAGTCTTGTTTTAGTTCTTTAGTCTAGTTTTCTTTTTCGTAGTTTTATTTTGTCATCTGTGCGCTCTGCTGTTGCTCTGTGTTGCCTGGAGTGCTCTGTGTGTGTTCTCTGTCTTCAGGATTACTTCATCTGCTTCGGACAATCTCTCCGCCTGTTCAGAACTGTCGCTGTCCAGCGGTGTAAGCTGACCCTCCTCCGCTCCGTGTTACAGAACTCTACAGACTTCATTGGTGTCTTCACCCTGTCTATGTACAGCGGGCACCTCTTCTAGATTCCAAGCAGTGGATATTTCACCCTGTCTTTGCACAGCGGACCTCTCACCCTGTCACCAAGCAGTGGATCTCTTCCTGTCTTCTATCAGCATTCTTGCTCTCTCTCCTTATTAAGTCCAACAAATCTTTTCATCTGCAATTGGATCCGTGTTTGTGTTTCCTGACAATTTTTTTTTACTACTATGGAAGTTACTGTCAACCTTGTGCTTATTGTTGAGAGTTTCCGAACAGTCCGCCCAACAAAAAAAAAATATTACTATCCTCATTTTGCCAGACACGGAGCAACTTTAAAACTATGGGAAAGTGAGGAAGGTTCTTTAGTTTCTGTTTGTGTTGGAAACCCACGTCTGTCAACTACCCACCAACACTGCTGTAACCTGTGTACACGTGATGTACAATTTACACTTGAATAGACAAAGTTAAATGCTGGGACTGACCCCAAAACTGTTCAGGAACAACTCAGACAGAGGGATACAGACTGAAGAGTTTATTAACAGCACTGAGGTAATGGCAGTATGATGAAGACGCAATGCTTCATCAGATATTGTAGTACAGATTCAGTGGAGATCTCTGAGAAGATGGAGAGACGGTGAAGAGCTCACAGCTCATGATGAAGGGAAGTAATTAAACTTCATAAAAAAAGAAGAACAGAGTTCCATTTATTTATTTATTAGCATAGCAGGAAAAACAAATACTATAAAAATTAATGGGTAACATCAGCTGTTTTTATACCTCCATTTATCGAAATATATTTTGTGTTCAATGTTCTCTCAGACTATTTTGTGTATTTTAGAAACATTTTTGAGAAGACATGCCCTGCCTCTGGTTTGGTAACAATGGAAAGTCTGTGTCAGAGATTAAAAAAATCAGAATAAACTGAACGAATCTAAAGAGAAGAATCAAAGGAATCTAAACTCATTTGATTCACTTAAGATAAAGAAATAAATCTCATTAAACTCTGATATGAGCTCATAATCTTTATTAATCACACATAAAACAGAACAGAAGTGACATCTGATGAGTAAATATCATGAACTTTAACCCACTCCCAAAATATAACTAACACATTCATTTCATATAATTCAACTGTTTTAAAGAAGCATAAAAAAAGATCAAGCGTGTCAGGAGATTAACATAGAAAATAACATTTATAATAATAATAATTATTATTATTATTTATAGTGCATACATGAAGGAAATCAAAGTGCTACAGGTACACAAGTAAAAACAATACATCATAAAAACAATCAAGAGGAGCATTTAAAATAACATTTGGGGCTCTATCTTACACCTGGCGCAAGTGTCTTTTGCTAGTTTTCACCCTGCACAATTATCATTTTCACGATTAGAGCCACATTGTTTAAATAGCAAATGCATCTGCTTCACCTGTAGCCTGGTAAGTAAATAAATGCTTTGCTTTAAACAAATGCATCTGTTTTTAAATGTTTTTAAATGCTACCTCACAGATTTACTATATATGATGACTCTGTACCTGTGGATATGGTGAGATGAGAAACATTTTTAAGTAATGCTTAAAAAAGAAAAACTCATGACGCTGTCCAAGTGCTGAAACGTGCGAAGAGACGTTTGTAAATTATTTTTCTCCTGTTTGTTACAAATAAAGTATTTTTAGAGTACAAACCTTTTCTTACATGTTAATTATGTTTTGATGATATTGGATAGCCATACATTTAAATCAATTAAAAGCCTGCTTTTTCACTTCCATGACTAACAGAAAATGGCTTTTAAAGGTTTTAATAAAAAATAACAATTTCAATATTAAAACTGCAAGCAGTGAAGGAAGGACCCTCGCACACATGACACCGCCACGCCGTGGCATAAGAATTAAAGGTAACAGTAGTAAATAGGCATTTAAGCATGTAAACATAGGTGAACCATTTAAAAGGATAGTAATGTGCCACATTTCCTGTTGCTAATTACAAATGACAGCAAGGTCAGTAGCATTGTGTAAGATAGCGTGAGAGAGAGAGAGACAGAGAGAGAGAGAGAGAGAGAGAGAGAGACTAAGGGCTCTATCTTACACCCGGCGCAATGCAGCGCAATGCGCGACGCAAGTGTCTTTCGCTAGTTTCCATCCCAATTTTCACGTTTAGCGCCGCGTTGTTTAAATAGCAAATGCATTTGCGCCCCCTTTTGCGCCCATGGGCGTTCTGGTCTGAAAACAAGGTGTGTTCAGGCGCATTGTTGGCGCGTTGCTATTTTGAGGCAACTAAAATAGACTACGCCATTGACCAACAAAAACCTGCGCAATGTGTTTTACGTTATTTAAAGAGCGCATTAGTAAAATGCGCCTATAAACGGGAGGACAACGCGGTTTTGCTTATCACAAAGTACATGAATGCGCAACAGCACAAAAATGCTTGAATGTAAGGATTGAATGTAAAAGATTATTATTGAGTCTCTTGGACATAAATGAGGAGTAATTATGAGACGTTAGAAGGCGCAAAGAGCTGCTTCACCTGCAGCCTGGTAAGTAAATAAATGCTTTGCTTTAAACAAATGCGTCTGTTTTTAAATGTTTTTTTTAAATGCTACCTCACGGATTTATTGTATATGATGACTCTGTACCTGCGGATATGGTGAGATGAGAAACATTTTTAAGTAATGCTTAAAAAAAACTCTTTGCTAAAAAAACGCTCTCCAAAGTGCTGAAACGTGTGGAGAGCCGTTTGTAAATTCTTTATCTCCTGTTTGTTACAAATAAAGTATTTTTAGAGTACAAACCTTATCTTACATACTTGTAAATTATGTTTTGATGATATTGGATAGCCATTTATTTAAAGCAATTACAAGCCTGCTTTTTACTTCCATGACAAAAAGAAAAAGGGTTTAATAAAAAAAAACAATTTCAATAGAAGTGAAAAACAAGACAATTATTTAACATTAATCTTAAACTGGGGATCTTCTTCCTCCGCTTAGTTTTTCAGTTTACAAAGTTCGTCATCTAAATAGGGATTAGACATAGCTCCAGAGCAACTTGCTTTTAAAGGGGACGAGAGCTGAGTCTCTCATTGGTTTACTGCACGTTACGCCCAAAATACTCCCATAACAATAGGATCTACCCTTTTCGACCATGCGCTCGGCGCACAAACCATTTTCCCTTCGTTAAATTAGCAAAAGTGGATTCGGACACGCCCATTTAGACGTTGCGCTGTGCGCTTTAGACAATGCGCTTAGATCGTTAAAATAGGGCCCTATATGTAAATATTGGTACGTAGATGTGTTCTGTCCAAGACTCTTATTGATCATGTCAAATGTAGGGCAGATCTGACATTAAATAATCAGTGTTAAACATGTCACTTCCTGTTGACAGCTGGTGGCGCTATAACGACAAGTGACTTTTGACATGTAAATGTGTTCAGGTCAGGACTCTTAGCAATCATGTGAACTTTGTGACAGATCGGACACTGTATGCTAAGTTCCAGAAACCTGTTTTATAGCGAAACCTCAAATTTGGGGGCCGGAACAGACACAAATTTTAACAAAGAATCAAATCCTTCGCAATTTAGCATCACAAAGGCCATAAGATGAGACTCACCAAATATGATAATGATCCGACAAAAACTGTAGGAGGAGTTAGTTAAAGTATGACTGCTGAAAATGAGAAAAACTGAGCCAAAATCTGAGAAAAAATTAAAAATAGCTGACTTCCTGTTTGGTTTAGGGCATTGCTCCAAGATACTTTTTTGTCGGGCTTGTAATAATACATGAGCATACTGAAATTCGTACATTAAACACAGTCCAAGCGCTGCTTCGTTGAATATTTGAAAGTGGCAATAAAACATGTCCCTTCAGGTTGCCAGCTGGTGGCACTATGACTATAAATAAAAATGGGTATGTAGATGTGTTCAGGTCAGGACTCTTAGCAATCATGTGAAATTTGGGACAGATCGGACATTGTATGCCTGAGTTCCAGCAAGTTCCTGTTTCATTACAAAACATCAAACTTTGTCAGGCCAGAACCGACACAATTTTTTACGTAGAGTCAAATCCTTCATAATTTAGCATCACAAGAGATGACACTCACCAAATATGAAGATGATCCGACGAAAACTCTAGGAGGAGTTCATTAAAGCATGACGCCTGGAAATGACAAAAACTGCGCCCAAATCACAAAAATAACTCAGAATAGCTGACTTCCTGTTTCCTGTTAAAAGAGACTTTTTTGTAGGTCTTGTCATGATACAGAAGCGTACCGAATTTCGTATTTGCAGGTCAAACACAGTCCGAGGGCTGCTTCGTTGAAAATTTGTAGGTGGCGCTATAGAGACATTTTCCCATGCCTAATTCCAAATCTTACAACACATGTAAATTTTCATCAATCTTGACATCTGTGCAAAATTTCATAAGTTTTCGAGCATGTTTAGGCCCTCTAAAGTCCCGCTGAATCTGGAGAATAATAATAATCATAATAATAACAACTCCTTGAAGAACAATAGGGTCCTCATACCCCGGTGTGCTCGGGCCCTAACATGTGAAAAACAACACAATTATTTAACATTAATATTAAACTTGGGATCTTCTTCCTCCACTTAGTTTTTCAGTTTACAAAGTCCGTCATCTAAACAGGGATTAGACATAGCGCCAGCACAACTGGCTTTTAAAGGGGTTTATTGCACATTACGCCCAAAATACTCCCATTACTCATTAAAAAAATAGGACCAACCCTTTTCGACCATGTGCACAAACCAATTTTCCCGTCGTTAAATTAGCAAAAGTGGATTCGGACAAGCCCATTTAGACAATGGGCTGTGCGCTTTAGACAATGCACTTAGATTGTTAAAATAGGGCCCTTTGTATACATAAATTTATTCTGAAATAAGGCATAATGTTGTATTTAATCTGTAAAATGTTTATAAATGGACCCTACTGCTATAGAACAAAACTAAACTAAATGAAAACCACAAAAAATAACATAGAACAAATAGGAAGTGATGAACACAAATTATTTGATTATTTTCTGATGCAGATGAAGTTGAGTTGTTGAGATTGAGAAAGGCTGATCCAGCGATGATCTCCTCCAGACTGAACCGCTCCAGATTTCACATTAGGGTCACAGTCGTCCACTGCGGTTTCATTCCCTGGAGCCCAATTCTGATAGCAGACCATCTCTCCATTCACCCAGAACCAAAGACCAACAGCACAGGAGTGACGTAACCCCATCCATACGGCGTCAGTAGAGGACTGATGAATCACTTTAGTCACCATAAACTGAATCTCCTCTGAATCAACTGAAACCAGATCCACATGATTCTCTCTGCAGTATCTCAGAGCTTCAGACCAGCTCAGATTCATCTGGATCAATATCAGATTATCTGAACACACAACAAACACAAACTACACATCAGATCAAAACATACATACACAACAAACACTGAACTGAGATCATTGTAATAATGAACAAACTTCTATGAGGGTAAAATAACATCAAAAAGATTTGCATGCGCAGGATCATATTTGTGAGAGTTTACGTGACATTGCAAGCATAAAATAAATTTGCGTGCGCAAAACCAATTTTGTGCAGGTGTAAATCAAGTTGCAAGCGTAAGAAAACAAGTTTTGCATCATTGTACTGTTAATCCTAAGTGTAATTCATGTCTTGTAAAACTGAAACTTCATATTTACACTAAGGTTGTTTTCACATATGTTGGTGCGCACCGTGGTGCGACCTCGGAGCGCACCAAATTACATTGTATAATTTTTCAGTTAGTGCGGTCTGTGTTCACATATATTTATATTTTACTTTACTCGAAATGCCGCACTGCACACCATGTGACAACGGTCAGCGCTGTCATTGGTCTCTGACAGCTCTTACTGTCTCATGACCACCCCCACGTTTCCACGACAACCAGCTTGACAGGGAGAGCGCAGCTATCAAGATGTGGAGATAAACATTGTACGTCTTTGCGAAGTTTCTTTGCTTTAACGTGAAATTGCGTAGCTGTTCTATTAAAGCCTTTCTCACGGAGCCGTTTGCCAAAAGCCCGTAATGTCACTATTTGTGTGTGGAGGACAGCTATGCATTTATAAATCATCAGCTCAAACGTAAAGGAGACAGCGAATCTCTATGCAACGGACCAGGATTGGCTTGTTTGTTGTTAACCCACAATATAACACCCGGCTCACGTCACAACGAAAGCCCAGTGGCTCAAACATGTGGAGAACTTCCTGTATTTGGTTCGGCCCGAGGTCCAGCAGTGTTCACACGACAGGTGGGTCGCCCCAGAGTTCGGCAACAGCCGCTCCGAGACCACCTGTTTAGAGCGGTCTCGGAGCGGCTGTTTAGTGCGCACCCGAGTGCGGCTGTTGTGTTCACACTGACCCAAACGCACCGTACTCGGAGCGACACGTCATTTGGGCCGACCTAAACAGTGTATATGTGAAAACACCCTAAATAAGTATGAACTGTATGCATCTGACCTCAGTTTTTCCGCGCTTACACTTTTGGCACGGTTTTTGCACTGAAATACTGCCAAAAGCATTGCAGGTCTGCAAACAGTGGTGTGCAATGAAAAACACACGTTCATGAACGGCAAATATGAATTAATCGTGCAGAATCTGTCTCTGTGTGTAAAATAAACCAGTTGTGAATGACTTGTAGCATACGAAGGAAAACTATTTCCTGAAATAACCCAACATCTACTGGTCCCTGGGAAGGCGGGGCTATGAAATGAGGCTCCTGATGAATCATTGTTTTCTCTATTCTGATTGGTTCAATATAACGCCCGTAGTTCTCTCAGTATCGTCCACGAGGCTAATTCATTTTGGCGGGTGTTAATAAAAACTAACTAGCCAGTTTGGCCGGTGATGCATGAGGCATTGTATGCAAGATACATAAAGCTCCGTTCTCGGTCATTTATCCCTCTGGCAGTACTTCCTACATTTCCCATGAACACTGTGCCGTAATGCTACGTGATGATGTTTAATACGCTGCGCGCAGTTTGTAGCGAAACCAGCGCGAGAAACCACAGAAACGAACTGAGCGTGTCCACCAGAAAACTTAAGGAAGAAGGAGAACGAACGGGCAGAGCAGGGAGGATAGACTAAAAGACAGCGTGTCGCCACACCCCTTTCCTGGGGCATGTGATCCAGTGTAAATCTTTCGTGCCCAGGTGTAAATCTCAAGTTAAAATTTTAGTAGTTAACTAGTGTATTCCTTTACAAAGATAATAGCAGCAAAAACAGATCTATATTTAATGTAGTTACCCAATTTACGCTTGTAAAGCAACGAAACATTCGCACTGATGTGTGCACGCATGTATCCATGTCCTCGTGCGTCTTTGCGTTCATCCGCGAGCGCAACTGCATTCAAAAGGGGACGCCACGCGAATGAGTAATGATGAAAACATGACGAGAAGTAAGTTTCTAAAGAATAATGCTAATCTTATTTTGACTCGATCATTATTCTCCTGTAGAAGGGCATCAGAAATGTTTTGTGCAAAGCAGGGAAAGGGAAGCCGAAAGGAGAGATGATGAGTTTATGGGAGGTAAGACAAATTACATCCTCACCCTGTCAAGTCTCAAACATTAGAGAAAAAATCTCAGGAAAACCTGTTGTCAAGTCTATGGGATTGCATTGTTGCTGAGAAAATCAACAGATGTATGTGTTATACTGTTCTATATTTTCAGATATGAAAGTAATATTTAGTTTACTAATATATAACTCAAGATTAATATGTGCCATATTATTATGGTCTAAGATGGAGTATATGGATGTATTCATTAATTTTGTTATGTAGCGTTTTTAACAATTATTCATCATACCAAAGCAGCTTCAAATAAAATAGAAACAAAGAAAACAGAGAAAGAACAACAAAGCATGGCAGTTTTTTAGTATAGACCAGAATGGAGTATTTGGTGCTACATTGAGTCATTTCATTTCTTATTAAGTAATGTTATAAATAGTAGGCTACTCCTTGCCATATTATTATGGTCTAGGATGGAGTATGTGGATGTATTCATTATTTTTAGTAGAATAGTGTAGCATATAATTCCAAATTCAAACTATATTCTAGTTAACGTATTTCCTTCAGAAAAATCAAACAACAACAGAAGTAACAAAATCGCTACAGTTATGAATGAAGCCATATTAATGTGAGCAGTTTTACTGTAATGTATAAACAAAATTTCTAAGTAAAAACTAGCAGCAGTCTCCTAGTAAGCAAGACAAAGCAAAGGTTGAGAAAAAAGAACTGGCGTTGAACCAATCAGAATAGAGAAAACATCAGGAGCCTCATTTCATAGCCCCGCCTTCCCACCCGCGCTTGCAAACTCAAATCAGTGAGAGAATCGTGACAAAACTGCCAACGCAGAGGGACC
Source organism: Paramisgurnus dabryanus (assembly GCF_030506205.2). Lineage (NCBI taxonomy): Eukaryota > Metazoa > Chordata > Actinopteri > Cypriniformes > Cobitidae > Paramisgurnus > Paramisgurnus dabryanus. The sequence continues at coordinate 25,512,367 of NC_133337.1, forward strand.
AGTAGATCTTGGGTTATTTCAGGAAACAGTTTTCCTCCGTATGCAACAAGTCATTTACAACTGTTTTATTTTAAAGAGACAGATTCTGCGCGATTAATTCATATTGCCGTTCATGAACGTGTGTTTTTCATTGGACACCACTGTTTGCAGACCTGCAATGCTTTTGAAAGTATTTCAGCGCAAAAACCGTGCCAAAAGTGTAAGCGCGGAAAAACTGAGGTCAGATGAACTGAGGTTCATACTTATTTAGTTTAAATATGAAGTTTCAGTTTTACAAGACATGAATTACACTTACGATTAACAGTACAATGATGCAAAACTTGTTTTCTTACGCTTGCAACTTGATTTACACCTTCACAAAACTGTTTTTTTACATGCAAATTTATTTTACACTTGCAATGTTAATTACATTCTTACAAATTTTATCCTGCACATGCTAAATTACCTTTATAAACTTCTGTCATCAAACACATTGACTTTTATTACTCACCTTCATGACACACAAAGGTCAGATAGAAACTGCAACTCAAATCATGCATTTGTCCCTGCTCTTTCATTTTGACTGCTGTACAATCTTCAGAACTACCATTATTATTAGGTTGATTAAGACCCCAGTATCTAAATGTGGAGTCGCTCTCATCTGACCACTCCCATGAGTCTCTGAACAGACCAATCCAGACTTCAGATATGTTTGTGTCATTCATGATCTTCTGAATCTGTTGATTCTCAGTCTGATTCCTCACACTGGTCAGATCAGTATGATGCTGTCTGCAGAAACTCTGAGCGTCTCTCCATGATACTGAAGAACCATCAATGATGAATCCTTTACTGCTCTCTGTTTAAGAAAATAAAGATTAATTCATGATTTACTTTGACTCTTAATACACTTACAGTATAGATGTAAATCTACAGAAACTCTTATTTATTAAACTCTTGATTCATTACAAAACTCTTTCAATGTTTGTTAATGAAGTTGAGAGAATAAACTGATCTGAGTGTTTTGTAGTTTGCTGTAGTTTACAGAGAAGTGAATGTGTCAAACATAATCTCACATGATATGCGTGTTTCTGTGATGTTTATTATTGTTGTCTTGTAAAGTTTACATCTGATGATGTTTTGTTGAATGAAGGTTTGATGTTATTTTATGAAGCTTCACTCACCATTATAGCAGATGAATCTCATGTTCAAATTACAGTCCTGATGATGCCATGATCCATCTCTCATATAAACACAATCATCTGGACCATTTGAGCCTCCATTAGACCAGTTTGTATATTTCACAGGATCACCCAGAGACCACTTCCATTTATGAACACTTGATCTATGCAGTCCAATCCAGACAAATACATCATTACTGCTCATCAGCAGGCTGTTATCCACACTCTTCATCAGTTGACTCAGCTCATTGATGTTGTTGACTGTGGCCAGATCTGTGTAGTTTTCTCTGCAGTATCTCTGAGCTTCAGTCCAGTTCATCGTCATGTTTATGTGGTGATAGCGGCGCTGAATGCATTCAGATAATGAACAGAGAGCTATGAAAGAAAGAGTTTGAGTCAAATCTCATGAGATTATAAAGCATGAATTTGCATGTACGTCGTGGTTTGAAGGCCTTACGGTCTGACTTAAAGGTAGGCTGATAAAGAAAAGATGGTGTATCATTTGTGTCTATCTGTGCTATCTGAGGCAGTTCACACTCAAGTTTCCCATATGTTTACAAAAGACAATTTTTTACCTCATTATTCATTCGACGATTGTTGGATATGTGATTGACAATAGAACAAAAATAAACTGTCACGGTGTGTTATACACCGAAAAAGGAAAACTAAAGACGAACCCAAACGCAAGGAATGTATGAAAATAAACTATGTATTTAATTAAACAGAACAAAACAGACCCACGTGGAGGTAAACAGAACATGAAATAATAACACTGTGGTGGAACACAGATACAGAAACAACTGGAACAGATCTCGACACGAAGCACATGAACACAGAGTTTTCAACAACAATGAACGCGCACACGACAGAGAACAAGAGGATAAAGACTACACATCAATGGGGAACAGGTGAACATAATTAATTACGTAAGACACGAGTACATAAGGGAGCAGGGTAAAAGTGACGAGACACTGGGAACACGTGACACAGATACATAATGTGAAAAACACGTGTTCCCACTTAGACCACAATGCTGCCATGACCTTGCCCTCGGAACATAGACCTGAACCTATACTAAGGTCTGGCAAGATCACGACAGCGACAAGACACTGGGAACATGTGGAAGCAACACACACAATGTGAATCCACATGTCCCAACACAGAACATAATACTGTCATGGTCCTGTCAGATGCACTCAGACATAAATCTAACACAGATGTCTGACAAGACCATGACATAAACAACAGTATCTCATATGTGTTACTGGGGTCCATGACAGACCATTAAAGATTAAAAGAATATTTTATATTAAGTCAAATTAAGAAATTTTGGACCCGGGACAGGGTCCTAGGGTTGAAGGGGTTAACATCGTAGGACTGTGGTGAGCGGCAAAATGAAAAATAACACACAAGGTGTGTAAGTATAGGGACAAGTTAGTGTCGTCCCTACACTAAAACACCTTCTGTGTTATTATTCATTGTGCCACCCACCACGGTCCTGCAACATTAGATCAGAAATGTCTTGTCTGCAAGTGTTCATTTATCACAAAAGAGTTCGAGTAACCAACTCATTTAAATTTCACTAATTGTAACTGCGATATTTGATTTAAAAAAAAAAAAACTTCGTTACAGGTTTATTACCGCTAAAAGTAGTGGAATTACAGCAACGGAATTACTTTGTAACCGTTACTCCCCTCACTGTTTTTAACACAACTTGTGTTGTCCCTTTCATTTATTTTAACATGAAATAACACCTTAAATGGCATGACACACACAATGTGTTAAAAATTAACACATCATTTTTTGCAGTGTATCTGACCTACGTCCTTACTCATGTAAGAAAGGAGCCTTTGCTTACATAGGGCCAGTTCAATGGGACAAGTTAGATCAGCAAATTAAAGTTATTCCTAGTTTGAATACTTTTAAAAGGAGCATCAAATCTTGGTTACTAGATAGGGCTGCAGAATAGACATGATAATTTTATTTTCTATTCATAAATGAGAAATTGTTTTTATGTTTTGTTATTGTTTATGTGTCTTGGCCTGAGGACCACAATGGAAATAATCTTGGACTTTCTTGTGTTTTTATCCTCAATTGTATTTGATGTCTTTTTTGTGGTTATGTGTAAGACAATGTGGTCGATACAATTAAATAAATTCAATTAAATTCAACCATAAAACCACAAACACAAACTCACCGATGAGAAGAACGCTGAAATACAAAGTTTGAGCCATTTCTGAAAAACAAACACATTGAAAACATCAGATGTTGATTCATTCTGTTTGTATAAATGTATTCATTTAAATGTCTAAACTATTTTAATGTGTAGTAAATAAAGATGAGAATCTGATATTAAAGCTGTTAAATGAAGCTAAAAGTGAACATCTCTTCAGTAACTCTTCATCAATTCTTTATAAAGTTTCATTAATAGTCATTAAACATTAATACACAATCCTTATAAAACACTGTGATATCATAAATATTATTTTAATAGGAATGAAACAATAAATAAATAAAGTTCTTACTTTTGAGTTTGTGTGTTTCTCTCCTGAATCTTCTGTTTCTCTGTCTAAGTGTTTATCAGTATGTCATTATTTTATATCTGTGAATAATTTTCATATTTCAGTTCCTTGTTGATGTATTTTTCCACATACCCTTACATTTCCTTGTTTTTACTGTAATTATAAATAACTCAACAGACAGAAATGAGGCACCAGTTCAGTCCCTGTTTTTGCATATTTATGCTGCGTTCCAGGCAACCCGTAACCCGTAACTCACGAGTTCAAAACCACGCCTCACGACTCTGAACTGGGAGTACATTGATCTAGTACGAGTTCACGGGTGGGAAGTCACGGGTTTGACTGCCGTTCCAGTGCACTTTCACCGGTAGAAGGTTGTAAAAACACGAGTTACGGGCTGCCTGGAACGCATAAGGTCGTGAGTCGTGGTTTTGAAGTCGTAACTCACGGGTTTAAAAACCTGCCTGGAACGCACCATAACATGAGTGCCAGCCAAATGTCAGTTATATAACTTTATATATTTAACATTTTTTTCTTTATTCAATTCTTAAACATTAGCACTATTTCATTTTAAAGTAAATTATTTTATTTCAGAGACAATAATGTTGTTTTGATAATATCACACTTATTGATCTATCACAGTATAAATGAGTCTTCATACATGGACATACAGTAAATACTGTTGTAGTAATAATCGTCTCAAAGAGATAAAGTTTGGGGGTCTTTGGCATCATGGCTGATTGTTCTCTACTGAAGTCTCACGAACAGGTGTGTTTTTTTTCAGGAAATTCAAAGGGGTTTTTGGATGCAGGATGAGTGTGGATTTCCTGGAAAGATATCATAAAAATGCACTTTTTAGACAAACTTCATTTGAATGAGGAAGAGAGCTGAATGTGTGAACACAGTATGAAACTTTACACCACGCGTACACTACATGCTAAATACTCATAAATGTGTTTTATTTCCTCATCTCTTGCACACTAAACACATAATGTGATGCCCAGATGTTGATTTCATTGTTAGTGTCAATTTTACCTTCACTCTGAATAAGAAATAAGATTGGTGATACCCCGGCAAACATCACCCCATAATCTTTGAATTCTTTAATTGTGTGTGCGGCAACTTCTTATTGAACCCCAGAAAACATTCATAAATAGACAGATGCACTGTTCTCCCCTCCATGCAGTGAACTCTTGAAGTTAATCCATTTTTGCCAGCAGCATCTACAAAGCTCCCAAAAACCATCTTGCTGCAATTGTTCCTTCAAGAAAACAACTTTATCGATCTGCTCTGAGGCTTGAAAGGTTTAAGGTTTATTTGAGGGATAAGCAAAAGGTAATACACAGGAGAGCAGACATGGGCAAAACAGGTACATATCAATCAAAAAAACAGGTAAAGATCAGAAACCAGAGAACATGGAATACAGGCATCAACTGTCTTCGCAATGACCGAGAGTTAGAGAGCAGGGCTTAAATAGTTAAGATAATGAGTGGCAGTTGTTTCAGTAATCAGTTTGTTGCAGGGGGTTATGGGCAATTAATTCCTGTGGGTAGGTAAAGCCTCTAAAGGCCAGCAAAAGGAGCCCGTACCCCTACGAGTGGCTTCCAGACACTTCTAAAACAACAGTCCAGGCAGGTGGTGGAGTGGAGGCGGATCTGGGGGAGGGAAGGTGGGCCAAGCCCATGTAGAGACACAGGGCCTGAAGACCAGAGCTGCAACAGCAAAACAGGAGGCCAGGGAGGAGTCGGCAGAACCAGAGATCAGGGCGGAACAGGAAACCTGGATGGAGACAGGGACAAAGAACATGGAGTGGCCTCTTTGTCCACGTTAGAGAGTTCAGAGATTTCAGGATTAGCTATCCTGGGCAAGGCGGACGGTTCAGGGGTGACTATCTTGGCTGACCTCAGAGGTGTCAAGTAACGAAGTACAAATACTTCGTTACCTTACTTAAGTAGATATTTTGGTTATCTATACTTTACTGGAGTAATTATTTTTCAGACGAATTTTTACTTCTACTCCTTACATTTTCACGCAATTATCTGTAGTTTCTACTCCTTACATTTTAAAAATCGCCTTTTTACTCCTATTTCATTTCCCTTTGTTTTCATTCCAGCTTGTCATCCTTAAAAAAACACATATCTTGATAATTGCGTCATCCGGATAAAAGCGATTGTGGTTAGAAAAGAGTATAAACATACACCATTCCGTCACCCTATTGCAGGGGTCGGCAAGTAACTTTGGCCGAGGGCCAATATTTTTTTTAGCCAGTAGATGGCGGGCCAACTGCTGTTGGCACACTTACGTCTTATTTTGAATTAGCCTAGTATAGGCTATCTGATCTTTTGTCAAGAAATATTGTCTTTATTTCCTATTTAAAATACGAAAGACGGCATTAAAAATGGCTAAAAACATGGTTATGGGTCTGTGTATCATTCATTCGTTCGTTTTTTTAAATTAAAAACAAAAATGAAAAAATTAACCACCACGGGTTTTCTGATTGTGTGCTCAGATAAAAAATTAATTACTGGATTAGACAATTTTTTTATTTAACACCTTTATAGGCATAATATATAAATGAAATCATTTTAAACAGATCAAGTACTATTAGTGGTAACATTACAGGCATTTATGCTCTCATGAAAGACTCTTACAGTCCGACTTTTGAACTGTATTCCTTTTTTTATTAATATTTATCCGGGACACACACATACACACCTAAGGTTTAAGGAGGTCTCCGCTTTTTGTCCAGCTCCGACAAGGTTCTATTCAGTAAACCGCTTAAAATACACTCTGTGTTCACCCGCTTTATTTCCCGACCTGACGGGTCCGCAAAACTTAACGTTAGATCTCGTTCCCAGAATCTCAAATTCAATGTCTCTAACGAAAAAAGAGAGATGAAGTAGCCTATAACAATTATAAATGTTATACAAAAATTGTGTTCGTGCCAATATAAATATTATTTTAACATTGTATTGTTAGCAGAGAAAAAATGTCACCGAAAAAATAATGAAATATAAATAATAAATTAAATAGGAAGAAGCCTCTCACTCAAACCGAAACCATTGGTTGCAGAGTTGCTGTTCAAACAAATTGCTGAAAATCCTCCTTTGCCAAATTTATTTTTAAAAGGAGGTAAAGATCAAAGAACTATGCGTTAGGAAAATTAATAATGGCTTTATTTTAATAGACATGTAAAACCATATTTTGGCGGATTACTTTCATTTTTTAACGAATTTACCTGCCCATTTAGTCTTAATAATTAACGGTAAACGAACTTGACTTGCTGTCGAACCTAAGGTCGGGCTCGAGCCCCAAGTTCAAGTAACAGAACAGTACAGTAGATTCCTTTAAAATCTACGTTAAAAGTGTAATAGTTAAAATATTACTGCAGTAAAAGAGTTTATTTTATCATATTTTGTGTAGTGGTTTCTAATTGCCTGCAATTACTTTTCAGTAATTTGCAATGTCACGGAGTTTAACGTCTTCACGCGTGACGCATTGACATGATTTACGAGGTAAATTTGCAAATGATTCATGAAGTCAAACCTCTGCAATTATTTGATTGATTGTGTTTTAGAAGTATGTTCAAAATCTAATGACAGTTATGATCGCGGATGCGCTGGTAGAGAAAGAGAACGAGAAAGAGCGGCCGGTTAAGATTAAACTAGCTATTATACGCATTTTTTTCAGGACATTCTTGCGAGCCGGTGGCAACTTGTCCACGACGCAAATATTTTTTTATCAGGTAATACATATTATTTGTCACTGTGTTATACGCGAATAAATAATAATGAAAAAAGTTCAAAAGTCGGACTGTAAGCGAATGAGACTTACCGGAAAGGTTTCTATTCAAACCCTTATTAAAACCCTTATTAAAATGTAATCTGTTAGTACCTGATCTGTTTAAATTTATTTCATTGGTCTGCTAAGGTGTTCAATTAAAATTTGTCCGAACCCGTTTTCATTCATTTTTGTTATTTTTGATCTGAGCGCACATTCAGAAAACGAGTTGTTTGATTTTAGTTCAGGAAATAAATAATAGAAAAACAAGTCGTTTTTCTTTCTTTCTTTTTTTTTGGTTTTGATTTGAAAAAACGAATGAAGGAATGATACACAGGGCCATTTTTGTAAACTGTTATTTTAAAATAAAAAAGTGTGATTAAAAAAAAAAAAAAAAAAAACGGATTTCAAATTAATCCGACGGGCCAGAAAATATTACTGGCGGGCCACTTTTGGCCCGCGGGCCGCCTGTTGCCGACCCCTGCCCTATTGGTTTGTATGCGATCCCCACGCCCCCACCTCACTGCAGATGATCAAAAGTTTGTTCGATAGCGCTGCACAGATAAACATAAAAGTACAGCGAGAGTGATTAAAAAAAATGCAGAGCAATCCCCTTTCATGATGCTTTGATATCATCCGCCATTTGCTTGTACAGGAACACACGTCAAAATTGACATCTGTTGTATTGTATATGCTAATAACTACACTTAATAATTTTTTGCATTAACAAAACCTACTTAGCTGAATGCTGTTAAATCAATCAAATGCATATCCATACCAACATTTGTTTTTGTTAATAGACATCAGCTGTTTTCTTAAAGATGACTTTTAATTTACCTACAAGAAAGACATTTATTAATTCTCCAAAATTACTTGGATTTATACTGACATGTAAGATAAGCTTTGTCACATTAAGCTACACATTAGCTACACAAGTACAGATGCAGAAATATAATATATAATTGCATATTTGTATAATTGTAGTTTGTGTTGTCAAAATACAATTAAAAATGATAACAATAGCATATTTCTATTCTCACACATACTATAGTTGTGTCTGATATTGTTGTTCCCTTTCAAAAGCTACTTTTAATGCTGGCTAAGTCCTGTGTTTGTTCTCGCGCTATGCCAAAGGACAACACACACACTTACTGTTTTGTGTTTTTGGAGGAGGAGCATGCGGTCACGGCATTACAGTCTGCTGAGTGCGAGCATTGTGAATTATTCACAATAAAAATGCTTAGTGCTTGCCGTGATGATTTTCTGACCGCACCGTCAAATTTAAGATTTATTTCTTTGCGTGATCCCGAAGCGCACTCCGGTGTTTCTTTGGTTCATGTGGGGGATAATTATAATGATGACGTTGATGATATCTCTCTCGGTTCTGCGGACTTTGATAAACCAGCCTCCGAGCGTTCCAGGTTGCAGATTGACTGGCCTCGCGAGCCAGAGAACACCAAACAAAGCAAACTAGGGGATAGGTTTCTATCTAGTGACAAAGGGGAGAGGACGAAACATGAGCCTCTACCCTTCTTTGAGGATATCCATGGTGAATTAGATAAATCATGGGAAAGACCATACTCATTGCATGTTTTCATGCCTACAACGTCAATTTATTCAAATCATGGGTGTGAAGACGCGTGGATATACCAAGATGCCACAGGTGTAAGAGACGTTCGCGAGTTCTCTCTCGCCTGGCCTCATTAAAGAAGCCTACCCTGCCCACGAAGCCGAGTAAAATAACTTCAGCTCTCGTGGGCAAAGCTTATCAAGCTGCAGGTCAGGCTGGTGCTGCGCTGCATTCTATGGCGATAGTACAGGCATACCAGGCTGATCTGTTAAAGAATTTGAGTGCAGGCGAGACGATAGACATAGAGACATTTGACGAGTTGCGTAGGACTACAGATCTGTCTCGTGTCATTAAATAAACGGCTCGCGCTATCGGCAGTTCTATGTCTGCTCTGGTAGCACAGAGATAGCCTGGCTCCGCCCTCCTACGTGCTTCCGCTTAATTTTCATTTCGCTTTAGCAGTACGTCTGGGATTGCTATAGATGGGGGTGGCTAAGAACGATGACGTTGAGGCCGTGCGTCAGTTTGAGTTGTAGTTCAGTAATGGCAGCGGAGAAAGACGTGAGAAAAGCTATTCGGTCCGTTGTTGCAAAACTGCCGAATATACAGAAGTTAAAGCTGGAGCAAGAACCAGGTTTGCTAAGTTTTGTTTGTCTGATTATTCTGACTTGTTGTTTCCGGACGGTTTCGGTGCATGATATACGTCACGACCACACGTTAACGATTGGCTTTGGCAGATCCTGAGTGACTCTGGGCAGATCCAATAGTTTTAAACTTCAACAATGGACCCTCCTTAACGGAAGTAACGCTTTGCAATGTAGCGTGGCCAGACTCTCTGTACAAATGAAATGAATGTACGAGAGTCTGGTTGGACCAGGCTAGCACAGAGAGGCATTTATGGCTAAATCTGTCAGGCATAAACGAGAAGGATAAAAACTTTTCTTTTAGATGCCCCTGTTTCCCCATTAGGTTTATTTGGTGACGCGGTTGACTCCGTTGTCAGGAAATTCACTAAAGTTAAAAAGCATGAGGGAATATTCAAACAGTTTTTGCCTCGCCATACGCAAGGGGAGGGACTGTCAATCACGGTCACCCGACCTCTTCTTGGTCTTTCAAAGCCGAGGAACATTAAAAAGGATAGCGTAGTGAATCTTGTTTCCCCACTAAGAGCTTGGGGATCGACTCGTCACACTCAGCAGCCCTAAGGGAGGACCTCAGCACTTTCATGTATAAATAAAACAATCCTGACGGTTCCACTCTTTACAGTAGGGCTCGCCGGCAGGGCGGGGCATATCATATTACATCAAATCCCTCCATCCCGCTGCCTTTACGAAGCCTCTCCACATCCGCCGCCTCTGGGCTTGCTGGGGGCGGCGGTTTCCAACGTAATGTTAAAGACCCCCCGTGCAGGGTTTTTTAGCATTCCCCCAAGAGGAAATAATAAAATTAATACCATTATCAGAGAGTCTTGCAGCGTGGAAACTCCTGCTAGGTGTTTCTGCTTGGGTAACAAGCACAGTACACATAGGATACATAATCCAATTTATTCGTCATCCTCCGCACTTCAATGGCATGATATTCACTTCCGTGAGACCGGAATGAAGGCACATACCGTTGCAAGAAATACAAACTCTACTGATGAAAGGGGCCATAGAACATGTTGCCCTTTCAGAGAGAAGGTCAGGCTTTTACAGCAGATACTTCCTGGTTCTTACAGTCGTCCTAGCTTTATCACCCCGCACATACACAAAATGTATGGATGCAGCACTGGCTCCATTGAGACTCCGGGGCATCCGCATTTTAAATTACATGGATGATTGGCTAATACTAGCAAAATCGCGAGAGATGGCGCTCTTTCTCATCTGATTTCCCCATAGCGCTTAGCAGCACAGCATCTCCTTCCGCTTTTTCAGGTAACAAGGTTACACTCAAGTAACCTCTCAATTCTGTACTAAGAGTGGCACCCCACATCATAAAAACTCTCAAATATCTCATTATATTATTTAAAGTTTATTTTCACAGACAGGTCTTAAGTCTAGTCCTTGACTGAAATGCTTGTTTGAGCTGTCCTAGATTGAAAACTACTTGATCTGACATTATCTTAAAATATAATAGTGTCATTGTTTTGTATTTTTCTGTTCCACATCATATTTATAAAAGCTACTTAGATGTCCTAATTTAACTAAGCCTAATCCTGGTTTAATTTAAACCTGTTAGTGAAACCAGACCAAAGTGTTTGTCAGTAGTCATCATGGCTCCCTCTGCTCATTCATCCTACCACCAGGTGGCACCCTCTTCACCAACCAGACATTAGACACTCGATCTCTCTGCTTCTACTTCACTTCCTGTTTGTTTTCTATAAAACTGGTTTTATCTCATCATCACATTGTGAAGCATTGCCAGGTGTAACTTTCTTTAACAAGGTATTCTGTGTTTATAGTTCCTGTTCCTTGTTATGACCTGTTTGCCTGTTCATTGGATATTGTTTATGAATTACCCTTTTGTCTTGTTTGTAGTGATGGCGAAGTGAAGCTTTCTTAAAGCAGTGAAGCTTTCAACCCAATTGTCTCGGAAAAAGGTTCATTACTCGAAGCTTTTCACAACATAGCTCGATGAGGACCTCTGCTGGTAAAAAGCGCTGTATCACAGAATGTTCCACAACCAAACAACGTATGAATTAATGTATTGATAAATTAAGGATAGATTAATAAATAAATGAATCAATATATTAAATACATGACCAAAGCATGTTCCATTGCATACGCATGGTAACAAAAATGTAATTAAGCTACTGTAACCGTCTTATTTCTAAGTGTGAGCTCATAAAATGGACATTATAATTGTTGTTGAATGAGCAATGCTTAAAGTGTAAATGACAGATGAAAATGAGAATGATATTGCTTGAAGAAATGCATACATCAAATGTAAACTCACTATACAGTAATCGATTCCGTGTAACGCAATACTCCATTACAAACCACGTCAGTTCATTCTTGTTTCATTTCCATTTTCCCTTTGTTCTGTCCTGAATGTTCTGGCATTTGGTTTCCGTGATACCAGGGAGAGACGGACAGGTAAGATTGTCACGCAAAGTACATTATACACAAGGAGTGAAGACGCTTTTGTTTATTGTTATTTTCCTTTAGTTAGCTTAGAAGGCTTAAAAATAGATAGTATGTATGTATACGCCGTCGTGGCTACGCCGTAGGAAGTACCCACAACTATAATGAGCCCTTAAAGATCCAGAAATAAATCTCATTAAACTCTGATATAAGCTCATAATCTTTATTAATCACACATGAAACAGAACAGAAGTGACATCTGATGAGTAAATATCATGAATTTTATCCCACTCCAAAAATATTACTAACACATTTGTTTCATATAATTCAACAGTTATTAAAGAAACAAAAGAAACATATTGTATCAGGAGATTGAAATATATATATATATATATATATATATATATATATATATATATATATATATATATATATATATATATATATATATATGTGTATGTATATACAACTTTGATATAAATATTCTTATATATTCTAAAAAAAATAAGTCATAACCTTAATATGTCAGAAAAGTACAGTAAATACAGTCCAGTAAGGTTGTCTTTAGGTTGATTGGGGCACTTATAACATTCATCTCAATGCCTGAATTTACCCTACATTTAGCCAACATGATCCCATAGAAAGTCGTGTTATGGTAAAGAAAAACTATTAATTAATTTGTGTCCATGGCACGAAATTTAGCTTTTTCGTGTCACTTGCACAAATTTTTATAAATAGTTTTTTGTATCTGTGGCACGACTTTATTTTTCGTGTCGTTTTATGTATTTTTTCCTCATTGTTTTTTCCCAGATCTTTCTCCTGTCTCAAGGAAAACTGAGGAAATGATGCACGACCATTCAAACACATGACTGGGGTTCTAACATTTAAATGTCTAAAAAATTTTAATGTGTAGTAAATAAAGATGAGAATCTGATATTAAAGCTGTTAAATAAAGAAAGTAAATTAAAGTTCTTACTTTTGAGTTTGTGTGTTTATCTCCTGAATCTTCTGTTTATCTGTCTGTGTGTTTATCAGTATGTCATTATTATATTATATCTCATCATCATTTTCATATTTTAGTTCCTTGATGTTTTAATACACATACTTTTTGCATGTTATTACTGTAATGACAGATATGAGACTCAAGTTCATACCCACTATTTGCATATTAACATCAGTGTCAGCCAATGTAAGTTATACTGCCTTATACATTTATTATTATTACTCTATTCAAATCTTTAACTTTTGGCACTATTTTATTATGAAGTGAATTATTTTATTTCAGAGACAATAATGTAGTTTTCATAATATCACACTTATTGATCTATCACAGGATAAATGAGTCTTATAAAAACAATAATTGACTTTGCTTTGTGTCGTTCCACAATATTTATTTATTTATTTTGAACATGTAAATGCAATTTCAAAATAAAAAATGGAAAGGAAAAAAAAGAGAAAACAAAACACATGGTAACAAAAATAAAAACTTGTAGATATAAAACAACTCAATTCACATGTCCAAAAGGGAGTAGGAAGAAGTAAAACTTATGTACTCCTACCCCTTTAAATCCCTACTTTACTTTTTTTCTAAATGTATAATCTGTAAATCTTCATGTTCACATACAAATATTACACATACACAATATTATTTATACACATATAAGTTATTACAAATACACTCAAATTATTATTAACACCCAATGTCTTTATACCTCTGAAATATAATTTCTTTACACATCTTTTTAAAATCTAATATGTTTGTACATTGTTTTAATTCATTATTTAATTTATTCCACAATTTGACATCACTGACAGATAAACAAAAACTTTTCCTTGTAGTTCGAAAACTGGGAGTCTTAAAATTTGACATTCCCCTTAACCCATAACCCCCCTCTTTTTCAAAAAACCTTATCTGTATATTGCCTGGCAATAACTTTTTTTCTAGCCTTGAACATAAATACAGCTGTTTGAAATTCAACCAGATCAATTAGTTTTAATGCTTTAGACCAGTGGTCTCCAACATGGTGCCCGTGGGCACCAGGTTGCCCACACAGAGTCTGTGAGGTGCCCGCCAAAGCACATTCTTCTAATAGTCTCAATTGTAATATTTATTTATTACATATTTTTATATTAGCTTGGCTTCTTTTATGTGTTTACATATAAAACAATAATAAAACAATTTAAAAAGTAAAATAAATAAAACCAACAAGTAAAACTAAAAATTTTTAGTAGACTATATCAAAAAGTACCCCTTCAGATTGTTTTATCCATTGTGGTAGCCCTTGCTCACAAAAAGGTTGGAGACCCCTGCTTTAGACTATAAAAATAATGAGTTGGTATGCTCCAAATATCCTGTGTTATGAATTGTTCTTATTGCTCTTTTTTGTAGTATAAATAATTTATGCAATGAATTTTGATATGTGTTTCCCCAAACCTCTACACAATATATTAAATGCGGTAACACCAGTGAACAATACAAAATGTATCGTGATCTGTAATTTAGAATGTACTTAGCTTTAGCCAAGATTGAAATACTTCTAGACAGTTTTGGATATATTTTATGTGAGATTTCCAGCGGATCTTGTCATCAATAATCACTCCAAGAAATTTTGTTTCATGGACCCTTTCGATGTCCACATTATCGATCTTTAGCTGACATTGCTTGATTGAATTACTATTGCCAAATATCATAAATTTAGTTTTGCTGAAGTTTAATCATAACTTATTTATATCAAACCACTGTTTTATTTTTTTTATTCTAAAGTGATTGTGTCTACAAATTTCAGTAGATCAGATACCTTACATATATCATTTATGTAGAGAATGAATAATTTTGGTCCTAGTACTGACACCTGGGGGACACCACACTTAACCCTAAGAGCCCTAAGGTCATTTTTACAATGTATTGTCCGTCTGGTTTTATTTTCTTAAAAAGCTTGTAAAACATCAACCCTGTTGTGCACAGACAATCTACAAACATCATGATGACGCACACATGCGTGATGATGCACACAAACAGAAAGCATCAGTGGACATTGTAGCATTGAGCTAGTGGCAAACCCGACAGAAAAATTTATAAATTATGGACATCAAGTGGATAAATCTAGAATGTAAGAGTTTGGATGCATTGCTGAACAACTCCGAAAAGAGGGACAAGTTTCAGGCTGGATAGAAAACCTTTTGTAAAAGCTAGAAAGACACCAAATATATCCCCGTGATGGCTAACTCCTCAGCTATTAGCAGAAAAACCGGTAAGAAGCTACGTTTTACGGTTATTAAATTATTTAAATATGAATCAGAGGTGCCGTTTTCAATCGTCGACGATTGATTAGGTTTCTGAGGGTTAACATCCAAACAATCAGATGCATAATCTCCCAACTTCACAAATTGTTTCCTATCTTTTAAATAACTGCTTAACCAGTTCAACACTACCCCCTAATCCCTAGCCTTTCCAGTTTATTGATTAATATTTCATGATTAATTGTATAAAACGCTTTTTTTGAAATCAATGAATACCCCAACTCCATATTTCTTTTTGTCTGTAGAATTAGTCATTTCTTCAATAAGTTCAGTTAATGCTAGTGATGTTGACCTTTATTGTGGCAATAAAGAAACTGGCCTATAATTTGTGAAGTGGTGTTTGTCTCCAGATTTGTATAGAGGTATTACTTTTGCTATTTTCATTTTTGTAGGAAGGTGACCTGTTTGAAATGACAAATTAAAGATGTAAGTTAATGGTTTTGAAATCCCCTCAATTACATTCTTTACTATCTTCATATCTATTTCATTACAATCATCTTGGGTGTGCATTATTTTCAGTTTGATTACACAGTTACACTTGCGTAAGAAACACATATGTTTATTTAGGTAGGCTAAATAGATGATTTCTGCATATCGTTTAATTTACATTCTCTTCCTATTTGCACTGACAGTTATCACACATAAGGATATTTTAATGTAAGAGATTGGGGATTCACATTTAATAACTGTCTATCAATGTATTTCTGAGGTGAAATCATTGTGAATTTCAGTGAAATGCATATGGACATAACATAAGCTGCCTAAGTAACTATATACTTTCTCACCTTCTTACTTCTGACGTCTTTAAAAATATAAATCATATATCCATCTATAAAAAAGAATATATGCAACAATGAGCAAGTTTGTTCAAAGTTTTAATTCACTGTGATTAAATGTACTTTAAATACAATGTTACCAAAGACAGTGTGCAGCAGAGGAGGCAGACTAGATCAGAGCGCAACAGTAAGTTAGGCCAGTGTTTCCCAATCTTGGTCCTTGAGACCCCCCTCCCAGAAAGTTTTAGATGTCTCCACACCTGATTTAACTCATCAGCTTGTTAGGGAGACATGTTTACCATTTTTCAAGTAGGCTGATAAGTTGAATCAATTGTTTTAAATTAGGTGACATCTGGGTCATTCTACAAAAAAGGTGGAAATGCTTGTCCCTTGCTTTTGCAGACCCCTTAATCATTTAACCCAATTTTTTTGACCCAATAATCCCATAATGATATATATTTAATAAATATAGACTGTCCTTAAAATGATGAGAGAGTTTATTTATTTAATTTTCTTTTTTTCCTTTTTTAAACTTTTTTTTAAATGTCTGGTCCTGAAAATGGACTCTATGCACGGCGGTGCTTGACGTATTTCCGGTGAAATCTCAGGATGCTGGACTACTTCCGCCAGTCATAGAGCTCGATATTCAGGAACGTTGGTTGCCAAAATAGCCAAAATAACACTGCAAATTTTGTTGATGGTTGTTTAATTTACATAGAAATAACTTATACTTCACATTTAATACCATAATGACATTTAAACGTATGAAAGTATATTTTTTTAAACGGGAGAACCGAACTTCTAGCCACCACTGGTGTGTGTCATAGTGTTTACAGCATTAGACTCAAGCATGACAACTTCTACACTGCTAACCTGTATCTGCATTAACACTAGTTTTAGATAGAAATTGCACTGATAACAGTGCTATTCATCTGTTGTTTATATACTTATGAATTTTGTATAAATGTTATCATCAGTACTAGCGAAGATAACATCTGTGGTTATACAAAAAAACAGTAAAAAACGTGTATTTTGCGCATTTATGTATGCTTTATTAATAACAAATGCAAAAGACAAATAGAAAATTCATATCAATAACAACAAGAATAACTTCAGAGAAAAATAAAACACACACACAACAAACTAAATACACGGGGTATTAAAATAAACAAACAGCACAAGAAATAAACAAATAATGGAATAGATTTCTTAAATGGACTTTACCATAGTCAATAGTTCTTTTTGCGTTGTTATTTATATCCTATTAAGTTCCAAGATATGACTCAAAAATATCCAAGTAAAAATGTTTTGACAATCGACGTGAATATACAAAAAAAAAAGGTATTAAACGTCACATTTAATATAAGTCCTGCTGCAGTTCGTGTTGCTTTTTCCTCATATAGCAGTGAGATTTAATTTACGTCTTTTAATTTACCTGACACTTTAAGATAACATTACAAAGACATTAATCCTGAATCATAAAAACAGCACAATGTAAGCTCTGCTAGTATGATGAACATATCATAATGATTACAGAGATAAGACGACTTGCAACCTTTCTCGAGTTTGCACATCTGGACAATTCTTCACACATCACAGGTTGTAAATTTGGGTAAATCCAGCAAACAACGAGTAAATTTAGCGATTCTGCCGTCACTCCGCTTTAAAGGGCCCATGTCACAGGACTTTTTTAAGATGTCAAATACATCTTTGGTGTCCCCAGAGCACATGTGTGAAGTTTTAGCTCAAAATACCATATAAATAATTTATTATAGCATGTTAAAATTGCCACTTTGTAGGTGTGTGCAAAAATGTGCCGTTTTGGGTGTGTCCTCTAAAATGCACATGTGCAGATCAAGTGCAAACACTGATCACAATGATGGTGGTTTGTTGAATTAAAACTCAATTGTTCTGTGAATTATTTTCTCTCTGCACTAAATGGCAGTGCTGTGGTTGGATTAAGGGGTTGGATTATTATAATAAGAGCTCTTTATGACATCATAAGGAGAGCCAAATTTCAACGACCTATTTTTTCATGTGCTTGTAGAGAGTGGTTTACCAAAACTAAGTTACTGGGTTGATCTTTTTCAAATTTTCTAGGTTGATAGCATCACTAGGGACCCAATCATAGCACTTAAACATGGAAAACATCAGATTTTCATGTCATGGCCCCTTTAAATCTCCCGTACCGGAAACTGAAGAGCAGCCTTGAGTCAAACGCGGAAGTTAAGCGTGCATAGAGTCCATTGCCCTATCCCTTTGATCATACATGGAAGTTTAACTGTGTACTTATTCTTCAAAACCATGTTTTTTAAAAAACAAATCTAATTTACATGTACCTTTAACCCTGTATGAATTTACTACAACACTGAATGGTAAAAATACACTATTAATATGAATAATATCAAATACATATTTTCCCCCAAATTTATGTCATTGGTGTTGCCCTACCCAAAGCACTTTTATTTTGAAACAATGCATCAGCTCTTTCAAGTTTTTCATGGGTCAAGAGGTCAGTGGAAGAAGTGCAGTGGAGGAAGGCAAAAGGTTTTTGAGATGTCTTACCTTATTTGTCTAAAATATCATGATATATCTAAGAATTTTGAGATAAGATTTTTTGGATGTCATTAGTTTTACTCTTTTTTTTATAGCTGGGAGTGTTAAGATCTTTACATAAAAACCCATTATACTGAATAAGTATGTGATTGTTACATCTCTGATGAAATAGCACATGGCTAATGGCAGCCATTTTTTTCTGTAAATTGTCATTGGTGTTACCGTCATTAGTGTTACTTCTCTTATGAGTACTTCCTTAGCACTATTCCTTTAACTGACCAACATAAAAGCATAAAAACAAAACAAGATGGAAAATGTTATGAAAGTTTTATCATATTCATTATCTATTATTATATTCTAATTTTGTCATTGGTGTTACATTGTGCCACGTTTTGGTGTTATGAATGTATTTTCTTGTACTTTCTAGTAATATTTTGTTGTTGATATGGGATGTAAGACATTGTTGATATTTCAGTCTTTGCATCAAAGCCTTTTTGGTTGAATATTTTTTAATATTTAGTTGGTTTTAAAGAAAAAGTCAAACTGAGAATCAAATAATTTCATACAATGCTGGGTAATGATGAAGAATTTAATTAAACAAATATTAATAATCATTTTTTTGTCTTGCTGTTATCATTCCTCTCCTCAACCTTTAACTAAATACACAAGCCGTAATGAGAAAAAATATTTAGTATCAACATTAATGTTGTTTAAATCACAGGTAACAACAATGACAAATAAATGACTCATTGATTTTTTATTAAAATATATTAAAAAGTTAAAAATAGATTAAGCTCCCTGTTTTGCGGATTCATAGATTTGAAGTTAATAAATGCTATTAAAGAAGTCTTGGGTATGTTGAAAGAAGTTCATTTAAGCAAATTTCCATCACCCAAATTCCACCTTTTCCGTAGAATGACCCATCTAAAACTTTCTGTCAGGGGGGCCTCAAGGACCAGGATTGGGAAGCACTGGGATAGACGTTAGCCAGTCAGATAATATATCAGTTGACGCTCATTAACAGTATTTAAATCACATAACTATAAATATACACTTACAGTAATAATGGAGGCACTGTAATAATAAAGAAACTTTGAAAAATTCAGCATATTAATTTGCCTTCAACTCGCATCTCTCATTCATTTTCACTGAAGTATGTGGGACAGGGGCGTAGCCAGTAATGGGCCAGGGCGGCACTGGCCCGCCCACATAACTCCCTGGCCCGCCCAGGCAAGTTTAAACAAAATACATTTTTAGTTTATTTTTATTATTCACGTGTATTTAATAAAATATATTAACATAAACCGGATTTATTGTTGACTGGTGTGTGTTTAATTTGCTTTCTAAATAAAATGGAATTGTTGAAGCAAGTTGTAGGAAGCTTCCGAAACGTAATTGGTTGCTTGGTTGCTAGGAGTTCTGACAGATAGACTCTGTGGGGGGCGGCGGCCGGCGGGCTCTGGCAGTCTGCCAGCTAACTTTGCTAACTGCTTTTTTAGCTAATATTAACATTGCCACAATAATGGCTAAAGTTTCTTTAATGTGTTATTTAAAAAAGCAAGATTTGATGACGAAGATACGCCACTGCCTCCATCTACCGAGTCTTACCAGCCCAGTTCTTCAGACGCTGGTGGCGCCGGCTGCCGCTTGCTTCCTGGCGGCAGTTCCAGTGCTCTCTCCCGGTCAGTCTGACACAGGTTACCCGCCGATCTAACTGCAATTGATGAACCACCTTCACAACCCAATTTGCATCCATGAGTTACTACCCGCCTCAACAACCTTTTGTTTTTTGAAAAAGAACTCTGTGACTCTTTGGACTATAATGAGATCATTTCTGTTTTCAACATCAAACCCAGGCGTTTGCGTCTTGTTTTGTAGAATTAAAACAACAAAGGTAGGCATGTTGTTTAACGTATTTCCTTATTTTTGCCCGTGAAGTGATTTAACTAAGTGGTGTGTTGTGTATAGATGTATGCCAGCCTTATAGGTTAATTTACATTGTTTAATTTAAATGAGTTGCTATTTTTGGCACAAAAGCTTAATTTCCAACAGGCTGATTGCACTGTATATGGTTAATTTAACATAACTTAGGCAGTGTGTTGTTATTTATTTCAAACCGTGCTCTGCTGAGAGTTTTCGTTATTTCAATTTATTTTTAGCCTACTTTATTTCAGGTGAACTGTTTTTGCACTGCTGACTAGCCTGAATAACCCTGGTTTGTCCAGCCTTTATTGAGCTCTGTTGGTTGAACATGTTTAGACAGTGTTTTATTATTGACTTCGCCAAAAGTTGAAAAGTAAAGATGTTACTGTTTTTGCAGTTTGTCTATTCTTTTTTCCACTCTAAGGTTTAATTATTATTTAAGTAATTTTATTCGGATAAACTATAGGCCCACTCACTTTTGCTCCGGCCCGCCCAAAATACAATTTCTGCCTACGCCCCTGATGTGGGAACTGAAGAGTTTAAGATGAATGCCGCCACCTAGTGTCCTGGATGAATTAATTTTACAGATCTGAAAAGATTTGGGGCTTTTGACAAAACATTCGGGGCTTGAGCCCCAGAAGCCACCCCGTCGCTCTGCCCCTGGTTGCCAGATTTGCATATCAAAACCATTCAAATGGACATTCAAAACTAGCCCAAAAGCATCCCAATGACTGTCCACAGCCCAAATATCAACAAAATTATTTCATCTTTAACCTGCAGAAAAGTTTAAACAGTAGCCCAAATCTAAACTTGAAAAAAGCAGAGAACTTTACAACGCACAAACACTTTTTAATATGGTTACACTTTATTTTGATAGTCCACTTTAGACATTCTACTAACTATAAACAACTTTGCACCTACATGTCAACTAACTTTCAATAATTTGCAACTATACATCAACTAACTGTCATTAGAGTATTAGTAGACTCTAATGGTTGGGGTTAGGGAAGAGGTTCGGGTTAGTGGAATAAGTTGACATGCACCTGCAAAGATACTTATAGTCAGTTGAAAGTCTGTTGAGATATCATCACAATAAAGTGTTTGTAGATATAAAGCAGACAATCTACTAATTCTCTAAAGATTGGTAGTTGATAAGTAGTTGCAAAGTTACTTATAATTAGTTAAATGTCTAAAGTGGACTATCGAAATAAAGTGTTACCTTTAATATGATTGAGCCATCAATTCGATTACAGATTATTTGGTTGCATGTAAACTTACCTAGTTTGTCAGGGATTAAAGAATCAGATTCAACTGAACGATTCTAAAGAGAAGAATCAAATCAGTCTAAACTGATTTAATTCACTTAAGATCCAGAAATAAATCTCATTAAACTCTGATATATGAGCTCATAATCTTTATTAATCACACATGAAACAGAACAGAAGTGACATCTGATGAGTAAATATCATGAACTTTAACCCACTCCCAAAATATAACTAACACATTCATTTCATATAATTCAACAGTTATTAAAGAAACATAAGGAAATATTGTGTCAGGAGATTAATAGAATATAGAAAAAACAGAAATTATTATTATTATTATTATTATTATTTGTATACATGAATGATTCTGAACTAAGGCATAATGTTGTATTTAATCTGTAATATGTTTATAAATGGACCCTACTGTTAAAGAACAAAACAAACAAAATCAGAAAATTAACAAAGAATAAAAAGCAGTGATAGACACAAATTATTTTATTCATCATATCTGATGCAGATAAAGTTGAGTTTGCGAGATTCAGGAAGGCTGATCCAGCGATGATCTCCTCCAGACTGAACTGCTCCAGATTTCACTTCATGGTCACAGTCGTCCACTGCTGTTTCGTTCCCTGGAGCCCAATTCTGATAGCAGACCATCTCTCCATTCACCCAGAACCAAAGACCAACAGCACAGGAGTGACGTAACCCCATCCAGACGGCGTCAGTAGAGGATCGATGAATGACTTTAGTCACCATGAACTGAATCTCCTCTGAATCAACTGAAACCAGATCCACATGATTCTCTCTGCAGTATCTCAGAGCTTCAGACCAGCTCAGATTCATCTGGATCAATATCAGATTATCTGAACACACAACAAACACAAACTACACATCAGATCAAAACAAACATACACCACAAACACTGAACTGAGATCATTTTAATAATGAAGAAACTTCTGTCATCAAACACACATTGATTTTTATTACTCACCTTCATGACACACAAAGGTATAAGAGTCACTGCAACCCACATCATGCCATTGATCCTGATCTGTCACACTGACTGCTGTACAACAATCACGAGTATTATCAGGTTGACCAGAACCCCAGTATCTGAATCCAGAGTTGCTCTCATCTGACCACTCCCATGAGTCACTGAACAGACCAATCCAGACTTCAGATATGTTTTTGTCATTCATGATCTTCTGAATCTGTTGATTCTCAGTCTGATTCCTCACACTGGTCAGATCAGTATGATGCTGTCTGCAGAAACTCTGAGCGTCTCTCCATGATACTGAAGAACCATCAATGATGAATCTTTTACTGCTCTCTGTTTAAGAAAATAAAGATTGTTTCATGATTTCCTTTGACTCTTAATACACTTACAGTAGATGTGAATCTACAGAAACTCTTTACTTATTAAACTCTTGATTGATTACAAAACACTTTCAATGTTTGTTAATAAAGTTGAGAGAATAAACTGATCTGAAGTTTGTTGAAGTTTACAGAAGAGTGAATGTGTCAAACATAATCTCACATGATATTTGTGTTTCTGTGATGTTTATTATTGTTGTCTTGTAAAGTTTACATCTGATGATGTTTTGTTAAGTGAAGGTTTGATGTTATTTTATGAAGCTTCACTCACCATTGTAGCAGATGAAGTTTAACGTCTTATTACAACTCTGATGATGCCACGATCCATCTCTCATATAAACACAATCATCTGGACCATTTGAGTCTCCATTAGACCAGTTTGTATATTTCACAGGATCACCCAGAGACCACTTCCATTTATAAACACTTGATCTATGCAGTCCAATCCAGACAAATACATCTTGAGTGCTCGTCCACAGACTGTGATCTATACTCTTCATCAGTTGTTTCATGTCGTTCATGTTGTTGACTGTGGCCAGATCTGTGTAGTTTTCTCTGCAGTATCTCTGAGCTTCAGTCCAGTTCTTCTTCATGTTTATGTGGTGATAGCGGTGCTGAATGCATTCAGATAATGAACAGAGAGCTATGAAAGAAAGAGTTTGAGTCAAATCTCATGAGATTATAAAACAAACATAAAACCACAAACACAAACTCACCGATGAGAAAAACGCTGAAATATAAAGTTTGAGTCATTTCTGAAAAACAAACACATTGAAAACATCAGATGTTGATTTATTCTGTTTGTTCATAATTCTGATCATCACAATAAATTCATTCATTTAAATGTCTAAACTATTTTAATGTGTAGTAAATAAAGATGAGAATCTGATATTAAAGCTGTTAAATAAAGAAAGTAAATAAAGTTCTTACTTTTGAGTTTGTGTGTTTCTCTCCTGAATCTTCTGTTTCTCTGTCTGTGTGGGTCTGTGTAACGCTGGGACCTGTGTGTTTATCAGTATATCTTTATTATATTATATCTCATCATCATTTTCATATTTCAGTTCCTTGATGTTTTATTACACATACCTTTTGCATGTTATTAATGTAATGACAGAAATGAGGCGCCAGTTCATTCCCACTATTTGCTTATTAACATGACTTTCAGCCAATGTCAGTTATACAGCTTTATATATTTGACATTATTACTCTATTCAATTCTTTAACCTTTAGCACTATATCATTATAAAGTCATTTTTTTTATTTCAGAGACAGTAATGTTGTTTTCATAATATCACACTTATTGATCTATCACAGTATAAATGAGTCTTCATACCTGTACTTATATCACAGGTCTGTTGAATGCTTCATTCTGATTGGTTGAGAAATATTCCACAGGTGTTGATTGTTTTTCTGTAAACTGCACACCTAACATGTCAAGTGTCTTTAAAATAACCACCAGAGCAATGTCTATGGTAACCATGGTATAAGAGGAATAATTCAATAATTCAACGGCCCACCCATGGGCGGAAATCCCGGGGGGGTCGGGGGGGACAGGACCCCCCCTATCTGAGGGTTGTCCCCCCTAAATTATCATTAGAATATGTGTATTGAAAATAATTTAATGATTTATAATACTTAAACTAGTTGTGTAAGAAGTGAAACAATACAAATGCAAACGGAGCAACAACAAAAAAACGTTTTAAATATTTGGATTCCCCCTCCCTTGCCTCACAGTGGTTTGGTCCACTGCCCACGCCCCTTTTACCTCACCACCACACATTCCGGTGGTAGAGAAGTGTACGGAGCCGACGCGTTAATAAGCTATATACAATACAACGTTTCCCATCACTTATCAGTTTATCCTCATATGTTTTAAAACTGGACTATTTTGACATATAAACATGAACATATTTCGTTTTCTGAGAACAGAAGCAGATAAACGATCAAGAAAACATTTTTATGCATTCATGCAGAGGTGAGGCAGAGCTGAAAGTAACAAATTACATTTACTCACCTTGCTGTAACTGAGTTTTTTGTGTACTTTTACTTTGAGTAGTTTTTAAAATCTGTACTTTACTTTTACTTAAGTATGTTTAAAGTATTGTTGGTTACTTCGCTACATGTTAAATCATATCCGTTACTGAGTAAAAATAAATAAAAAAGTAAGGTGATAAAGACGCGCCACGGTCGGATGATTGATTGATGGGCGGGGGAACGCGCAAAAAGAACCATGGAGAGGGACGAGACAGGCGCAGGCTAATGCAGACCCTCAATTCAATTCTTACGAAAGAAACCCCTGGCCATTGACGCAAAGCGATTGTTTCATTCAGGTAGGGTTCATGCTCTTGAGTACGGAGTTTGAGAATTGCCGACCGTGTTTAACCGCTAATTTGCACGATGCATTTTTAATACATGCGCATTATCTTCCGAGGTCTAGCAGCTTCGCGTCAAGTCAAACAACTTGAGAACGTCCTCGAGAATGCGCAGATCATTAGACATTGCAGAGAGAGAGAGAGCGCGAGAGAGATAGATTGAAAGACATCAGGTACACAGGTCTGGGAGCTAATAAACGTGTAAAGGATGTATAGTGTATAGCCATGGCACTCATCTCATTATATGTTCATTTATGTATATAGTTTAATAACAATGTATGTTACCAGCAATACATCAATTACAACCTTCATATAATGATTGTATTTACTAGCTGCTGACCTCATATTATTTTTGCTTCAAAAGTGCATAACTCACCTGTAAAAATCATTAAATAATTCCATAAATGTTTCTTAGTTATAAAAAGCTTTTTATTTTATTAACATTTGTTATTGCACTTTAATTGTAGAGATGTTTACAATTAAAAACATAGTTTGAGATGTATATATCCTTCCTTTGTGAACTATACTAGAAACCTCTCCCCGCTGTAAAAAAGTAACTCTTAAAATTAAAATGACTTTTTACTTGAGTAGATTTTTAGACCAGTAACTTTACTTTTACTTAAGTAAAATATTATTAAAGTAACTTTACTATTACTTAAGTAGAAAATTGTATTACTCTTTTCACCTCTGCATTCATATGTATTAAAATTAAATTTGCGTCCGTTCATAGAGAAAGAGAAACGTTTTCTATCTGTACCCATTTCCTTGCAAGTACAATTTTGCCTGTATTATTGGTGTCCCCTTCAAAAATTGTTCTTGAAAAATTTTATGTTTATTGTCCCCCCCAACATTTAGATGAGATTTTCGCCCCTGGGCCCACCACAATTGTTTCTTACAAACAGTACAGTATCATCATGTTGGTAGATGTACGTTTAACTTTTCAAAAAGATAGTTTGGGGATCTATGTCATCATGATTTTTTTTCAGGAAATCCAAAGGTGTTTTTTTTATGCAGGAATAGTGTGGATTTCATTAAAATGTATGTTTGACAAACTTCATTTGAATAAGAAAGAGAGATGAATATGTAAACACTCAGTTCATTGTTAGTGTCAATTTTACCCTCACTCTCCAAAAGAATGAATAAGGAATAAAAGTGTTGGTGATGCCCCTCCAATCACCCCACAATCTTCTTTGATTGTGTGTGCATCAACTTCTTGTTAATACAGACTTTGTTCTTCCCTCCATTATTACAGTGAACTCTTGAAGCTACTCCATGTTTGCCAAAGCTTTTTTTTCAATGTACTATATAGTATGGCAGTATGCGGTTTCGGATTCTGCCACTGTGTCAGAGATTAAAGTGCCCCTCTCCTAACAGATGTAATCTTACTCCAAATTTTTTATCAAATTGAGAGGCCTGACAGTGAGATCAGGTGAGATTGTTTGTGTGTGGCACATATCATGATCATTTTGAGTTTCTGAACGGTCCACCAAACCAAAACATTATTGAATATATCCTCATTTTACCAGACACTGAGCAACTATAAAGCTAGAGGAGAGTGAGGATGGTTTCTTGACGATTGTTTGTATTGGAAACCCACATCTGTCAACTACCCACACACACTGCTGTACATGTGATGTACAATTTACACTTGAATAGACAAAGTCAAATGCTGGAACTGACCCAGCAAATGCTACAAGCGACTCAAGACAGAGAGATACAGACTGAAGAGTTTATTAATAGCAAACAGTAATGGCAGTATGATAAAAAGGCAATGCTTGATCAGACATTGTATTTACAGGTTCAGTGGAGATCGTGAACAGGATAGAAATTGTTGGAGGAAGGCAGAGATAGTGAATCCATATGCAGGGTTTTATTAAATAAAAATGTAAAACAAAGTAGATCAATAATAATAATAATAATAATAATAATAATATATTTTATTTGTAAAGCACTTTTCATAGTAAAAACAATCTCAAAGTGCTACAGAGTATACACAAATTAAAACATAAGTATAAACATAGTTAAGAACATGAGTGAAAAGATAAAAATATTAGCAAACAGTAAAAAATGCTTGATTAAAAAGAAAGGTTTTCAGTTCTTTCTTAAAAGAATCCATGGCTTGAGGGGCCCTTAGATTGTCTGGAAGGGAATTCCAAAGGCGTGGCGCAGCTGAGCAGAAGGCTCGATCTCCCATAGTGCGAAGCTTACATCTGGGGGGTTGAAGAAGGGCTTTGTTTCCAGAGCGGAGGTTGCGTGAAGAGTTTTGTGTAGTGAGTAGTTCCTTTAAGTAGGGGGGTGCGTTTCCGTGGATGCATTGATGAGTAAGTAGGATGATTTTGTAATTGATCCTGTATGATACAGGGAGCCAGTGGAGTGAGTGAAGTATGGGTGTAATATGATCATACTTTCTTATCCTCATTAGGATTCTGGCAGCACTGTTTTGAATATATTGAAGTTTTTGAAGGCTTTTTCCAGGAATCCCATAGAGGAGAGCGTTGCCATAGTCCAGCCTCGAGGATACAAAAGCATGGACAAGTTTTTCAGCATCTGCCAGACCAAGTGTGGGACGGAGTTTAGCAATGTTCCTAAGGTGATAGAATGAGGTCTTACACAAGTGTTTTATGTGGGCATCAAATGTGAGTTGAGCATCAAATCTTACGCCCAGATTGGTGACTGTCGATGATAGTGAGATGTTTTGACCAGAGAATGTAATATGGGTTATATTTGATGACTGAACCTGATGTGGTGTACCGACTAAAATAGCTTCTGTTTTGGAGCTATTTAGCTGTAGGAAATTAGTCTTCATCCATGCTTCAATCTCCTCAAGGCAGGAACTCAGTGATGACAGGATAGCTTTAGATGAATTATGATTGGTCTTTATATATAGCTGAGTGTCATCGGCATAACAATGAAAAGATATTTCATGCCTGTTGATGATGTGGCCAAGGGGAAGGGTATAAATGGTGAACAGGATTGGTCCAAGAACCGACCCTTGAGGAACACCGCATGTGACTGTGTGCTTTTTAGATTTTACATCTCCCAAGGAGACATACTCTGTTCTTCCAGACAGGTAGGACTGGAACCAGCTCAGGGCAGTGTCAGAAAGATGAATAGTGTGGTGAAGACGCTGAAGGAGGATATTGTGATCAACCGTGTCAAATGCTGCAGATAGATCCAGTAGGATGAGTAGCGATGGCGATCCGGAGTCAGCTGCCATTAATAGGTCATTTGTGACCCTGACCAAAGCTGTTTCTGAACTGTGGGCGGAACGGAAACCGGACTGAAATTTTTCAAAAAGGAGGTTTGATGTTAGGTGATCCTGTAGTTGGGCGGCAACAACTTTTTCTAGAACTTTGGACAGGAATGGTAAGTTGGAAATAGGCCTGTAGTTTTCGAGAGCTTCAGGGTCTAAAGTAGGCTTTTTTAGAAGTGGTTTAATGACACCAGTTTTGAGAGCCGATGGAACATGTCCAGTGTGTAAAGAAAGGTTGATGACATTGGTTATCAGGGGACTAAGAGAACTGATGTTTGTTTTCACCAGAGCTGTAGGAATTGGGTCCAGTGTACAGGTGGATGCTTTCATCCTGCCGACGATGTCCTCAACTTGTTGCTTTGAAATTTCAGAAAAATAACAGAGAGGCTGGAAAATCCCAGACTGTGGGTCAGCAGTAGGGACAGACAGAGCAGGGGAGCTGGAGAGAAGAGAGCGGATGGTGTCAACTTTTTTCCTGAAAAAATTGATAAAGCTATTGCATTTCTCTTCTGATGTGTCACTGTATGATGCAGTTTGTGGCTTGATGAGATTATTAATGGTAGAGAAAAGCTGCTTGGAGTTTCCCTGATTTTTACTGATGATATTTGAGTAGAACTGTGTCCGTGCTTTCTTTAATGACAATGAGTAAGCATTTTGATGTTCTTGATAGGCTATTTTGTGAACAGTAAGTCCAGTTTTTGAGACACGCCGCTCGAGTACACGCCCAGCTTTTTTCATTTTCCGTAGTTCTGAAGTGAACCAGGGGGATGAACGTGAGAAAGTGACTGTTCGTGTTTTTACAGGTGCATGTAAGTCCAAAATACTGCTCAGAGTGTTGTTATAAAAATCCAATGATTCATTTACTGATGTAAAATTTGCTGATGGGATTTGCAGGAGGTCCAAAGCCATAGAGTCAGTGTTGATATTTCTTATGTTTCTGAAGGAGATTTGACG
This sequence comes from Paramisgurnus dabryanus, assembly GCF_030506205.2. Classification (NCBI taxonomy): domain Eukaryota; kingdom Metazoa; phylum Chordata; class Actinopteri; order Cypriniformes; family Cobitidae; genus Paramisgurnus; species Paramisgurnus dabryanus. Next base: position 25,542,228 of record NC_133337.1, read on the forward strand.
TTTTGGTTTGGTGAAATGAGAGAAATTCACCTCCATTGAGATAACTTTGTGATCGGACACTCCAAGATCGTATACCAGCAGGTTTTCAAGGGGGACAGAGTCGGTAATAACCAGGTCAAGAGTATGTCCTCTGTTGTGTGTTGGGACGTCAACATGCTGTGTGAGATTTAAACTGTCCAATAGCTGTAGAAAATCAACCGCTGGATGACAGGAGGGGGTGTCAACGTGAATGTTCAAATCTCCAAGTATGACAATATTTTCAGATGTAGTACAGAAGGAGGTGAGAAATTCATTTATCTCTGAGATAAAAGCTGGATTTTGCTTAGGAGGCCGATAAATAAGAAGAATAGTCATATTGAAGGGTGGTTTACATCTGAAAGCAAGGCATTCAAAGGTGGACAGCGTATGCAGAGACAACGGGGTGAGTTTTAAGTCACTGCGGTGTAATACTGCTAGGCCACCACCACGACCAGAGTGGCGGGCTTTTTCCAAGTATTGATAACCAGGGGGACAGGCTTCATTTAGTGTAAAATATCCCTCTGGCTGATGCCAGGTCTCAGTAAGACACATGATGTCAATATTCCTGTCCAATATGTGCCTATGTATAAGACAAGATTTATTTGACAGAGACTGTGTGTTAAACAGTACTATTTTGATGTTTGATGGAGTGGTGTGCTGTAAAGAACGAAGTAGACTGAAATCCACTCCACGTTTTATATTCCGCTCCGTATTGACAGGTCTATTTATTCCACGTAGAGAGGCGTTCTGATGACGTAGATGCCGTGCGACAGTGCGCTCGGTAGACCAGAGAGTTGGAATGGAGTCCCCAGACTGAGAGAAAACAAACTTTCTGCGTCGGCTTCTATGGATGTAGCGGCGTCTGTGTTGAAGTTTCAGTTGTTTAATGGCTGAGATATATATTGGACTGCTGTTATTTCTCAAACTAAGCAGTTGCGGGATGGAGTATTTCAGCGTCATGTCGCTTTAGCGAGGAGACCCGCAAATGTTGTCCAGGCTGTCGGCAAGTGGCTACTCGCCAGCCGGGGAGATGTCACCCTGTCCAACGAGGACCAACTTAGCAGTGAAGTATTGTTCGTTATGGACGATATTTGGCGAAGATGTCGACGAACAACATCAAAGCCACAGGGTCAGCAAACAGTAGTAATACTGAAAAACGGCTCAAAACAAAGTAAACGTTGCACGGGGAAGATTGGCAGCAACATCAGGTACGACACAAAAATCCATAAATCGAAATATTCCATTCAGAATGACATTTCTTAAGACGTTAAGACGTTTTCTAAAGGGAGAAGCGGCAACAGATAGTGCCAGCGTCCTCTCCCCCTCCTGTACTGTCAAACAGTAGATCAAACAGAAACACAATAATCCAAGACACAGGGAATCAACACATTACATAGACAACAACTGACAAAAGACAACTGAAACACTGGGGCTATATTTACACAGGGTAAACTAGATAACAAGACACACCTGAGAAACAATCAGCACGAGGACCAATGAACAAAAGAACTACACAGAACTACAAACATGGACCACAGAATACAGGACTTCAAAGTAAGGCTGCGTCCGAAACCGCATACTGTATTGTAGGTACTGAATTAGATGAAGTACCTACTTACTTGGCGTTAAAACAGTAGGTACTGTGTAGTATGAATCCTGGTAGTATGAATGAGATTCGGACGTACTACATCCGCCATGTTGCTAGATCACGTGACATACGTCGTCATCACGTCATGTCATTTCAGCGCGAAAACAGCCGCATGCCTCTTCTTCTTCGTTGGATAACTCCTCTCCCGGGGCATCATGGGATAGTGAAGTGTCCATCGTATGCACACTGCAAAATCTAACCGGAAGTAGTAGGTCATCCGGGTACTTTTCGCATACTGTTTTTCAAATACTATGTATTCAGACATACTACTCGCCTCGCCTACTGCTTTTCGCGTACTATATAGTATGAAGTAGGCGGTTTCAGACGCAGCATAAGAGACATGACAAGTGAAAACACAGAACTGGATCAATACAGAGAAGACAAGGAAGTATCCTTGAAATTGAGAAACGCCCTGAGGTTTCGGACATACTATTAATTCGCCCACTTCTATTCGCCTACTATATAGTATGGCAGTATGGGGTTTTGGATTCAGCCACTGTGTCAGAGATTAAAGAATCAGATTCAACCGAACAATTCTAAAGAGAAGAATCAAAGGAATCTTAACTTACATGATTCACTTAAGATGCAGAAATAAATCTCATTAAACTCTGATATGAGCTCATAATCTTTATTAATCACACATGAAACAGAACAGAAGTGACATCTAATGAGTAAATAATGAACCTTAACCCACTCCCAAACAGTGTTGGGTACGTTACTCCAAAAAAGTAATGAATTACTAGTTACTAATTACATCTTCAATCATGTAATTAGATTACTTTACAAATTACTCTCTCCAGTATTTAAGTATTTAATTACTTATTACTAATTACTTTCTAAATCCTATTTAGTACATGATACAAGGAGAGGCTTAAAATGGCTCTAACTATTAACTACTTTTGCCTCAATATACTCCAACTACTGCTTATTAATACTAAAGTAGTTAGATTACAAGAAAATTAAGAGTAATCCCTTACTCTACTTTTTCAATGGAAAAGTAATTTAATTACAGTAACTAATTACTTAGTAACTAGTTACACCCAACACTGCTCCCAAAATATAACTAACACATTCAGTTCATATAATTCAACAGTTATTATTAAAGAAACATAAGAAAATATATTGTGTCAGGAGAATAACATATAATTTTTAACCCTATTGCTAAAGAACAAAATGATTTATTGATTTAATGATTTACTTATGGATAGCCCCTTGAGATGCATCATCTCATTTTCAAGAGGGTCCAAATACACACAACATACAACCACAACAGCACCCACAACAACATAAAAAAACCCTACTAGGCAGTCTACACCAATTCCCTAAACACAAGATACAACATAACCCTAACATGTTTCAACTGTCACAGAAAGCACATCACCTTTCCACAATACACAATTGACATTTTACACAATAGGAACCAGTAATAGAAGAGATCCATTGCAAAAAAAAGTGAATCACAAAAGAAGATTAAATCCAGTCAGTTAAACAGTTAAACAAAAGAGTTTTAAGCATCACTATTCAATCCAACATCAATAACATGTGCACACATTGTTTAGATATTGAAGTAAAGAAAATGAAAATCTACGAAAAGATGAGATAGACCTCAAAGACAAGGGAAGTTTATTCCAATCACTAGAAGCTTTATAATGAAAAGCTTTACGACCAGCGACAGAAAAAATTCCTGTAACTAAAAAAAAAGGACAGACTGCATATCTCTAAGAGGATACAAAGATGTATGTGGAACCAAAAGTTCTCTCAAATGTGGAGGACAATCAAAATAAACACATTTGAAAATAAAAAGGAACCAATGTAAGTTTCTTCTTGAGTTAGGCTGAAGCCAATTTAGTGATGCAAACAATACACAATGATATGTTTTAAAAGGACGCCTTAGGACAAATCTACATAAAGAATTGAAAACAACATTAAGAGGCTTAAGAACAAGGTCACTAGTATTCATGTAGATAATGTCAGCATAATAAATAATGGGCAATATGTGACCAGTCACGGAAAGTAGGGACACAAGTCGGATCTGGGGCATTTTGAGTTATTCGCCGATTCTGAAAGTGCAGTTTCTAAGCTTTCCAACGATGTGTAACACATGGAAATCTGATAAGATTTGGAGAAGTTGTGGCCATTTGAATATAACACATTCAAGAAAGAGAATGCTGAGAAAATTAAGAAAAAAGAGTTAGCACTTTTCCCTGGCTGCAGAGACAATAGTGCTCATTTACATCTCATTTAGCTAAGACATACCCCCTGTAAAGCCGTTTTGAGATCCAGATGTTCTAGCATCATATGTATTTTATGACAGAAGTCCGAATGACAACATGCAAAAATAAACAGAACATTTTACCTTTGTGGGGATCACAAGTCCAATCCAGTCTGTTTCATCCAATGACCATTTTTGTCCACAAATGCGTATAATCCATGAAATATAGATATATAGAATATTATTTACATCAGATTTTGCATTGTAACATGTAAGGTTATATGAGATTACACTCCGGTAATTTACGTTCCGTTAAACACATGAACCCGCCTTCAAAGTTTTTATTTAAAATAGGGAGGTAGTATAATAGATAATCCAAACAGCGCTGTCGAAAACGTGACGTCCTTTGTGATCTCAACTAACAGATTCTGCAATAAAACGAAAATCACAAATTTTGAAAAAAAAAAACTTTCTCATTTTCTCAAAAGCTGTGCTGCCGACTTGTGTCACTGGTTTCCGTGACGGGTCACATATTAACTGAGAAATTAACCTTTTCCTGACTTCCAGTGTAAAACATTTAACTGATCTATAAAGTGTACTGAGGCAGCCATATATTCTCTTCATGATATAATCAATGTGAGGTTTAAAGGTCAGGTCAGAATCTAACCATAAGCCAAGATATTTAAATTTTTGGAATTTCACCATAGAAGAACCATTAGCAAAAAACAATTTTAAGTTCAGAACACATGGTTGTCTGTGCCTCATCCCAAACAACATACAACAGGATTTTTCCATATTCAACAGTAAATTGTTACTATTAAGCCATTTTTGAATCAGCATAAAGTCAACATGCAAATTTTTCTGGATCCGATGAATATCAAAGTCATCAGTATAAATTACAGTATCATCAGCATATAGATGAATCTTACACATGGAGCAAATGTGTGATAGATCATTGATAAAGATCGAAAACAAAATGGGTCCTAGAGTGGAACCCTGAGGAACACCCTTATCCACCTATAAATAATCAGACAATAAACCTTTAAAAGCAACACAATGCCGTCTATTATGAAGATAAGAATTAAACCATAATAGAGCATTTTGATTCAATCCTATTGCAAAAAGCTTATCAAGAAGAATGTAATGATCTACCATATCAAAGGCTTTTGAAAGATCAATAAAAATAGCACCAGTTAGATGTCCCTTATCACAAGCAGAGAATATATCGTTGGCGAACTTTAATAAAGCTGTGGTAGTAGAAAAATTAGGCCTAAACCCAGATTGAAGTGGAGATAAGATGTTATTCCTAATAATAAACTTTGATAATTGATAAAAAATAATTTTTTCAAATATTTTGGCAATGGTACAGATAATAGAAAAAGGAAGAAAATTAATCATAATATAGAAACGTCACCAGTTTTGAATAAAGGAATTACTTTCGCACATTTCCAAGTAGCAGGTACCTTACAAGTATTCAAAGACATATTAAATAGCAAAACAAAACTAAATTAAAACCAGAAAATTTGAAAAATGAAGTGATAGACACAAATATTTGATTATTTTCTAATGCAGATGAAGTTGAGTTTGTGAGATTGAGGAAGGCTGATCCAGCGATGATCTTCTCCAGACTGAACTGCTCCAGCTCTGTTTTCAGTGTTGCAGTCCATAAGTCCTGCTCCGTTCCCTGGAGCCCAATTCTGATAGCACACGACCTCTCCTTGTATCCAGATCCAGAGGTTCATTTGGCAGTAATAGTGTAACCCCATCCACACGGCGTCAGTAGAGGACTGATGAATCACGTCTGTTACCCAGCGCTGAATCTCCTCTGAATCAACTGAAACCAGATCCACATGATTCTCTCTGCAGTATCTCAGAGCTTCAGACCAGCTCAGACTCTCATTGATCAATATCAGATTATCTGAACACACAACAAACACAAACTACACATCAGATCAAAACAAACATACACGACAAACACTGAACTGAGATCATTTTAATCATGAAGAAACTTTTGTCATCAAACACACATTTGGGCCCTATCACATGGATCTGCAGCAGCACAAAAAAAGCTTTTAAATATAAAAAAATTAGAGGATTAAAATGTAAAAGATTATTATTGAGTCTTTTGGACATAAATGAGGACCCATTATGAGACGTTAGAAGAGCTGCTTCACCTGTAGCCTGGTAAGTAAATAAATGCTTTGCTTTAAACAAATCCATCTATTTTTGAATGTTTTTTAAATGCTTTCTCACGGATTTATTGTATATGATGCTCTGTACCTGTGGATGTGGTGAGATGAGAACCTTTTTAAAGTAATGCTTTTTAAAAAATCCATGGCGCTGTCCGAGTGCTGAAACGGCCTCCGCACGTTTGTAAATCTTAACTCTGGTTTGTATTTTTAGAGTACAAACCTTTTCTTTTATATTTGCGAATTATTTTATGAGATTACAATGATTATGTAGGAAAATTGGGTTCGGACAGGCCTGTTTAGACCATGCGCCGTGCAGTTTAGACAATGCGTTTAGATTGTTCAAATAGGGCCCATAGACTTTTATTACTCACCTTCATGACACACAAAGGTCTGAAAGGAAGTACCACTGTAGTCATTAAATTGTCCCTGTTCTGTCACAATGACCGCTGTACAATCTTCAATACCACCATAATTATTAGGTTCACCAGAGCTCCAGTCTCTGAATGTGGAGTCACTCTTATCTGACCACTCCCATGAGTCATTGAACAGACCAATCCAGACTTCAGATATGTTTTTGTCATTCATGATCTTCTGAATCTGTTGATTCTCAATCTGATTCCTCACACTGGTCAGATCAGTATGATGCTGTCTGCAGAAGATCTGAGCGGCTCTCCATGATACTGAAGAACCATTAATGATGAATCCTTTACTGATCTCTGTTTTAGAAAATAAAGATTGTTTAAGGATTATCTTTGACTCTTACTACACTTATAGATTCATTTGAATAAGTCGGTAAAATGTTTTTAAATCTTTTTGCAAAAAAATTTCAAGACTTTTTGGTTTGTGAACAAATTTTTAGTATGTGTTCCTTGGCCTTATTTCAGTAACTTTTTACTAACCATGCAAAAACATAATTTCGTTAAGAATACAAACATGTACACACACGTTACTCACACATTATTTTAGCACCGTTTGTACTGAATACAGTGTTATGTGATATTAGCCACTAATATGTTTTAAAGGTGACATATTTTTAACCTTTCTAGAGTTTTATTTTAGGTTATGATGTCCTTAAGAATATATATTTGCTGTTTAAGTACCAAAAACAATCTCTATATATTTTTTACAGCTCCTCTTTCAGGAGCTCTGCTAAAAACAGGTCGTTTTGGCCTGTAATAAGTAATATTCATGAGCCTCTCTTCTGTTGAGGCCTGTTGTTTTATGAGTGAAATACGCAGTTGAAATAAAGTTACCCACGGAATTACACTATGTGTTAGTTTCTGGACACTAAATGTTAGTAAACCAATAGACACAGAGACTAAGAGATTTTAACCTTACCATGTTTAACTCAATAAACAAACTGACACCAAAAGGGCTTGTGTCTGTAACTTAAGAAAACAAACAACGTCTGATTTCCAACAGATATTCTATCAAAACAGGTGGCTACCAAAGACTTTAACGTTACAAAACAACACTTTAGCATCTAGTTAGCAACCACGTTAGCGTTGCATAACTGTTTACAATATATCACTTCAGTTTTCTCTGGCTCCATAATGTAACTTAAAAGTTAGGACTGCTGATAAATCGCATGCGATTGTCTCGCTCACCTCTTCAGTAAAGCCGGGTCATTGATTTGTAGTAAATCACCATCAGCTGCTTTCAGAAGCGGCAGCTCAACTTTATGGTAATAAGATATGACGCGGTTCGGCGGCAACCAATCGGAAGGGGGAAATGTTCACCGGCAACCAATCGGAAGGCGGAAACCTCCGCCTGAGAGGAGTTCAGAGAATGCTTTCGAGCGTCAGAGCGTCCACTACAACTTTTCTTTAGCGTCGTTGTCAGGGCAGCCAGAGCTTTTATTGAAGCTCTCGCCGGTGGCGGTCTGAATGCACAGTGAGAGCAGGTGATGCCGCTTTACTACTAACGACCAGATTCGCGTGACTATCGCGTGCAAGTTATCGTGCAGCCCTGCTTAATATGTGTTTACTTACGGGTTGTGGATTTAAGGTCGGATCCAACAAAGTAAGGACTGCAACATCTTTGATGAGTAGATTCCTGGAGAAACCAGCATTGAACTCACAGACGCAGTCACTTGTGAAATGCTTAGATCAGACGGCTAAAGTTGAACAAATTGTTGAGGAATTTCTAATTAAATGTATATTAGCCATTGTTCTCTTATATTAATGTTTTTCAGAAGTCTTTGCAATGATTTAGTTTCCTGACATCCATCAATTGAATAGCATTTTCTCACGTGGTGTGATATAACTTAAGAGTTTGTTTAGCAACAAGGGGGTGGGGCGGTGGACGGTTGAGACTGAAGGCGGTGACTGTCTCACGGTGACGTAGCAACTTCACGGAAGTACAAACAAACTTTTTTAACACACAGCTACTTCAAGCAGGCTGTGTGAATTTCACTCTTAAATGACTGTTTTGAAACTTATATGGTACTTACATAGCCCCTAGACCTCAGTTATCATGAAAAAAGCCACAAAATTTCAGTTTTTACCATATGTGACCTTTAAGCAGTTGAAAAAAGACCAAATGTAAGAGCATGTCAAAACCTCTGCCAGTTAATGTCCGAGTATGGTAAGGTGTTTTCCTCCAATGTTAATTTTTATGGCTCTGTTTTAGACTCTCTATAGACATTATAAGGATGCACTTTGGTGTTAATGAAGTCATGTTTTTAACCCTCTTTTAAGTACATGTCAACATTTTGTTGAATAAAGGTGTATCCACTTTAGCTGATCTAATCTACCTTCCCTCCAAATCATGGAGGATGGCTGAGTCTATTTGCTCTCAGACAGGCATTAAGTCTGCAAGGATGGTGCAACGGATCTTAAATGAGATAAATTTGCTTTCCCGGCTACTATACTCCTTTTTTTAAAGAATGCATTTTCTAGAGGTTCTTCTGATCACTCTTGTCCAATGGTGACTGTGTTTCCGAATGTTTCTCTGGATGGTGAGTAAGATACGAAACGGCTCACTTTTAACTCTTTCCCCGCCATTGACGAGATATCTCGTCAATCTGCAATACCGCTATTATTCCGCAACTTATAAAAACTGGAAATGTTGCCCTAGGGCAAACAGCTGTATGTCCGTGTATGTTTTAAAGATCCATCTGCATCTGATCTCTATCAAAAGTCCTTCACAAAAATGGAATTATCTCAGCTTTTTGCTCAAAATTTGGTGTTTTTGATGAAACCTACACATATTTGAGAGGTGATAAAAACAGAACACATGAAGGTAGGATGAAACGGATTTTTTTGTTTGAAAGCAGAGGGTCTGTTCTTTTATTTCATATATTGTTTGTTTATATATTTAAAAAGGAGCATTTTCTGGAAGGCATTAAACTTTTGTGAAAATCATGAAAAATGCTGGCGGTGAAAGAGTTAAGTACTTGGAGGGAATTGCTCTTCGTGAGGCTGGGAGGGATGTACTCTTTTAGACTTGTTGTTTTAAAGTCAGGATTTCCCAAGGAATCATGAACAGGGAGGACTCAAATGGGTGCATGTTTTTTTATAAAGGCCCTCTGCCTAAGCGTTCGAGGGACTTATAGTAGAGAATTTATATTGTATCCTTCCTACCAATACTCATGTGTCAAAATTTAATCTTAATGTTCTACCTAGTTGCTCGTTCTTTGCTGCCCCTGGAATTTTCTTTCATGTTTTCTCTAAATGTACCAGATTGTTACCACTCATTTGTGTTCTGGCAAAGATTCTTAATGATTTAGGGTTTGTTTTTGACATGAGACTCTTCATTTTTTATTTTAAATATTTTAAGGGCACTTATGTAGCATTGTACTGTTTCAAACTTTCTAACTGGTCAAGCAAAGTTGGGCATTTGGAAGTCTCCTAAGCTACCTGTAGCAAATGAGGAAACAAATGTGAACCTCCTTCAGCTTTTTCTGGCTTGGTTGATAGTTCTGTAATACAGAAAATAATATAGGTACCTGTAATAAATAAATGAATAAATAAACTAAAAGGAGCAGGTAATCAGTCACAATTAAGTATAGTGTGGACTAGGGGTGTGCAGCGGAGTAAGTATTTGTATCTGTATTTGTAACAACCTCAATATTATTTGTATCTGTAGTTCCATATGTGACCCATGCTGTCTAAATGAGTGGAAAGTTTTCATTAAAAATATAAGTAGCCTACATTAATTCCTCATATAGTGATCCCAATACTGTTGTAATTAAACATCTAAAATGACCGTTATTTGTACGTTTTCTGAGAAGTGCGAAAGTGTTAATCCTAAATGATTAACCATATTCTACTAAGAATTGTCCATCCACGTCTGACATTTTGGTTTCGGTTTAAAAACATGCAGGAATTTGAAAATAAAATGCAGGACTTGCTTGATGTTTAAAGAGTTATTAAGTTTGGGCACTGGTTTATGTTAGAAAGTTATTAAAATCGACAAGACTCACACTGACTGGCAGATACGAAACGCACAGACGCGCAAGTCCACGCACTGATATATACACAGAATAGTGCAAAAACATCTGTTTTGACAAAAAAAATCACGAATCATTACAACAAATTTGCTGAGCTTATTATTATCTATGTCCATACAGCGTTTGCGCAAACATAACAAAATGTTTATAAAAAAAAAATCTCATTAATCTTCATATAAATAATCAGATATTTGTTTACAATTTCAAATAACAGTATGTTCTATTTTTTTTAATCAGTTTTGACCATTTGTTCAAAACAAGCAACATGATTTTAAACAATAAGGTAATTAGAAACATTTGATTCAAATGTTTTAGTTGTTATTTATTTACTTTATTTTTATGTTAATTGCAATTCATGTCATAGTAATCTTCAGTTTAAATTTGCAAGTGGGCCAGGGCGCGATTAACCAAACCATGCCTAAGCACATATGGAGCAGTCCCACTAGTCAAACGAACCAGGCTTTGGTTTATCAGACGTGGTTTGGATAATGTGAATGCTCCCTGGGTGAATAGCTTCACTCACCATTGTAGCAGATGAATCTCATGTTCATATTACAGCTCTGATGACGCCATGATCCATCTCTTATATAAACACAATGACCTGGACCATTTGAGTCTCCATTAGACCAGTTTGTATATTTCACAGGATCACCCAGAGACCACTTCCATTTATAAACCCTTGATCTATTCAATCCAATCCAGATATAGTCAGTCAGGCTGTTATGCACACTCTTCATCAGTTGATTCAGGTCGTTCATGTTGTTGACTGTGGCCAGATCTTTATAGTTTTCTCTGCAGTATCTCTGAGCTTCAGTCCAGGTCTTCTTCACGTTTATATGGTGATAGCGGCGCTGACTGCATTCAGATAATGAACAGAGAGCTTTGAAAGAAAGAGTTTGAGTCAAATCTCATGAGATTATAAAGCAAACACAAAACCAGAAACACGAACTCACCGATGAGAAGAAGTCTGGAATATAAAGTTTGAGCCATTTCTGAAAAACAAACACATTGAAAACATCAGATTCTTTAGTTTGTTCAAAATTCTGATCATCACAATAAATTTAACATAATGTGGTGTGGTGGCGTGCGTAGAAAAGTTGCTTGTTTTGGGCTTGTTTTCACAGGCTTGATTCCTTATTTGTCTTGCGAGATCTGGCAACACTGATCATAAGTTAAAATAAATCAATGATAATGTCATCCATTAATGCAGGATCGGCTTTTAGCTGGTTCCCAGATGGCTGTGTGTTGCAGTATTCGCAGCTACAGGTGGGTTATTTTGGCATTGCGGAAACCTAATGCGTTTAAAGGGAGATTGATTGTTTGTGTGTTTAGAATGCTGCACGTGCAATCTGGTAATACACCTCGGATGATTGATCTGGCATGACAGTTTCATTAACCCCTCGGTATGTATTATCGTTTTTACTTGTTAAAATGATTGTCTTGCATTAAATTGTATTTTTGTTGGCAGATAAATGTAAGTTCCTTTTGGATGAGACTACATTGCTGCTTTGCCTGCAGTTCATTTATTTCTTGTGTGTGCGTGTGCGTGTGTGTGCGTGTGCGTGTGCGTGTGTGTGTGTGTGTGTGTGTGTGTGTGTGTGTGTGTGTGTGTGTGTGTGTGTGTGTGTGTGTGTGTGTGTGGATTCGTCTAGTGGCACAACCTCACCCTTTATTGGACTGCATCCATTCAGGGGTTCGGGCTGGGAGGTGAATAATCTGAATTCAGACTTGCCCATAACGTTTATTGGAATGCAGGAGTGGTTGTCTGTGTGACGTATCGACCAGTTTTAGTTCTCTTCTTTTTGTTGTTTTGTTATTTAACTGTGGGTTGTATTTATTCACTTCCCTAAAGTGGGAGATATCGCCGGAACGTACACTATTTGCTGTGAGGATTTTGTGGTGTTTCTTGAGTGACTCCTTGACTTCCTGTAGGCGAGTTGTATTTTGTTTGTGTACTGTCAATACATGTTTTCTATTTATTGTTATTATAATAAAATTATATTTTTTTATAATTCATTGTTTGTATCTTTCCCACCCCACCCACGACTATTGGACCTGTGTGTCTTGGTTAAGATTTTCCAGATACCACAGGTGGCGTAGTCGGAACATTAGTATTTAAAAATTCGTAATTCACCGCTCTGCTACAATAAAATGCAATATTAATCTTCACACCTCACCACCAGCTTATAACCAACATGATCTCGTGGAAATCTGTGTTATAGTCACAGAAAATTTGATCACTTTATCCGTGTCCGTTTCACTGAATTCAGCCACTGATTTCTTGTGCCATTTTATGTATTGTTTTTTCATTGTTTTTTTTCCTATTTTAAAATTGTTGTTTGGGGTTAGATTTGGGGTTTGAGTTAGGATGTCTAAAAATGTAACAAAGTGATTCTAACCCCAACCCCAAGCAACAATGGTAAGAAAATATAAAAAACAATGAGAAAACGATACATAAAATGACACGAGAAATCTGTGGGAGTGACACGGAAAAGACATCCGTGCTCTCGTGACTATAGCACAGATTTTCGTGAGATCTGGTTGTTTTAACAGTTGGTCTATGTGAGACAAATTATGTTTTATTGACGTAGTTCTGGAGGAAGATGTCAAAATAAGCTACTTAAGTGTCACCAGGTTACTTCCTAAACCTGGGGGGATACTCTGCATTCGGGCCAGTTACCAAGCTCAGAGCCCTCTTCCTGGACAGCACGCCAAATACATTTACCAATTTAACCTAATAGGGATCACTGCTTTACAGCACCCCCTCCTCGGAAGTGAGGCTGCATAAACTTCATTGTAACTTTGAAGCATTAAATCTTTAAAATATACAGTCCTGCAGCACATCGTTTGAAAGCTTAGACTCTCGGGATTCCATTAAGCCCACACACAAAGCATAAGATGATTTATAGCAGTCATAAAACTGTAATCTAGTTGTTACCTGACCCGGCAGTGCCAATTCAGTTTCAAATTCTTTCCTTTATCCACTTCGGTGAAATTGTCCATACCAAATTTTTTTATAAATCCCCAAGAGTCCAAGGAAATGGAATATATAAGCCGAAACCAAAATGATTTGTTCGCCCCACAATCTTGACGTTTCTGTACCGCTTTTAATTTGGGTATGTTGTTTAGACAAAAACATTGAATTTCAGCCATTTCATAACAGGTTAATATATCCACCTTATTTGTAAGTGTGAATTGTAAACTGAACACAGTTTAGGAGCAAGCATGTGTAGTAAATAAACATGAGAATATAATATTAAAGTTTGTTTAGTGTCTGTTATATTTTGTAAATTTTACTGAAGTTAAAAGTCAACTACAAAGTAAATAAAGTTCTTACTTTTGAGTTTGTGTGTTTCTCTCCTGAATCTTCTGTTTCTCTGTATGTGTTGTTTAGATGTTGTTATATTATATCTGATCTTCAACACCTCTCATCATTTGTATATTTCTTTCGAAAGACTCATTTTCATATTTCATTTCCTTCTAATTTGTATATTACAGGTCATTGTTTAGGGAAGGCCATTGCTGTTGCTTAAGAAAGCAGTTTCCCTATGTAACACAATGGCTATGTTTACATGCACAAAATTTTGTCAATCCGACTGAATTTAATACAATTGAATGTTACAACGATAAAGTTCATATGCACCCTAAACACATTCTACATTCTATATAATCTGAACCAAACATCTGTGCAAGCGCAAAGCCAGGGTTGCCAGTTTTGCGTAACAAAACCATCCCAATGGACATTCAAAACTAGCTCATAAAGCCTCATAAAGAATATTGTAGCTTCTGGCTGGGGTGCCATGACTTTTGGATCTGATTCAAGGTTGCATTATGATATCATAACTACATTTCTCTCTTAATCTGCTAAGGTTTCTTGATATCAACCTGTGTTCCTAGTAGGGTCAAACTCCCCCGAAAGCATCCCAGCAATCTCATTTATGGCCCGTTTTGAAGCTCAACAGAGAGCTGATAAGGTGTGAATGGTCCTAAAGAGATGCAAGGAATGTCTTTGATGAGACCATATGAAAAACTCCTTTAGGTCTTGTCTGTAAATACATTTATGCATGTGTGATGTATGTTGGTCCCCTCTTTTCGAAACATTTTTAAATAACCTGTATTCTCATGTTCAATTGGGTTTCTATAACTAGTCTAGATTACCTATGACAAGTAGAGATGCTTAGTGTATTAATCATACATCTGAATGAATCACAACTTAATGCTAGTTTAAACCATTCATATTTGGTATCAAAGTGATATTGTACAATGGTAGGACATTTCATTCTCTTTATTCAATGATCGGGACTGATATTTTGCAAAGGAGTCTGGAGACAATAAAAGATGCAAAATAGTGATGTTAGGTTCTTGAACTAATCGTTCTTTTGAGCCGGTTCTCGGGAAGTAACCGGTCGAGCCGGTTCGCAAATCGAACTGAATCGAACTTTAGTTTTGGGCATAGGTTCCGGGTTGATGACGCAGGACGCACGGCCGAAATAGCACGTTGGACTCATAAAGAACCGAACGAAGTTTGTCGATGATTGCCGAGGCGATGATTGCCGACGATGAGTTGCTGACACTGCGGCTGAATCCCAAACCGCCTACTTCCATACAGTATGCAAAGTAGCGCTTTTTAAATACTATATAGTATGGAAGTAGGCGGTTTGGGATTCAGCCTGCGTGTGAATCACCGAGGATTTGAATGAGCCTGATGCGCAAAGTTTATTGTTTTATTAGTTTCTTGATATGCTTGTTTTATTAGAAAGCTTTAGTTTTGATACGATTTATTTTGCATGCAAATCATATTGTAGTTGTTTAAGGAAGACCAATGAGTTTCACACACAAGTTTATTTATTATTTATACTTACACACATCTTATTTAATTTGTGCAATTGATGCACAATTGTGCATCAGTGTCTTTTAGGAATCTTATTCAAGTTGTAGGCTTGTCAAAACTGGTCAGTTATATCTGGCATTTACGATTTATCTATTATTTATGATCCGCGCGATTTAAACTGTGACCACAAACATTACTAACTTGTGAATGCAAGGCAATAAATCAGCTATGCCTTCACAAAAACAACTTTTTATTTAAATGTTTTAATGTGTTGACACAAACGACTTTATTTGAATGTTTCATTGATACAATAAATGCGTATACTATAGTAATGTCATTTATTGATGACGTCAGGAACCGGTGAATCGGCTTTTTGAACCGGTTCAATGAGCCGATCTGTCCGAAAAGAGCCGGTTCGCGAAAATTAATCGGACTTTGCATCACTAATGCTAAAGTTACAGTTAAGGGGACAAACATCTCTCCCCTGCTCAGCTCTGACTGGTCGATTCAAACTTGGATTGGAGTCAGGCAGAGGCAGTGAATCCATATGCAGGGTTTATCAAATAAAAACATAAAACAAAGTAGATTAAACAGAAACATGATAATCCAAGACACAGGGAATCAACACATTACATAGACAACAACTGACAAAGGACAACTGAAACACTGGGGCTATATGCTGCGTTCCAGGCAACCTGTAACCCGTAACTCACGACTTCAAAACCACGACTCACGACTTTGAACTGGGAGTACATCGATCTAGTACGAGTTCACGGGTGGGAAGTCACGGGTTTGACTGCCGTTCCAGAGCACTTTCACCGGTAAAAGGTTGTAAAAACACGAGTTACAGGCTGCCTGGAACGCATAGGGTCGTGAGTCGTGGTTTTGAAGTCGTAACTCACGGGTTTACAAACCTGCCTGGAACGCACCAATATATACAAAGTGTAAACCAGATAACAAGACACACCTGGGAAACAATCAGCAGGAGGACCAATGAACAGAAGAACTACACAGAACTACAAACATGGAACACAGGACTTCAAAGTAATAGACATCTGTAATGTTGTTGCCTAAGAAAGCAGTCAGAGGCAGAGGATCCAAGTGCAGTATTTAATAAAAGGTAAATCCATACAAGTAGATAACATAAACCAGAATCGACAACCATGAACAGAGCATTACAAGAAACATTACATTGAACAATCACCAACACGAGACAATGCACACACGCTAGCTGTGTCTGAAACCGCTCCCTATCCACTATATAGTGCACTATATCGGGTGTCGGCCATTTTGTAGTGGTGTCCGAAACCTGAGTGAACAACTTCATTCCCTACATTCATTCACAACTTTTTACCCACAATGTACTCTGATTTTGAGGGTACATTCGATGTACACTCGTTCACTCATATTTCCCATGATGCAACAGGAGACGAACGCTTAACTTAAATCAGCTGAAGGATACTGACAGTAAACACCAAACATTTACGTTTATACACTTTTGTTACTTCTTGTTGTCAGTTATTTTCTACTTTTTGAAAATAAACAAATGAAAAATAATTGTGTTATCTTTTAAAATCTAATACACATTTTTATTAAACAAATAATAAATAAATAAACAGCAGTAAATAAATATTATAAGCAGTTGTTTTGCTCTCTTTATTATCAACTAACAGAATAAACATGACAAATGTGAAAAACAGTAAGAAAGTAAACTTTTACCATTTCACAGCACAATCAATAAAGCCACACAGGTGTTTATGATGAATCTCTGCGACAGCTCTCTGACGCATGATACACTGGGTAATGGAAAACACCTGGGGGAACAATCAGCACCCAGACCAATGAAACAAAAGAACTAAACAGAACTACAAAACATGGCAGACACAGACAGGACTTCAAAATAAGAGACATGACAGGGGAGACACAGACAGAGTTCATGACAACATGACAAGGGAAAACACAGAACTGGATCATTACAGAGATGATGAAGAGCACACATATTGTGTTGAAGGGAAGAACATTTTCATAGCAGGAAAAACTATAGTCTATAAACGTCAATGGGTACCATTATCTGTGTGTTTACCATTATTTATCAAAACATCTTTTGTGTTCAATGATCTTGTGTTCAATCAAACATTAATTTAAAACAATATTGCCTTATTATAAACTTTCTTGTCATCTGCATATCAAAACTGTTTTTATGAATGGACAGAGAATTTAGATGTTGATGTTTTGTCATTTAAAGTCACCATTATGATGATCAGTGTTTGCTTTAGTTGCACACTTGACCTTTACTGTGGAAAATGCTGCTTGTAGATGAGTTTATTAAGAGCTGATATTATCAAGTATTATTTTACATTAGTCAACACATGGAGGAAACTAAGCCCTCACTAAGTAACATTACACAAACATCTATCACTGTGTCAAAGATTAAAGAATCAGAGTCAACTGAATGGTTCTAAAGAGAAGAATCAAAGGAATCTATAAACTCATATGATTCACTTAAGATCCAGAAATAAATCTCATTATTACACGGCTCTCTGGAATGCTTGATTCTGATTGGTCAGTTGAGACATTTGCAGGTTCGTTCTTTTCAAATAATAACCTCTCCAAAGTAATAACGCATAGCTGGTACTACTTGTGCGAGTAAAATCGCTCCGCGCCAATAAAGATCAATAAAGATTACTGTTTGGCGCCATCTTGTGACAAACACTGGACAACCACGACAAGACACAGACAGCTTACTGAGACTGAACTTGACAAAATAGAGCATGACAGCTACGAAGCCAACACACAAAAAAATACAGAATGGGCATTAAAACTTCTCAAAGACTGGTTAAAGAGAAAAAATGGAGACAGACAAGTATGAAGCAGAGGATCTTAATGTGGTAAGACGCAGTGTTGCGTGTAATGTCGAGGTTCACGCACATTATTGATGAGCTTGTGAGTGAACGTGTATATAAAGGCGTTGCTAAGGACACGGGAGGCTGCGTCATTCCTCAGCTGACTGAGGGTTCCGCTTTCCGGTGTGTCGCTGCTTTGTGGTAAAGGTATGTGTTTGGCGTTTGCGTCTGTTTGATGTAGTTTCGTTTTTAACTGCATTGTTTGTTCTGGAAGGCTGGTGTCTGTTCAGTGCTCTCCCGGGTCGCATAGTGCTACTGTTTCCTGTTTCATGGGGTGGTATCTCGGCGTGTCTTTGTTTATTCATAACGCTGAGTGCGCGAGTGACTGCTGTCCTACTGCTCGGTAAGTAAATGATATTGATTTAATAACGCAAAATATCGAGACGTTCTCTGATTATGTTTATTTGGGAAATAGTGTTTAGGCTGTGAGCTGCCGGATGGGAGATGTAGTTCCTGCATTCTGGTAGGAAAACCCACTTGTTGTTCCTATAATCGGTTTACAGGTATGTTTATTTATTGTATGTGTTTGCTTTTGATCTAGATGTAAACTAGGCAACTAATGCTCTTTCCAGTGCTGCTTTTTGCTGAGCTCTGTCGCTGCATGGCTTGACGCTTCAACACTGCTGTTTTGCTTCGCTTGTTCTTTTTTTGTTTTTGTTTTTCCTTTTGATTTGTTTGTGCCAGCTGGTGGTCGGGGGGGTGCTATTGCATCTTATCTGTTACTAGCATTCCCTTGGCTACCTCGCTATTTGCTTTGCTTTCTGGGACTGTGGCTTTAATAACAGCCTTGTTGTGCTATTAGTGCTGAACTTTGTTTCTGTAGCACATTCCAGCGTTCCTTTTCGAAGGAGTTAAAGGGCTTATCGCCTGAGTTGGGTTGGAATTGCTTCTCGCAAAGCTAAGTGTCCATTTTGTGATTTTGTATTTCTTAATTTTTTCTTGTTATATTTGTGTGTATTTGAACCTAAGTTTCTTTTCATAATTTGACTTTGTGCTTTTGCCCATCATTCTTTTGTTTCATTTTGACTACGTGTATTTTCTTTTCTCCCCAGGAGCTGGGTGTTCCAGGGTGGGCAGGTTGTTATCGGGTGCTGTACCTCTCGTACTGATTGTGTAGTTTTCTTTTTTTGCTGTGACGTTCACTAGTGTGAGTGATTTTTGGTGCACATTTATATTTTTTTGCTGTGGGTCTCTTGGAGGTCCAGCACTCGGCCTGGCCTATTGCTGGGAAACCTCAGCTCCTTGAGTTGGTTGGTGTCCTTAGATCTTTGAGCAAACTCGGTGCATGTTTGCAATTTCTAACTGCCATTTAATTGGCATTTTATTATTACTTGGCCAATTTTTAAGCTTTTGAATATTTAATAAAGTGTATATTTTTCAATAAACATTGTGCATTGCCATATCCACGTCTCATTGTTCATTTTTCAGGTCAGGAGAACTGTGAACTTGTGTGTCCTGTATTAATAGGTCCCCAGACATTAATACTGGGGTGGCGTAGTCATGTGTTTGTTAAGATCAGTGATAAGTCTTTTATTTAGTGTTATCACCAAACCTTTCTCATGCCACACAGTGGCGTAGTCGGCAGGGCCGTTTTTTTATGACCTGGTGACGGGGACGTGGATATTGGCTTTGTTTTTTTCTCTGCCTTTTTTTCTTTCAGAAGCAAAACAGCAGTGTTTGAGGGTGATAACGACGCATTGCTTGGATAAAAGACGGTTCATTGTTTCCTTCCTCAAGTTCTGGTAAGTCTTTAGTATGGAAGACGAACTTCAGGAATTACGAGACTTAGTGGCGCAGTTAAGAGCGGACAATTTACAGTTGCGACAAGGACAGGCCCTGGTTAGTTTACCAGCAACTAGTGATAATTCTTCCAGTATACCTGGGCCCTCGCAAGTTCCACCTCAACCTTTGGATGCCGGTGTTGGACTGGCCGAGCGACTTGTTTTTATTCCTAGGGATCGAAAATGTCCGAAATTTAATGGCAGGTCCGGTATTGGAATTAATGAGTGGGTTGAGGAAGTACAGGCTTGCATGCGGGCTCGACATCTCTCAGTGGCAGATCAAGCTTTTTTGTGTTTGATCACTTAGAGGGGGAGGCGCGGGAAGAGATTAGGTATCGACCGGCTCAGGAGCGAGAAGATCCAAATAAGGTCTTCATAGCCTTGAAGGAATTGTATGGCTTTTCTCAGTCATACATTGCGTTGCAGGAGGCTTTCTTTTCCCGAAGGCAACAAGAGGGGGAGACTTTGCTAGAATTTTCTCTGGCCCTCATGGGGCTTTTGGAAAAAGTGAAACAGCAGTCACCGAGCGTAATACCTAATTGCGAAGTACTTTTGCGAGATCAATTTGTCGAATATGTGCTTGATGCCACCCTTCGTTGTGAATTAAAACAATTGGTGCGCCGTCAACCTAATATGACTTTATTGGATGTTCGTAGTGAGGCCATTAGGTGGGAGTGTGAGGGAGTGCCAGGGGGGGCAAGAAGTCGTAGCTATTCACTCCCACTAGCGCAAGGTTTTCAGTATGGAGTGCAGGGGGGGTCGTCTTCACCAGGTATTCAGCAGTCTGAGATGGCTGAGCTTAGGGAGATGTTAAAATCACAGCAAGAGCAGTTAACTCAGCTTGCTAAGAATGTGGCATTGTTACACGAACCATCACGTAATGCACGTCCTGTTCGAAATGATTCTATTGTGTGTAGGCGATGCCAGAAACGCGGTCATTTTGCCAGGGAGTGTGATGGAGAGCGCGTTCCTTCTCGGCCTCCTTTATCTGACCGAGCAGACACCAGGGTACCAGAACATAGGCCATCACGTTCACAGTCTATGTCGGAAAACTAGTTCCCACTGAGTTGTTGAGTCGCAGCTCAGGTGGGGACAATATAGGCTCTGATATGTTGCAAAAGGATGGGCATGTGTTAAATTTGATGTCATCCTGTCCACATTTGGTAGTAGTAATGGGTGGTGTATCTGTACCGTGCTTGGTTGACACTGGCTCGATGGTGTCTACCATCACAGAAAGTTGTTTTCGTGAAAATTTTGAGCCATGGGACCAAGAGCGTCTTAAGACCTGTCAGTGGTTGCAGCTCAGGGCGGCCAATGTGTTGTCTATACCTTATATAGGTTATATAGAGCTGGAGGTAGAACTCTGTGGTAAACTGATTCCAAGGTGTGGTGTATTGGTTGTCCGGGATCCTCCTGGTGGCATCATCAGGCTTTGCAGCACTGCCATCAGGTAAGCTTGCAACCTCTTCCCGAGATGAGGGGTAATGTGAAGGTGCTTGGTCCTCGAGCAGGTCGTATACCTGGCGGGATGATTAAGTTGGTAGCCGCCACTTGTTCTGAAAAGTTTTCTAGTGGTGTAGCACTTTTGAGCCTTTGGATTCAGGACTTCCAGTGGGTTTATTAGCTTCTCCTGCACTTGTACGCGTGACCAGAGGTATAGTTTATATCCCAGTTGTCAATGTAGGGACCATTGATGCCCTTCTATTTCCTCGCCAAATGCTTGGCACACTAACTAGTGTGCAGGTTATTAGTCAGCCCCCAGGAGTCACAGAGATTGGGTCTACCGGAAGTTAAATGCTAAAACTAGGAAGGACGCATTTCCATTACCTCGTATAGAGGAGTCACTGGATATGTTAACTGGTGCCCGCTGGTTCTCCACTATGGATTTGGCCAGCGGGTACAACCAGGTTCCAGTTGATGAGGTGGATAAGCATAAGACTGCTTTTTGCACGCCCTTCGGACTATTTGAATGGAATAGGATGCCGTTTGGGTTGTGCAATTCCCCCAGTACGTTCCAGCGGTTAATGGAGCGCTTGTTTGGTGATCAGCAGTGTCATTCACTACTTTTGTATTTGGATGATATCATTGTGTTCTCTTCTTCTGTAGAACAGCATCTAGAGCGGTTGGAGGTTGTGCTGGGATGGTTGGAACGTGAGGGACTTAAGGCAAAGCTGGAAAGTGTGCATTTTTACAACCAAAGGTAAGTTATCTGGGTCATGTGATCTCCTCAGAGGGGGTGGCAACTGACCCTGGCAAAATCGAGGCTGTGGCCCAGTGACATCGGCCATCTAATGCCACAGAGTTGCGCTCGTTTCTAGGCTTCGAGAGTTACTATCGCCGTTTTGTGGAGGGGTTTGCCAAAATCGCAACCCCTCTGCATAAACTGGTAGCGGAGTTCTCTGTTGGTAAGGGGAAACTTAAGAAACATTCTGGCAAGGTGTTTGCTGATGCTTGGAGTGCACAGTGTGAGAAGAGTTTTGAGGAGTTAAAGGCACGACTCACCTCGGCCCCTGTACTCGCATATGCTGATTTCTCGAAGCCGTTTATTTTGGAGGTGGACGCTAGCCATGGGGGATTGGGGGCAGTCCTCTCTCAAGAGCAGGAGGGACAGGTGCACCCTATCGCGTATGCTAGTCGTAGCCTGAGGCCCACTGAGCGAAATATGACAAACTACAGCTCCATGAAGTTGGAGTTTGTAGCGCTCAAGTGGGCTATGGCAGAGAAATTTAGAGAGTACTTATTGGGCAGTCGGTACATGGTGTATACAGATAACAATCCTCTAAGTCACCTGTCCACTGCGAAATTGGGGGCTACTGAGCAGTGGTGGGCAGCTCAGCTCGCTGCCTTTGATTTTGAGATACGCTATCGATCAGGTAGAAGTAATCGGAATGCAGACGCCCTGTCCCGCCAAAATCCTCCAGAGAGTGGGGTGATGGGGTGACTAATACCGGGGACTGCCATACCAACATCTTTGCAGCAGGCCCTGGAGATTGAACCTTCAGTGGAGGTACTTCAGTCAATGGTCACTACTGTGCCTGGTTATTCTGTGGTAGACCTAGGTTTATTGCAGGCTGCTGACCCAGTAATTTCTGAGGTTTTGCCGTTTTGGAGGCGGAAAGCATGCCCTGGAAAAGAGGAGCGCCAGCAGATGTCTCAGTTGGCTTTGACTTTGCTCCGTCAATGGGATCGCTTCGTGGAGAAGGACGGAGTACTCTATCGGCGGGTTTACTGTCCAAATGGTGGAGAGGAAGTCTTGCAGTTATTACTTCCTGCTGCTTTGCAGCTGGAGGTGTTCACCTTGTTACATCAGCAACATGGTCGTCAGGGCATAGAGAGGACTACAGAATTGGTTCGAAGGCGGTGCTTCTGGCCAGGCCTTGCCTCAGATGTTGCTCGTTGGTGTCAGGAATGTGACCGGTGTCAGTCTGCCAAGGACACTCAGCCATTAGCCCAGAGTTTTATGGGTCATCTGTTGGCTTCACGGCCAAATGAAATTCTGGCCATCGATTTTACAGTGTTGGAGCCATCAAGTTCAGGTGTTGAAAATGTCCTTGTCATGACTGATGTGTTTAGTAAATATACCCAGGCTGTTCCTACCCGGGACCAACGGGCTGAGACTGTGGCACACGTCTTGGTTACAGAATGGTTTTACAAGTTTGGTATCCCAGGTCGTTTGCACTAAGACCAGGGCCGTAATTTTGAATCTTTGTTGATCCGCCAGCTGTGTGACATGTATGGGGTGAAGAAGTCTCGCACCACGCCATATCACCCAGCTGGAAATGGCCAGTGCGAACGCTTCAATCGGACGCTACACAATTTACTGCGTACCCTGCCATCCTCTAGGAAAAGAGATTGGGTTGCTTGTTTGCTCCACGTTCTATTCGGTTACAATACCACCCCGCACCAAGCCACGGGTGAGTCGCCACATTTTTTAATACTTGGGCAGGAACCACGGTTACCAGTGGATTTCTTGCTTGGTAGGGTGAAGGAGCCAGTTGTAGGCAGTGGGCACGATTGGGTGCAGGAACATCAAACCAGGTTACAGGTGGCATTTGAGGATGCCAGAGAACGGTTGGAGACTGCTGTGAATAAACGTAAGGTGAAGTATGATCAGTGTGTTCGCGATGCACCGCTTCAGGAAGGGCAGTTGGTATATCTGCGTCACTGTGGCCATAAAGGCCGGCATAAGATCCAGGACATTTGGAGTCCAGTAGTGTATCAGGTAGTGCGAGCACCGAAGGGTGGTGGTGCGGTGTATTCTATCGCACCAGTGGAAGATTTGAGTAAGGTGACCACTGTACATCGGTCATTGTCAAGAGTAGAGTGCAGAAAGATCCTCCTGGCCGCATACCCGTGGAGGAGACTGCAGAGTCTCTGGAAATGTCATGGTGTGAAGAGGATGAGATGGATTTGGGCGTGTTGCCCGTGAGAGATCAGAATGGACATAGGGAGACTGAAGTTTTGGTTTTACTTTTTAAAAAAAAGTCTCAGCTGTGTTGGGGGCCCTGTCAATATTCTTTTCATGGGGCCCAAAATCCTTAGCAGCGCCCCTGGAGATGCCAGAAGAATTGCGGTTGGGCGCGGAGGCACGGGACTCGCGTTAATGCTTTTTGATGTTTGACACATGACTGTTTAGGTTCCTCTCAAACCTACATTAAAAGTGTATCTGTTAAAATATTATTACTGCAGTAAAAGAGTTTAAGTATAATTAATTAAGAGTTTAAGGGTAATTTTTAAGTTTTTCAAAAGCCTGCAATCAGTTTCATTTGCGATATCAAATGAACGTCTTCATTTATTCATAAAGTCATACCTTTGCAATTCTTTGATCGATTGTGTTTTAGAAGTACTGTATGCTTGAACTCTAATGACAACAATGTGATCGCCGATGCGCTGGTAGAGAGAGAGAGAGAGAGAGAGAGAGAGAGAGAGAGAGAGAGAGAGAGAGAAAGAAAAAGAGGGAGCGCGACCCTGTAAGTGGATTGATATGTTATTTGAAGTTGGCTCGTAAAGGACAAAACACCTGATTAAACTATAACGTAGCTATTATACACATTTTTTCAGGATGTTCTTGCGACCGGTGGCAACTTGTCCACGACCCGGTGGTTGGGGACCTCTGTGTTAGTGGTGGTTAGTGGTCCATTGCGAAAGCGTGTGCACTGTTTATTAATTGTTTATGATTTTGTGGATTCGGATTGCAAATCTGAGAGCACTGATTGTTTAATTGTGGGTATGGTTTATTAATCCGCCCGCACGATTTGTAAATTGAACAGTTTAAAAATCTGAGTATGGTTTATAAACTAGGTGACGAATTACAAAACCGTGTTCGTTTCTCGTAGGCATAAGAAGAAGGTAGATTGCCACCAATAAAATCTACAATCAACTTAGCTTTTGAGAAACAAAGCCAATAGCAGGCTCCATTTAATTTATATGGCATTTAAAAACCGTTTAGTATCCTTTCAATAACATAACCAAACAATACACTCTCTGTATGAGTGTATTACAGTTGTTTTACTAAAACTGAACATAAAAGCCAACATTCATCACTGCTGCAGTGGATAAATCATCTTACATGTACAAAGTCTTGGCGAACACGTGCACCACCTGCTGGTCAGATCGATTAACAGCCGATGAGATTATACTCGGTACTCTACTGCTTTTCCTGCAGTTCCCGGATGTTAAATGTTGAAATCTGTACGACTGAATTTTTGGACTTGAATTTTTGGACGCGAATTTAAATGGACTGAAACTTGCCTGCTGAATATTTTACGTTGTATTTTTAAACAGACCGAATATTTTAAAGTGAAATCTAAAAGGTGAATGTGGACTATTGAATTTTTAATACAGAAAATATACACGCATGTTGAATTTCAGCCCTTAAAAATGCAAAACCTAAAAATACAATGCATTAAAATTCAAGCACGGTTAATACAATGCATTCTTTTCAGGTAGTACAATTCAACAGGCTGTTTTAATTCAAAAACATAAAAATACAATGCATTAAAATTCAAGTATGGTTAATACAATGCATTTTTTTTTCAGGTAGTACAATTCAACAGGCTGTTTTAATTCAAAAACATAAAAATACAATGCATTAAAATTCAAGTATGGTTAATACAATGCATTTTTTTTCAGGTAGTACAATTCAACAGGCTATTTTAATTCAAAAACTTTTGTCATTATTTTTCTTCCATACTACTCCTACTCCTTACTAAGAATTTTTTGACACTTAAGTCATAGCTAAAGACTATTCTTAAGAGCATTTTTGAGATGTTTTATACAATAATATTCATGAGCCTCTCTTCTGATAGGCCTGTTGTTTTATGAGTGAAATACACAGTTTAAATAAAGTTACCCATGGAATTACACTAAGTGTTAGTTTCTGGACACTAAATGTTAGGTTAGTAAACCAATAGACACAGAGACTAAGAGATTTTAACCTTACCATGTTTAACTCAATAAACAAACAGACACTAAAAGGGCTTGTGTCTGTAACTTAAGAATACAGTAGACATATATTTATATGAGTATAGCAGGATGGGGGGAGGGAAATGTGCTTTTTTCAGCCTTCATGGGATGTAGAGACGCTGCTGGGCTTTCTTGCTAATGGAGTTGAGTGACCAGGTGAGATTATCCGCCAGATGAACACAAAGGAACTTGGTGCTTTTGACGATCTCCATGGGGATTCGTCGATGTCCAGGGAAAGGTGGTCACACTGTGCTCTTCGAAATTCAACAACCATCTCTTTGGTTTTGTCTACGTTTAGAGACAGGTTGTTGGCTCTACATCTCTGTATGCTGACTCGTTGTTTTTGCTGGTAAGACCCACCACGGTTGTGTCATCTGCAAACTTGATGATGTGATTCAAGCTGTGCATCACTGCACAGTCGTGAGTCAACAGTGTGAACAGCAGGGGACTAAGCACACAGCCTTGTGGGGCCCTGGTTCTCAGTGTGGTGGTAACTGAGTAATTCTCGATCCTGACTGACTGAGGTCTCCCAGTCAGGAAATTTAGAATCCAATTGCAAAGGGAGGTATTCAGGCCCAGCAGGCTCAGCTTCTCAATCAGGTGCTGAGGGATAAATGCTGAACTGAAGTCAATAAACAGCATTCGTACATAGGAGACTTTATTGTCCAATTGCATGAGGGCCAGATCCAGGGTTGTGGCAATGGCATTGTCCGTAGAACGGTGTGGATGATACGCAAACTGCAGGGGGTCTAGTGAAGGAGGTAGTTGGGTCTTGATGTGCCCCATGACAAGCCTCTCAAAGCATTTCATCATGATGTGTAGGGGTGCTACAAGACAAGTGTCATTCAGGCAGAAAACCTTTGGCACTGGGATTATGGCGGTTGTTTTGAATCATGTAGGAATAATGGAGCTGTTCAGAGAAATGTTGAAGATGTCAGTGAAGCACTAGCTAGCTGTTCTGTACATTCACTGAGCATTCTGCTAGGATTGTTATCTGCTCAAGCAGACTTCCATCGGTTTACTCTAAATAGAGATCTCTTCACATCAGCAGTGGTAAGACAAAGTTCCTGGTCGTTGGAAGGAGGGTTGGTCTTCCTCGCCGCTACATTGTTCTGTGCCTTAAATCAAGCGTAGAAGCCGTTCAGCGTCACCATCACAAACAGGTGGAGTTGACTTGTAGTTTGTGAGCACCTGCATCCCCTGCCACATGTGCAGTGTGTCTTTGATGTCATGGAAGTGAGTGTGGATTCTTTGGGCGTGTGCGAACCTGTGGTGATGGTCTTGGAGATGGTCACGTCATCAGTGCACTTCTCAAATGTAGCTGGTCACTGATGCTGTGTACTCCTCCAAGTTGATTCAATCACCATTTTTAGCAGCCTCCCTGAACATGTCCCAGTCAGTTCACTCAAAACAGTCCTGTAAAGTGGAGATGGCTCCTGTTGGCCAGGCTTTCACCTGCATTAGATCTTCTGATGAGTGGTCTGTATGCTGGCAATAGCATAACAGAGATGTGGTCTGAGTATCCGAGGTGGGGACTGGGCTCCGCGCAATACGTGCCGGGAATGTTTGCATATCAAGTCCGTCTGGCTGAGCATTCTGCAGATCGCTAATAGCCCCACAGACAACACATAAAGCCTCCTTAGCATTAGCGCTGGGAGGAATGTACTCTCCAAAAATGAAGACAGTGTGCAAATTCCCATGACAAATAAAATGGCCTGCATCTAACAGTCTCAAACTCCACTAGCGATGAGCAGGAATTAGAGACAAACACAGAGAACTTGAACCATTCCTTGTTGATAAAATGCACAAGCCACCGCCGCGAGTCCTACCGCACAGAGCTGTATTCCTGTTGGCACAAACGAGACTAGCCCATCTAGCTGAATGGCAATGTTTGGAACTCTGTCGCTGAGCCAACGTGTCCTTTAAAATGAAAATGAGTTGATCTCTGCACTAAATTACAGTGCTGTGGTTGTATAGTGCAGATGAAGGGGGGGTATTATCCCCTTCTGACATCACAAGGGGAGCCAGATTTCAAAGACCTATTTTTTCACATGCTTGCAGAGAATGGTTTAACAAAACTAGGTAACTGGGTTGATCTTTTTCACATTTTCAAGGTTGATAGAAGCACTGGAGACCCAATTATAGCACACTTATAAGAGTACACTTTTTGCAATTTTGACCACGACTGATTACGTTACACAAGTCCAGACAATGCATATTGAAAACCACTGAGCACACGTGTCAAACTTAGTTCAGAAAACAATAATGAATTTAACTTAATACATTTTTAAGTTAAACTAATTAAAAATTAT
The DNA here is from genome assembly GCF_030506205.2 of Paramisgurnus dabryanus. Taxonomy (NCBI): domain Eukaryota; kingdom Metazoa; phylum Chordata; class Actinopteri; order Cypriniformes; family Cobitidae; genus Paramisgurnus; species Paramisgurnus dabryanus. Next base: position 25,571,043 of record NC_133337.1, read on the forward strand.
TTCAGATAAATGTATTTAGTTGAAATGTATTGCTTTCAATTCAGTTTAATTTTATCTGTGTTTAACACATTAGGATTGGAATATATTTAATATATTTTCTGTACAATATAAATATAAATCAGATTACATTACACAAAGACTTTAATTTCAAAAGAGGTAAAACATTCAATACAAGAAAAAAGACAGAATCTAAGTTTAAACATTCTAGATGGTTTTTAATTTCTTATTTTAAGAAAGATACAGAAAATACCTCAACAACAGAAAATGAGATGGTGTAAGAATGACACAAGCCTATCGATTACTACTGTAGTTGTACAAAGGTCATTGGACCTGAAGATGTTTGGTATAACTTGTAAATAAGTTATTAAATAAAGACTTTTATCATTGACGTAAAATTAAAACGAAGCTTTTAGAGATTCAACATGCACAACACCATCCCAAATGAAACGGAGAAGCATCAGACAGTTAGGAAAATATCAGTTTGTTTTAAGATTGAGTGTCAGGTCTCCATTACTTTGCCAAAGTGAATATAATGAGCTTGGGTCAGTCTGGCATTTACATCCTCAAACACTGCAATGGCCTGGGAGCGAGTGGCATTTTAATAAAGTTTTTCTATAAGAAACCGTGTTAAAGAAATTATTTCGCAGACAGTAGCAGATGGGTGTAGATGTGGGAGAAAAGGAGTTATCAGTCCCGATATGGTAAAATGTAAATGTGATTAGCCGGATGAACAGCAGCCTCCGGCGGCCATGGCAGTCTGGGGTTCGTCGTCGACGATCTGTACGCCTCTCCGCGCTGTGCTTGTGTTGTTTGCGCCGTTCCCCTTCGACCTCTCGTCCGCTTGAGCGCTCTCCATCATGCCTACAGAGACGCCAATGAGGTAGACAAAGACTTTCAGACAGACATCAATCAAACAATTCAAGACAAAATTAGGTCACTCTCAGAAAACTCTGCCAACTTGATTTATTTATCTTGCTCACTTCAACGAAAAAAAAAAAAACTGCAGGATTTGATAATCATACTTGAAGGAGTGACATCATAATTTGGCATACACACCATACACGAATTTAACAATTTACGCGAGCAGATTACATATGCAATGCAAAGACATGGATTGACGCAAATTGGGTGGCGCGAAAAACCCTATTCGCCTCAAAATAGCGAGGAATGCGATTCTTTGCATTCGGTGTTTACGCAGCACAATATTAGGATTTTTTGATCGAGGGAACTCGCGTTGCATCACTGCGGTGACACTTTGGTTACGCCTCCAGGGGTAAGTGCGTCTGAATGTGTATATCAAATTCAACCAATGGTGAGGCTTAATGACAAAGACAAGGTGACGAGGGAGCAGGAAGTATATCGCTATCTGAAATATTGCCAAAGACGGCATTACAGGGATGCAGGAAGTATGGCAAGGGAGACGCAGCGTCTCGTTCCCTTCTCAGTGAACAACAGTTACATACGTAACCCGAGACATTTTCATGTGTCAAACACAACTATGCAAAAAAGCTGTTTGGTATGAATCAACACATACAGGATATATAAGCATTTAAAGCAAACAGTTTAGCACGTGTGCTTAAAAAGCCTAGTATTTATGTTGGCTTGAGAAAGCCAACATACTGTTGTTGCACTTAAACTTATTAGTGGTGCTTGCATTTATGCAAAGCATCACTATTACTATTGCTCAGGGATATTATTAGTGGTGCTTGCATTTATGCAAGGCATCACTATTACTATTGCTCATACTTATTAGTGGTGCTTGCATTTATGCAAGGCATCACTATTACTATTCCTCAGGGATATTATTATTATATTTTATTCTTATGTCTGCACGTTTTTTCGGCGCGTAACTCGTCCCGCACGGTTTGCCGTAGTCCCATGAAAGCGGGCTCAAATCGACCGATTTATTGAGGAGAGGTGTGCTATGACTTTTATAAGGGATCGGGTGCAGGATTTCCGAAAGGGGGGCAAAAAATCACCCAAAAAATCCCATTGACTTAACATTGCGCCGAACTTTGACGGGTCATAGCTCCGCTCGAGGATTTTGTAGAAACATGTGGGTTATAACATTTGAAGAGGGTGGTAGGCTCTGTAAAAACATGGATCACAATGGGGTGTAAGTTGTACCCCTGGGGTGTAAGAGGTGCCCAAAAGTGCCCCAATGAAAAGTCAATGGGGCAAAATCCCATAGACTTACCATTGCAAAAATTTTGACGGGTCATAGGTCCGAGCCAGGATTTCATAGAAACATGTGGGTTACTAAATTTGAAGAGGGTGCTAGACTCTGTCAGGACGTCCCCCACAATGGGGTGTAAGGTTACCATAGCAACCATTTTGGGCACCCTAGCAACCTATACCATAGACTGCCATTATAAAATGCCCGGATGGATATCTTTGCAGCACAGTGTCATAGAGACATGGGGGTGGGCTCATTTTACTCAGGCATCCAATCAGTCTCTCAGGATCCTTACAGACTTACTAAGCCACGCCCCTAGCAACCACTTTTGAGCACCCTAGCAACATAAAATACAAACAGTTATATCTCGGCATCAGAACATCGTAGAGACACGGGGGTTGGACCGTTTAACTTGTGACTAGGGGTGTAACAATTGGGCACATCATTGGCCACTCCCAAGCCACGCCCCTAGCAACCAAATTTGAGCACCCTAGCAACCGAATAAACAAAGCCTTATATCTCCGCATCAGAACATCGTAGAGACACGGAGTTTGGACCGTTTTACTTGTGACTCGGAGTGTAATCACTGGACACATCATTGGCCACTCCCAAGCCACGCCCCTAGCAACCAAATACAGTACCCTAGCAACAGAGTAAACAAAGCCTTATATCTCCGCATCAGAACATCGTAGAGACACGGGGGTTGGACCGTTTTACTTGTGACTCGGAGTGTAATCACTGGGCACATCATTGGCCACTCCCAAGCCACGCCCCTAGCAACCAAATACAGTACCCTAGCAACAGAGTAAACAAAGCCTTATATCTCCGCATCAGAACATCGTAGAGACACGGGGGTTGGACCGTTTGACTCGTGACTCGGAGGGTAATCACTAGTGGATGCCAATTTTCTCCCTAGCAACCAAATACATTACCCTAGCAACAGAGTAAACAAAGCCTTTTATCTCCACATCAGAACATCGCAGAGACACGGGGGTTGGACCGTTTGACTCGTGACTCGGAGTGTAATCACTAGTGGATGCCAATTTTCTCCCTAGCAACCAAATACAGTACCCTAGCAACCGAATAAACAAAGCCTTATATCTTCGCATCAGAATATCGTAGAGACATGTGGGTTGAATTGTTTTACTTTTGGCTTGGAGTATAATCATATATTGTCCCCCGAAATTTGCCACGGCAAGCACCACTTCACATTTTCTTCAGGAAATGTACCTATCTAGTTATTATTCTTCTTTTTCTGGACACTTTTTCGGCGCGTAACTCGTCCCGCACGGTTTCACGTAGTCCCATGAAAGAGGGCTCAAATCGACCGGATTATTGAGGAGAGGTGTGCTATGACTTTTATAAGCGATCGGGTGCACGATTTCTGAAGGGGGGGCGAAAAACCACCCGAAAAATCCCATTGACTTAACATTGGGCCCAACTTTGACGAGTCATAGCTCCGCTCGAGGATTTTGTAGAAACATGTGGGTTACAACATTTGAAGAGGGTGGTAGACTCTGTAAGAACATACATCACAATGGGGTGTAAGTTGTACCCCTGGGGTGTAAGAGGTGCCCAAAAATGCCCAATGAAAAGTCAATGGGGCAAAATCCCATAGACTAACATTGTGGAAAACTTTGTCAGGTCATAGGTCCGAGCGAGGATTTCGTAGAAACATGTGGGTTACTAAATTTTAAGAGGGTGGTAGGCTATGTAAGAACATACATGACATTGGGGTGTAAGTTGTACCCCTGGGGTGTAAGAGGCACCCGAAAATTCCCATTGACTTATAATGGGGCAGGAAACATGCCCATATAAGGGAATAAAACAGTTCCAGATGGGATATCTTTGTATTACAGTGTCGTAGAGAAAAGTGGGTGGGCTCATTTTACTCGGGCATCCAATCAGTCTCTCAGGATCATCCCAGAGCTATTAAGCCACGCCCCTAGCAACAATTTTGGGCACCCTAGCAACATCTCCCATAGACTGCCATTATAAAATGCCCAGATGGATATCTTTGCACCACAGTGTCATAGAGACATGGGGGTGGGCTCATTTTACTCAGGCATCCAACCAGTCTCGGAGGATCCTTACATAGGTATTAAGCCACGCCCCTAGCAACCACTTTTGAGCACCCTAGCAACATAAAATACAAACAGTTATATCTCGGCATCAGAACATCGTAGAGACACGGGGGTTGGACCGTTTTACTTGTGACTAGGGGTGTAACAATTGGGCACATCATTGGCCACTCCCAAGCCACGCCCCTAGCAACCAAATTGAGCACCCTAGCAACCGAATAAACAAAGCCTTATATCTCCGCATCAGAACATCGTAGAGACATGGGGTTTGGACCGTTTTACTTGTGACTCGGAGTGTAATCACTGGGCACATCATTGGCCACTCCCAAGCCACGCCCCTAGCAACCAAATACAGTACCCTAGCAACAGAGTAAACAAAGCCTTATATCTCCGCATCAGAACATCGTAGAGACACGGGGGTTGGACCGTTTTACTTGTGACTCGGAGTGTAATCACTGGGCACATAATTGGCCACTCCCAAGCCACGCCCCTAGCAACCAAATACAGTACCCTAGCAACAGAGTAAACAAAGCCTTATATCTCCGCATCAGAACATCGTAGAGACACGGGGGTTGGACCGTTTTACTTGTGACTCGAAGTGTAATCACTGGGCACATCATTGGCCACTCCCAAGCCACGCCCCTAGCAACCAAATACAGTACCCTAGCAACAGAGTAAACAAAGCCTTATATCTCCACATCAGAACATCGTAGAGACATGGGGGTTGGACCGTTTGACTCATGACTCGGAGGGTAATCACTAGTGGATGCCATTTTTTTCCCTAGCAACCAAATACAGTACGCTAGCAACAGAGTAAACAAAGCCTTACATCTCCGCATCAGAACATCGTAGAGACACGGGGGTTGGACCGTTTGACTCATGACTCGGAGGATAATCACTAGTGGATGCCATTTTTTTCCTTAGCAACCAAATACAGTACCCTAGCAACAGAGTAAACAAAGCCTTATATCTCCGCATCAGAACATTGTAGAGACACGGGGGTTGGACCGTTTGACTCATGACTCGGAGGGTAATCACTAGTGGATGCCATTTTTTCCCTAGCAACCAAATACAGTACCCTAGCAACAGAGTAAACAAACCCTTATATCTTCGCATCAGAACATCGTAGAGACACGGGGTTTGGACCGTTTGACTCGTGACTCGGAGTGTAATCACTAGTGGATGCCAATTTTCTCCCTAGCAACCAAATACATTACCCTAGCAACCGAATAAACAAAGCCTTATATTTTCGCATCAGAATATCGTAGAGACATGTGGGTTGAATTGTTTTACTTTTGGCTTGGAGTATAATCATATATTGTCCCCCGAAATTTGCCACGGCAAGCACCACTTCACATTTTCTTCAGGAAATGTACCTATCTAGTTATATTTTATTCTTACATCCGGACACTTTTTTCGGCGATTAACTCGTCCCGCACGCTTTGTTGTAGACCCATGAAAGAGGGCTCAAATCGACCGGATTATTGAGGAGAGGTGTGCTATGACTTTTATAAGGGATCGGGTGCAGGATTTCCGAAAGGGGGGCGTAAAACCACCCCAAAAATCCCATTGACTTAACATTGGGCCCAACTTTGATGGGTCATAGCTCCGCTCGTGGATTTTGTAGAAACATGTGGGTTACAACATTTGAAGAGGGTGGTAGGCTCTGTAAAAACATAGATCACAATGGGGTGTAAGTTGTACCCCTGGGGTGTAAGAGGTGCCCAAAAGTGCCCCAATGAAAAGTCAATGGGGCAAAATCCCATAGACTTACCATTGCAAAAATTTTGACGGGTCATAGGTCCGAGCCAGGATTTCATAGAAACATGTGGGTAACTAAATTTGAAGAGGGTGCTAGACTCTGTCAGGACGTCCCCCACAATGGGGTGTAAGGTTACCATAGCAACCATTTTGGGCACCCTAGCAACCTATACCATAGACTGCCATTATAAAATGCCCGGATGGATATCTTTGCACCACAGTGTCATAGAGACATGGGGGTGGGCTCATTTTACTCAGGCATCCAATCAGTCTCTCAGGATCCTTACAGACTTACTAAGCCACGCCCCTAGCAACCACTTTTGAGCACCCTAGCAACATAAAATACAAACAGTTATATCTCGGCATCAGAACATCGTAGAGACACGGGGGTTGGACCATTTTACTTGTGACTAGGGGTGTAACAATTGGGCACATCATTGGCCACTCCGAAGCCACGCCCCTAGCAACCAAATTTGAGCACCCTAGCAACCGAATAAACAAAGCCTTATATCTCCGCATCAGAACATCGTAGAGACACGGGGTTTGGACCGTTTTACTTGTGACTCGGAGTGTAATCACTGGGCACATCATTGGCCACTCCCAAGCCACGCCCCTAGCAACCAAATACAGTACCCTAGCAACAGAGTAAACAAAGCCTTATATCTCCGCATCAGAACATCGTAGAGACACGGGGGTTGGACCGTTTTACTTGTGACTCGGAGTGTAATCACTGGGCACATCATTGGCCACTCCCAAGCCACGCCCCTAGCAACCAAATACAGTACCCTAGCAACAGAGTAAACAAAGCCTTATATCTCCGCATCAGAACATCGTAGAGACATGGGGGTTGGACCGTTTGACTCGTGACTCGGCGGGTAATCACTATGAGATGCCAATTTTTTCCCTAGCAACCAAATACAGTACCCTAGCAACAGAGTAAACAAAGCCTTATATCTCCGCATCAGAACATCGTAGAGACATGGGGGTTGGACCGTTTGACTCGTGACTCAGGGTGTAATCATTATGGTCTGCCAATTTTTTCCCTAGCAACCAAATATAGTACCCTAGCAACAGAGTAAACAAAGCCTTATATCTCAGCATCAGAACATCGTAGAGACACGGGGGTTGGACCGTTTGACTCGTGACTCAGATTGTAATCATTATGGGATGCCAATTTTTTCCCTAGCAACCAAATATAGTACCCTAGCAACAGAGTAAACAAAGCCTTATATCTCAGCATCAGAACATCGTAGAGACATGGGGGTTGGACCGTTTGACTCGTGACTCAGAGTGTAATCATTATGGGATGCCAATTTTTTCCCTAGCAACCAAATACAGTACCCTAGCAACAGGGTAAACAAAGCCTTATATCTCCGCATCAGAACATCGTAGAGACATGGGGGTTGGACCGTTTGACTCGTGACTCAGAGTGTAATCATTATGGGATGCCAATTTTTTCCCTAGCAACCAAATACAGTACCCTAGCAAAAGAGTAAACAAAGCCTTATATCTCCGCATCAGAACATCGTAGAGACACGGGGGTTGGACCGTTTGACTCGTGACTCAGAGTGTAATCATTATGGGATGTCAAAATTTTCCCTAGCAACCAAATACAGTACCCTAGCAACCGAATAAACAAAGCCTTATATCTCTGCACCAGAACATCGTTGAGACACGGGGGTTGGACCGTATGACTCGTGACTCAGAGTGTAATCATTATGGGATGCCAAATTTTTCCCTAGCAACCAAATACAGTACCCTAGCAACCGGATAAACACAGCCTTATATCTCCACATCAGAACATCGTACAGACACGGGAGTTGGATCGTTTAACTTTTGGCTTGGAGTATAATCATATATGGTCCCCAGAATTTTGCCACGGCAAGCACCACTCACATTTTCTTCAGGAAATGTACCTATCTAGTTATTATTATGTTGGCTTGACAAAGCCAACATACTGATATTGTATTTAAACTTATTATTATTATTATTCTTCTTCTGAGCGAAATTTCTGCGGCTAACTCGTCCGACAGCTTTCAAGCTACATTCACCAAATTTTCCACGGACATTCTAACTGGTCTGAAGAAGTGTGCTATATCTTTTTGAAGGGATCCGACATACAGAATTCCTAAAACGGGACATTAAAATTCCGAAAGTCCCATTGACTTAACATTGGACAAACTTTGATGGGTTCTAGCTGCGAGCGAGAATTTTGTAGAAACTTCTGGGTTACCACATTTGAAGAGGCTGGCAGGCTCTGTAAGAACATACATCACATTGGGGTGTAAGTTTCACCCTTGGGGTGTAAGAGGCACCCAAAATTCCCCATTGACTTATAACGGGACAGGAAACATGCCCATATAAGGGGATAAAAATGTTCCAGATGGAATATCTTCGCTTTACAGTGTCATAGAGACATGGGGGTGGGCTCATTTTACTCGGGCATCCAATCAGTCTCTCAGGATTTTTTCAAAGCTATTAAGCCATGCCCCTAGCAACCATTTTTGGGCACCCTAGCAACATATCCCATAAACTGCCATTATAAAATGCCCAGATGGATATCTTTGCAGCACAGTGTCATAGAGACATGGGGGTGGGCTTATTTTACTCAGGCATCCAATCAGTCTCTTAGGATTCTTATTGAGCTATTAAGCCACGCCCCTAGCAACCAAATATGAGCACCCTAGCAACATAATAAACAAAGCCTTATATCTCTGGATCCGAACATCATAGAGACATGGGGGTTGGGTGTTTGGGTCATGTTAGCTTCATGCTAGCTCCATGCTAAGTCATACTAGCTTCATGCTAGTTTCGTGCTAGCTTTATGCTAATTTCATAATAAATCTTGCTAGCTTCATATTAATTCATGTTAGCATCATGCTAACTTCATGTTAATTCATGTTAGCATCATGCTAGCTTCATGCTAATTTATGTTAGCATCGTGCTAGCTTCATGCTAATTCATGTTAGCATCGTGCTAGCTTCATGCTAATTCATGTTAGCATCGTGCTAACTTCATGCTAATTCATGTTAGCGTTGTGCTAGCTTCATGCTAATTCATGTTAGCGTCGTGCTAGCTTCATGCTAATTCATGTTAGCGTCGTGCTAGCTTCATGCTAATTCATGTTAGCATCGTGCTAGCTTCATGCTAATTCATGTTAGCATCATGCTAGCTTCGTGCTAATTCATGTTAGCATTATGCTAGCTTCATGCTAATTCATGTTAGCATCATGCTAGCTTCGTGCTAATTCATGTTAGCATCATGCTAGCTTCATGCTAATTCATGTTAGCATCATGCTAGCTTCATGCTAATTCATGTTAGCATCATGCTAGCTTCGTGCTAATTCATGTTAGTATCATGCTAGCTTCATGCTAATTCATGTTAGCACAATGCTAATTCATGTTAGCATCATGCTAGCTTCATGCTAATTCATGTTAGCGTCGTGCTAGCTTCATGCTAATTCATGTTAGCATCATGCTAGCTTCATGCTAATTCATGTTAGCACAATGCTAATTCATGTTAGCATCATGCTAGCTTCATGCTAATTCATGTTAACATCATGCTAGCTTCATGCTAATTTATGTTAGCATCGTGCTAGCTTCATGCTAATTCATGTTAGCATCGTGCTAGCTTCATGCTAATTCATGTTAGCATCGTGCTAGCTTCATGCTAATTCATGTAAGCATCGTGCTAGCTTCATGCTAATTCATGTTAGCGTCGTGCTAGCTTCATGCTAATTCATGTTAGCATCATGCTAGCTTCATGCTAATTCATGTTAGCATCATGCTAGCTTCGTGCTAATTCATGTTAGCATCATGCTAGCTTCATGCTAATTCATGTTAGCACAATGCTAATTCATGTTAGCATCATGCTAGCTTCATGCTAATTCATGTTAGCATCATGCTAGCTTCATGCTAATTCATGTTAGTATCATGCTAGCTTCATGCTAATTCATGTTAGCATCATGCTAGCTTCATGCTAATTCATGTTAGCATCATGCTAACTTAGTGCTAAACATGCTAACATGGTAACTTTTGGTATCATGTTTACAGAAAGTTATAATCCTAAACTAAACTTGTTTTAAATTTCTCTCAATCTGTTTTAAACGTTCAGGCTAGGCTTTGTCAAGCCAACATAAAGTTTGTTTTCAAACTTTTCTATCTAGTTATTATTCTTTTTCTTCTGAGACTAAAATTTCTAACTCTAACTCGTCCTAGAGCTTTCAAGCTACAGCCATCAAACTTTGGACATACCTTCGGTCTGATCTGACTCGAGTTGCTATATCTTTTCTAACTGATGGGACCTTCCGAATTCCTAAACGGGGCGCTGAAACACCCCAAAATTTCCATTGACTTAACATTGAGACAAACTTTGACGGGTCAAAGCTGCGAGTGAGAAACTTGTGGCTTACCACATTTAAGGAGGCTGACAGGCTGTGTAAGAACATACCTCACAATGGGGTGTAAGCTGTACCCCAGGGGTGTAAGAGGCCCCCAAATTTTCCCATTGACTTATAATGGGGCAGGAAACATGCCCATAAAAGGGAAAAAAGCGTCCCAGATGGAATATCTTCACTTTAGAGTGTCTTAGAGACATGGGGGTGGGCTCATTTTACTCAAGCATCCAATCAGTCTCTTAGGATCACCCCAGAGATATTAAGCCACGCCCCTAGCAACAATTTTGGGTACCCTAGCAACATCTCCCATAGACTACCATTATAAAAAGCCCAGATGGATATCTTTGCACCAGAGTGTCATAGAGACATAGGGGTGGGCTCATTTTACTCAGGCATCCAATCAGTCTCTTAGGATTCTTATTGAGGTATTAAGCCACGCCCCTAGCAACAAAATATGAAGACCCTAGCAACATAATAAACAAAGCCTTATATCTCTGGATCTGAACATCGTAGAGACACAGGGGTTGGACCGTTTTTCTTGTGGCTTGAAGTGTAATCATTATGGGATGCCAATTTTTTCCCTAGCAACCAAACTTAGTACCCTAGCAACGGAATAAACAAGCCTTATATCTCCGCTTCAGAACATCATAGAGACACGGGGGTTGGACCGTTTTACTTGTGGCTTGAAGTGTGATCATTATGGGATGCCAATTTTCTCCCTAGCAACCAAACTTAGTACCCTAGCAACGGAATAAACAAAGCCTTATATCTCCGCATCAGAACATTGTAGAGACACGGGGGTTGGACCGTTTAACTTGTGGCTTGAAGGGTGATCATTATGGGATGCCAATTTTCTCCCTAGCAACCAAACTTAGTACCCTAGCAACGCAATAAATGTTAGCTTCATGCTAGCTTCTTGCTAATCATGCTTACATCATGCTAGCTTCATGCTAATCATGCTAACTTCATGCTAGCTTCATGCTAATCATGCTAACTTCATGCTAATCATGCTAACATCATGCTAGCTTCATGCTAATCATGCTAGCATCATGCTAGCTTCATGCTAATCATACTAGCATCATGCTAGCTTCATGCTAACTTCATGCTAATCATGCTAGCTTCATGCTAGCTTCATGCTAATCATGCTAGCATCATGCTAGCTTCATGCTAATCATGCTAGCATCATGCTAGCTTCATGCTAATCATGCTAGCATCATGCTAGCTTCATGCTAATCATGCTAGCATCATGCTAGCTTCATGCTAATCATGCTAGCATCATGCTAGCTTCATGCAAATCATGCTAGCATCATGCTAGCTTCATGCTAATCATGCTAGCATCATGCTAGCTTCATGCTAAACATGCTAGCATCATGCTAGCTTCATGCTAATCATGCTAGCATCATGCTAGCTTCATGCTAATCATGCTAGCATCATGTTAGCTTCATGCTAATCATGCTAGCATCATGCTAGCTTCATGCTAATCATGCTAACATCATGTTAGCATCATACTAGCTTCATGCTAATCATGCTAGCTTCATGCTAATCATGCTAGCATCATGTTAGCTTCATGCTAATCATGCTAGCATCATGCTAGCTTCATGCAAATCATGCTAGCATCATGCTAGCTTCATGCTAATCATGCTAGCATCATGCTAGCTTCATGCTAATCATGCTAGCATCATGCTAGCTTCATGCTAATCATGCTAGCATCATGCTAGCTTCATGCTAATCATGCTAGCATCATGCTAGCTTCATGCTAATCATGCTAACATCATGTTAGCATCATACTAGCTTCATGCTAATCATGCTAGCTTCATGCTAATCATGCTAGCATCATGCTAGCTTCATGCTAATCATGCTAGCATCATGCTAGCTTCATGCTTATCATGCTAGCTTCATGCTAATCATGCTAGCATCAAGCTAGCTTCATTCTAATCATGCTAGCATCATGCTAGCTTCATGCTAATCATGCTAACATCATGCTAGCTTCATGGTAAATCATGCTACCTTCATACTTAAACATACTAACAGCCAGATAGCCTACTAAACTAAACTTATGTCAAACCGTTTTAAACGTTCAGGCTACGCTTTCTCAAGCCAACATAAAGTTTGTCTTCAAACTTTACTATCTAGTTTTATGATATTATCCTACACGACACAGGGAATAATATGGATTTTTTTTCCAAAAAACGTCTTGCATAAAATACATTCAAGCACTTTCCATGACCTGTATCTTTGTATGTATATTTTCAAAAACTTCCCAGGGCCTTGAATATTTTCACCCAGATTCACAAACTTTCAAGGATTTCGAGGACCCGTGGGAACCCTGTAGTTTGTCCTATATTGTATTCTGCACTGTCTGGAACATGCAGCTAAGACTTTGCACATGTGCTATTGGTGACAATAAAGTGAAGGACCTCTGTACACAGCTCTGCGTTATGGGAAACAGTCTGACAGCATATCATGGGCGAGGCTAGCCCCTTTTTAGGGGTGCTTCAGCACCCCTAAAAAGGAGCTCAGCACCCCTAAAACTTGGAGCAAGAAATTTATTTATTCTAAAATGTTCGTTCGTCTTTGACAAGGTTAAATAATGTCCAAAACATACTCCGTAGTTTGTGGTTTAAAATGTATATGTTAAGGTAGAAAATGCAAACCTCCCCGCTTAGCAAATGGTGTCATCCTCTTCTTTTACTTCTCTGTACCATCGCTTAGCCCATGCGCGAAACACACGCAGAGAGAGAATCAGTTAAAAGTGTTGTGATGCAACTTTTTTGTTCAAATCGTACAAAATGTTTACGTTATGTTTATAATGAGCGAGTACATCACGAATCAACCTTTCAAGCCGTGTTTTTGTCTTATACTGAATCACCATGGTACACGTATAATAAGTGTTTATTTTCGGATTATTTTAGTCCGGCGGGTACCCGCGCGCTGCGGAGTAGTACAGCACCTGGGTGACTCGTCCATAGACTTAAACGGAGAGAAGTAGCGCCGGTTACAATGTTCTTCCGCAAGACGCATGCAGTTTTGTGCGTCTCAGTGGGTAGTTGCATACAGTACGTGTGTCTCCGTTGTTAAAGTTTATTGTATGATTTATCGTTAATTTTAGACTTATTTTAACAATCGGGATGAATGTAAACATGACATCACGTGCGTCTTTTCTGGTCAGTCGTCATGAAAACATGGCGTTTGGAACAGAGTGAAAACAAACTACATATCACTGTATACCACCAGTACCGGTAAGTTATGTGTGAAATCACTAACTGTCTGACTATCAAACTAGACAATAAATATTTTTTAAGTTTGTCACATGTAGACTAATATGAAGGGGATAACGTTTTTAACCCTTAGTGTAGGAGTCACAAGTGTTTTGTTTTAGACATATAGTAAAGGTAATGGTTCAATTAAAGGACTGTTAAAAGAAAAGCTGCAAATTAAACTATAAATTAACCTACCATATGTTGTAGGCATAAAAGTTATAAATTAGGAGATTTGTCATTTTGACAAAGGCTTAAAACGACACACTGTATATCCACATAAAACCATACCCACACTGCTGCTGTAGCCCACCTTTTGTCCTGATACTTTAATATGGCATTAATGGCAAAAAAGTGCTAGCTCGCCACTAATTAGAAATAAAAAGGTTGGCAAAAAAATGCATCTCAAAACTCATCAGATTGATGCTTTAAAATATGTAATTTTAAAAAAAATTCTAAGGGGGAGCATGCTCCCGGACCCTAGAGGGGTAATATTCTTCTCATCTTTTTCACCCCTGACCTATTTTCATGCCTGAAAGGTCTCCAAAAAATCTGGATTTTGGAGTTAGTTGAACCAATGTTAAAATGATAGTTATTTTACAATAGACATATTATTGGTTTCTGTAGGAAAAAAGAGGGGGTGGTGGCAGCGGAGCTCATTGGGTGCTCAGCACCCCTAAAGCTCTAACCCTAGAATCGCCTCTGCAGCATATGAAACAAACTTACGTTTACACAGGTCCAGGAACAGCTCCTCTATTCCTTTGTTTAATTTGGCTGATGTGTGATAGTGTTTTGCACCAACTGACTCTGCATACCTAAAAGAGATTTGATTTAAAACACTGTTAGAAAGACAAAGTTCAACTTATGTTTACTTAAAGGAGAGGGGAAAAAAGGTAAAAACAGCGAAATTGCTTTTAAGCCAATCATTAACACTCTCTGCCTGTCAATCATATGATGACAGTGATAGGGGAAGAAAAAAACACTACACTATTAAACAACCACATATGCAAGATTTGTTTGATAAAATATCCACAAACAACTTGCAGTTTGATATATTTGATGCAATGGTTTACTTACATTATCCTAAAAGTAAATCTGTAAATTTGTAAATCTAGAGAAATGTCTAAACACATTTTTATTTATATAGCACATATTGTTTAAAAACAACAAGTGTTGACCAAAGTGCTTAACAAAAACCCAGGCAAAACCTATGCAATTAATCATAAAAAAATAATAAAAATCTATTTATTAGAAAATAAAAATATTAAAGGAAATTGAGAAAAGTTTTGGATTAAAAAATTGGGCGAGTTTGGGTGGATCTAATCTAAGCCGGTAGGTTATTTAATAGTTTAAGTCCAGAAACCACAAAAACATGATCACCCCTATTTTAAGTTTAGTTTTGGGATTAGATAGTAGATCCGAATCCCCCATCTAAGTGATCTTGACTGAGTGGGAATAGTTCAGATAAATACTAAATATAATTGCATAAAGAATATGATCAAATGTACAGATAAAAAACATGAATTTATATCCTCATATGTGAACATGATTCGTGAATTCCACTCAAAATGTCATTAAGCTTCACCTTTTTATTGTTTTAACATGTGACCTCTAGTGGTGAAAGATTTATGTTGGAAACATCTTGGATAATGTAAGTATACCCAAATAAAGAAACAAACACACAACTGGACACCATACACCTCAACTTCAGATATACACAAAGCAATTAAAAAATAATAATATCTGCTTAAAAAAACTTACAGAGATAAAAGATATATACATACCCCTCTGCATCCTCTACTGAAACATGCCTGTCTTTTTCCAGGTCAATTTTATTGCCTTTAAAAAAAAGAAAAATGTACAAACATGGGATGAAATACAGATCTTGTAAATATAAAAGTTGTTGATGTCATTTTAGGTCCAAACTGATTTCAACAGAATTTAAACGGTCGAGTATTACTCCAGGTATTGACCAATCATCTTCATCCATTTAATAATCAATTTAATATTTTAATCATTCATTTAATACATGTGTTATGGTAATTAATGTTGAATGTAATGAATGTAAAATGCTCACTCACCTACTATACATAAACATATTTCATTTCCTAACATTTTCCTTAATTCTTTAACCCAGTTTTTCACCTGTAAAAAAAGTAGAAAATTAATAACCACATTAAACTGTTAACCTCTACAGTAGAACAAAGTTTGGTGCATGTTAATGTGTTTTTTACACAATATAAACCACAAACTGAGACATATACTTCACTTGTATATGAATAACTGTCTGATTACAATCCTAAACATAGTAATGATCTACTAATGTGCATCTTTATTGTGCCAATTACTTTTATACTTAGTATTGTTTAGGTTCATCATATGACCACTTTTCATCATCAGCATGTATTCTTTATATTTCACAATTATTCTATAACTTTTCTTATTTCTAGTGTGTTTTTCTTTACGTTTCAAACATCTTTATATTCAACAAAGCTGCCTTGCAACAATGCAAAACTGCGAAAGCATTATATAACTTTTTCCTCTGCCTGCTTGATATTAAACAAGATTCAGATGTCTCATCTTTAGTCTTCACATAATTTCACCTTCTGAAACGAGTCCTCGTCTGTGACGTCGTAGACCAAGACGGCCCCATTGGAGTCTCTGTAGTAGATGGGTCCGAGTGCATGAAAGCGCTCCTGACCGGCTGTGTCCTGTGACAAACACATAAACATGCTGGGTATAAAGCATACTGAACTCCTTTAGTAGATGCTTTTATCTGCCGAGTTTTGACACTGACTTAAGTTTGAAACACCGGTCTATGTCTTTGACAGACAAAACGAGCAAAATCTGTAAATAACTGCACACTGTGAATACCAGTAGAGTTCAAGATGTACTTCATGTTCACAGATAAATTAAATTTATAAAAATAAACCACTGAAATTTGTAATGAATTAACCCTTTTCAGACGCCTGGAAGTTGAATCACCAAAATCTGACATTAATATATCTACATAGTACAAATAATAAAGCGAAGATCCACACACAATAAGCTCCCTATTTACATGATTTTATATGGTGACGTTTCGGGTCTTTTCGGCCCTTCCTCAGACTGACCCAAAACGTCACCAAATAAAATCATGTATGTTGGGAGCTCTTTGGTGTGCAGATCTTTGCTTTATTATTAATATATATAACTTTACAAATATAGTTTTCATGAGCTTTTGTCATGACATTCTTTGAATAATACATGCTTACCATTGTGATCAGTAAACACATTAAAAGCTAAAAGAAATACAGAAATCCACACACATGCCACACTTAATTCTCTAAAGACTATAGGTTAATATTTTTAAATTCAAGAATAACCTTTAAAAGTTGTCACTTACCCAAATAGCCAGATTGACTCTCTTTCCTGTAATGTTTAGCCTCTTTGTGAGAAATGAAGCCTGCGAAGAAAAACACGCAAATAAAAACAATTTATACTTTATGTTCTCTTTGTAATAATTATTTATATCACAACAACACTTGTGTAGTTGCCCTACTATATAACACACACATAAACATTCAGAATCACACGTAACACATAACCTTGCTAATGTATATGCTTTAAACATGCACATTATATACTGGTTCAATTTAGTTCATAGAACTAGTTGGTTTGGTGTATTCAGTGACTAACTGGATTTACGTTGTATACTTAAAGGGACAGTTCACAAAAAAATTGAGCGCATTTAACTCTTTCCCCGCCATTGACGAGATATCTCGTCAATTAAGAGAAAACGCTTCCCCGCCAATGACGAGATTTTCCGTCTTTCCGCAATACCGCTTTTATCCACCAGGTGGCGCCCTTCCGCAACTTTTTAAAACCGGAAGTATTGCCCTATGGCAAGCTGCTGCATGTCCGTGTCTGTTTTAAAGATCGCTCTGAATGGGATCTCTATGAAAAGTCCGTCACAAAAATGAAATTATCATTGCTTTATGCTCAAAATATGGTGTTTTTGCAAAAACCTACCCATATTCAAAAGCTGATTGCAAAAGAACCACTAAAGGTAGGATGAAACGGTTTTTTTTTGTTTGAAAGCAGAGGGTCTGTTCTTTCATTTGGTATATTGTATGTTTATATATTTAAAGAAGAACATTTTCTGGAAGGCATTAAACTTTGGTGAAAATCATGAAAAACGCTGGCGCTGGCTGGCAACTTTTTTTAAAAACGCTGGCGGTGAAAGAGTTAAATGCCCAGTCTAATGCTGATTACGGTTAATTTTACCACGTGTCTGTTGAATGCTTTATTCTGATTGGTTGTGAAAATGTTCCACATGCATGCATTATTTTCCAATAAACGCACACCTGACGTGTCAAATGTGTAAGGAATATTGACGACGGGACGCTGAAATAAGAAAATAATGCGCACACAAGGTCGCGGAGTGTCATTACACCACGGGTGTGCATTATTTTCAAGTAATTCAAAGAATCGGAATCAATTATTCTGCTTATACCACAGTTACCACAAACATTGCACTGGTGCCTATTTTTAAGACAAGTTAGGTGTGCGGAACATTTCTCAGCCAATCAGAATCAAGCATTCAACAAGACCTGTAGTATAACTTAAAATAACCACCGGGGCAATGTTTGTGGTATTACTACCTTGTAGGGGTGGCACGGTTCACAAAACCCTCGGTTCGGTTCGTATCACGGTTCTATGGTCACGGTTCACGGTTCAGTACGGTTCTTGTTGTTCTTTTTTCTTTAAATTTTTAACACTCCAGAAATGTATTATCTTATTAATGTATTAATTATCCATAATTTAGGATACAGTATTAAAAAAAGTTATATCATGTAATCATGCACAAACTGAATTTGACTTTAAGCACATTGGACCATCTCTGAGGAAAGCCAGGTGAGATTTTGATAGAGCAAGAGGGAAGACATTGATGATTTCAACATGCTTTTCATTTAATTGGCAAAAAAGAGAATGTGTATTGCCATCTACATAAACTTTATGTGCATTTTTAGCACACAAAGATAACTTGCATTTATTAAAATGCCAACTTCAGTGTAGCTCTTAGATTTATCACTGAGAGGCTTTCTTAATACTGAGAGTATATGTGGACGAGAGAGAAACATAACCTTTACACCTGTAATATTTAAATCTCTTTAAGTCTCTTTTGTCCACTTTTGACCACTTCTGATTACTTTGAGGGGCAATTTCTGAAATAAGATCGCACAACTTTCACACGCTAGCAAAATGAAACTACGCGGAAATCAGCCGCTTTAATTTTATCAATGAAAGGCTAAAAATAGCGCTGAATATGAAAAGACGTAAAACATTGTTGTCAGTACCTCAGATTAGATAAATGGTCGGAGAGAAGGCGATCTCCTGTGGCTGTTGGAGCATATTCAACCCATAGACTGCAGTTCTATCTATTGTTTTATTTCCGCTGTCATCATAACATGAAATAAAAATATGTTTCCACACACCAAACTTATACGACGCTGGCGCATCCTCCAACTGCGGGCAGACTTCCTTTTCTCTCCCACTTGCCATTTCTACACGTAACATAACCTGCAGTACTTATACTCCAAACCAGTCACCTCTTCTTTCGCGCGAAAGGGAAACACGCTATCTGAGGTCACATACAGGGCATGAGACTACATTGCGCATGCCATGAACCGTTGAACCGTGCGGTACACACGCGCTCCGAACCGAGACAAGCGAACCGAACGGTTCGGATTTTTTTCATGGACCGTGCCACCCCTACTACCTTGAGTGTGCATTATTTTCAAATAATTAAACAGCCTGTCATCACTTATTCCTTACTAAACTGACAAAACACAATGTAATGTAAACGCGTGAAGCGGTTTTCTCTTATGGCTCATAAACGGCTTAAGCAAAAATGAATCGGCTCATTATACCGATTTTGCATATATTCTGAACTCTTATTGGCTGCTTTCTCTGCATTATTCAGTCAAGCTAGCTTTTCGAAAATATTTTTTATAATACAGTTTTAATTTCTAATGGAAAAATGAATACACGGACACAATTACAATTTTGTATACAAAATAATTTCAAACTCATACATAAAGCACCTTCAGATAAAAAAATTAAGACCAAGAGAAAATATCAGTCTTGTAATCCTAAACTTTTGAATGGTAGTGTATATAGTTATGTTTACACTGATTTTACAGTGTTTACATCTCATTACATTTATTTTTCTTCTGAAATCTGAAATGATTTCTATAGCAAGAGCTTTAACTTCTGATCCTCTGTTTCCTGATGTTGGTGGATCACATTTGTATGAAGAATGAGTGGGCGTGACCAGATTTTGTCAGGTAGAGTACGTGAATTTGTTTAATTGGTAGTCGATAACTTTTTATGATGATTTGTAAGTTTAGATACGCGCTTAAAAATTAACTTTCACGATCTACGTCACTGCTGCTGCGTCTTACATACAGCAGACTTTCATCATACTTGACTAAAACTAAACAGGCCCGTAATGAATTGCGAAATTGTAATTTGATTATTTACGTCTACACGACTAGCTTACCTATATAACAAACAAATAGTTTATTTTAAAAACTAACAATTTGCTAAATCTATCGTTTATTTACCCATAATGATGCATGCCATGAACTCAGGATGATTGAGCAATCTCTAGAATGATTGACAGGTGTCATTAAATAGATTGCGTTACCTGTAGAGTTGTGATGTGTTTGTCATTGAATTTATTTTCGCAATATCGCAACACCAGCGAAGTTTTGCCGACGCATCCCTCCCCGAGCAGCACCACCTTGAACGAGTAGGTCTTCCCTCCGGCCGCCGCCATACTGACACAACAACAGAACCTCAGGTCCGATCCTCTATCCGATCACAGCGGCCATAGACTCTCAAGCGTGAAACCGATGCGTGGAGAGACCCACCGGAACGCGAATCCGATCAACTTCGCGCGCGGATTCCTTGATAAAAACTGAACGGCTTCCCGATCAATCTCTGCGATCTGTCTAATGGCGTTTCGTTCCGTGTCGTCACAGGGCACCGATCATGTGATTTACGGGGCAAATGCTGCTGGTTGATGACGGTCTCATAATGGACGATTTCTTGTTATTCCTGCAGGGGGCGCCCTGTGGCCCAGCTATCTGAATCCCTCATCGAGTTGCATTTATATTTCGGGATGCGTTTTAGTCGTATTGTCATTTATACACTGTTAACATTTTAAACAATCATTTTAAAGATTTAAACAAAAAACATCCCATGATATATTTGGTTGATTCGTAATATCAAATGCTGCAGAATGTCACCAGCACCAGCAATCAGTACAATGGACAATAAAAAAAACAACAGATATTTTATAAGAAAATGAAAGTAAAATACTTCATAAAGAGTCAAAATAGGATAAATATTATTTAAATTCAATGCATCTATCTGACAATATCCGGACAACAAAGCCCCTCCTGTTGTTTTCATAATATTTCCCGTTCATTCTACTGACTGATTGTATTTCTGTTCAGAAGTGAAAGTAGTTGCTGGAAAATCATATGACTTTTTAAAGCAGCAGATGCAATATAATTATCAAACTTACATAAAAAATACATACTGAAAAATCCAGCATAATTTTTAAAGGGATAGTTCACACAAACATGAAGTTCTGACATCATTTACTCATTCGCATGTTGGTATAAACCTGTATATATTTCTTTGTTCTGATGAACACAAAGGAAAATATTTTGACGAATATTTGCAACCAAAACGATTATGAGCCCCATTCACTTCCATTGTGGAAAAAAGAATATGCTACTATGGAAGTGAATGTGGCTAATGAACTGTTACAAAGATTCATCAAAATATCTTCCTTTGTGTTCATCAGAAAAAAGAAATTTAATGTTTGTAACAACATAAGAGTGAGTAAATGATGAGAGAATTTTTATTTTTGGTGAACTATCCCTTTAAGACGACAGTAGCTGGTTTAGGCTTGTCCTCCCAGTCTGGGAAAGTCGGTCAAGTTGCTGGGTCAGCTGTTCTTGTAGCCTGACCAGCTAAGTCCAGATAGACCATCTTAAAAAGTGACCAAAACACAGCTAGGCCAGCTCGCTACACTAGCAAAACCAGCTAATACCAAGCCGGGAGACCAGCTAAAACTAGCTCACCAGTTTATACCGGTTTTAGCTGGATTTTCAGTAGGGCCTTATATTATACTTATATTTTATATTCAAGTAAAACTGCATAAATAGATCATGGCTGTAATTGTGGCCAAAAAGTAGGGTAACCTACTAAAACAGGATTAAACTAAATAAAATATTATGAGGCCAAAACAACATGCTAACAGTTCTGCGTCATGGCTGCTATAATGGCTTATGTACATATATACACATATATACATACATACACATACATATATAGAGCTTATCGACCAAAATATTCAGATATGGATTCAAGTCCAGAGTGGCAGTTTCCCTTCAGACTAATCACGTAGAATAGATCTAATCTATTTTGGGTGAAGCATTTTGGCAGCGATTCTTGTTTCTGCATGGTGAATGTCAGACATCAGATTGCCATGGCAACAACAGAGAGCTGCATGTTTGTCGAAACACGAAGCAGCAGA
Organism: Paramisgurnus dabryanus; assembly: GCF_030506205.2. Classification (NCBI taxonomy): domain Eukaryota; kingdom Metazoa; phylum Chordata; class Actinopteri; order Cypriniformes; family Cobitidae; genus Paramisgurnus; species Paramisgurnus dabryanus. Next base: position 25,593,310 of record NC_133337.1, read on the forward strand.
CTGACTTTGCAAATTTTAATGGCTTAAAAAATCTGATCTAGACCTGCAAATAATTAACCATAATCACTGGAAAATAATAAGAAAAAATGTTTTGGGGCAAGTCAGCCCCACGGCTCCAAAGAACACTGAACTACCAATAAAAGGCCATTACAATTTCTGATGCATGAATGCTTAGCTGAAGTTTACAATGAACAGACCTGGCCTCAAAGCTGTCTTTGAATCATTGGTCATATGAGTGTCATGCCCGTATAAGAGAAGAGAAGGTTTGGTATGAAGAATCATGATGTAAAACAGTCTGAAGGTTACCAAGAGCTTTGAAGATTACGAGCTTTGTGCATACTTTAGTAATACTAAAAAAAGATTTATGAACATCGGGGTATTTGATTGTAAACTGTGTGGCCATCCATAGCACACAAAAAGGAAAGTACAAACATTCTGCTGGCTTTGTAAAGTCAACATAATTTCAAATAAAGAGAATATTAATTGTAATTGTAAAAATAAAATAGATGACCTTCTCCATTTATAATTTGTAACTCCAGGCAATGCGCCTGGTCACAGAAATAAACATTATTACAAGTACAATATAATATGTTAATAAAACAACTGAGTAATTGCTTTAATATTTAAATGTTGCCTATAAAAGCTTTATTAGTTTGTGTGTCTTTGTAAGTGTGTGCGCTCATGTTGGCAAACAAGGGTTATTAATTTTTCATCTTATGTTTCTCCTCCCACTTATTCTCTCTTCCAAGAACTAGTGATTCACTAGCGAATTGTTCATTTCAACCGGATCTGATCTAATGATTCCTTTGAAGTGATTCATGGAGTGAATGATTGTGCTTTGTTTGTGACATGTGAATCACTCAACATTTGAAAAATTATAAAAATACTAAATATAGTATAGCCTATAATGACGAACAGCAGTTTTTTATATAGATGCAAAAGGCCTGAAAAAAAGAAAATATTTTTTATATTTAAATTTACATTCAATTCAGTAGCTATATTATTCAGTATTTTATTGAATGTAGTAAGTACATATATAATATAATAAATAAAGTATAAATGTAAGATATATATATTTGTGTTTCAACAAATATCAGATAATAAGCTTTGACTTTGCTAATTGAACTGAGTCATCTAAAAGACTCGGCTCGCTAAAATGAATCAGCTGAGCGCTACAGAAAGCAAACAGGGTGTGTGATGCTCAGTCGATGCAGATTTATTATTGTATTAAAACAGATAATATTGCATTATTGTCTGAACTACAGGCCTTTCTTGATCAACATAAAGCGATGTCTTCGTAAAACTGCAGGAAGGATTGTTTCATCATGTTGGGAAAAACGGCGTTTGTCGTTATTTCTTCATTGCTTGGATTGCACATCACAGGTACGGGGTTTAAACGATATCGATATCGTTTGCTTTTATGTCTGCTAATGTATGCAGCGGTAGGATTGTTCAAATATTAATGGCAATAACAACGTATGGGTGAAACAATCGTTTATTTGACAAATGCATGTTGCATATTTAGATACAATTAGATACAATTAAACATTGAAAGTTGGCTTGTTTTGTTGCATTTTCAGAGCATATAAAAGTGATATTACACAGAGAAATGTTTATTTCTGCAAAGGGTTCTGAGGAAAATTTTATTATGGTTTAACTAAATTATGTTTGCTATATTGTAGGCTCGTGCGCTGTTCATCTCAAAACGTAATTTGTGCTATTGATCTGTTTATGCTTTTATAATTTATACCAGGTATGCATTTGCTAATTGCATGCTTTTTGCATACATTTTTTCCCTATTATTCTGTGAAATACTGGATTTAACAAAACACAACACAACAGAAAGATTAGACATTGCACGAACACACATTTACCATTAGTGTGCATGTCTCACCATAATAAACACCAAAAATATCATTATACAAAAAAATCGTCTGATCAAGGCTAAACTGAATTACTCTTGCAGACATTAGGTCCATTCAGGTCTGTTATATAAGTGGTTGCCAACAGATGGTTTTTGGTGAACCAAAAGTGGGCCACAGGTCTGTTCTGATGGGTCACAGCAGGAGAGAGAAAAACAAATAATAAAACGCGAATTTGCATGTAATTGTGTAATTATTTTACTGTAAATTATGGTAGAAGAGCTAGCCAATAGTGGCACGCCATTCATGTTTCCTAAATTTAAACCTTGAACAAATAATTCATTAATAATTAATTAATAACGAAACAATGAAAAGAAACATGGTGAAAAAATCCATACTTTATCAGCGAGGAAGCGCTGGTTTTCTAACACGTATAGGAACAATATGATTAGCTTTTATGTGAAATGCTTGTTCAGATACAGGCACCGTGTTTATCACAATATCTGTAGAGATAAACACAAGAAGGCAGTTTAGTAATTTGCTGTAGTTTTTGTATCACTAACAGTGTTGGGCTAGCCTAGTTAAAAATGAAATATATAAATAGTTACTCATTCCAAAAGTAATATTATTACTTTACTTATTACTCCCTGTAAACAGTAATTAATTACACTACTAGTTACATTACTTTTCCATTACACCCCAGAATTGCATAATTTTTGCAGAATCCATGAAAGTTACTAGTTACCAGGAAAAGTAATATTATAATAGTAACTAGTAACTAGTGAGTGCCCAACACTGATCACTAATGGCTTTATCATGGATGACCTATTTTGTGTATTTATTCACCTTACCTAGCAAGCAATAGCAATCATTTCACAGCTAAGGTAAACTATAAACCTGATATAGTCTAGCTTTGAGTAACCCACTTTTAGCCAAAATAAACATAAATTAGGTTACATGTAATTTTTTATTAATTAATTAATTTTATTTGATTTATTTTTGGGCTAAGGTTAGACATCTTTTAAATGTTTTGACAGGCCAATTTTTGCCTTGTTTTAGTCTAGACGTCTGGGCAGTGTTTGGATGGCTGCTGGATGTCCAAAATTGCTTGCTGGGTTTAAAATTAACTTATGTGCTTCCTGTTATTGCTTTAGAAAGCCCCATGCCTCTATGAACTCTATCTGTCCTTCTCTTAGGAGCTATCTCTGCAGAAGATGATGTTTATCATGTCCGTACAGATGGGCTCCCCAGGCCTGTGTACCAGCGGGCGGGTATCGTCGGTCATGAAAAGTTTCCAGATTTTAATGCTGAAATATTTTACGGGCAGTCTCGTCCACGGGTAGCCAAGTTGAAGCAAGGCATGTTTCTGGAGTCCCACTTTCCAAAAGTCCATCAGAGGCGTTCAAAACAACACTTTCTGCCCAGATCCAGATCTAGTGTGGAGAGCAAGCCCTTATCCGCCCACCGTACGCTCACAATGGTGAGTGCCAGGCTGTTAACAAGGCACAAAATGTGATGTGTTATATGAATAATAATCCCTAAAAAAGAATAACAGTAATTGTAAAATGTTGACTTTGGCATCGAGCATTTGGCAACTGTCTACATGTAAAATGAAATGATGTATATGTGCCTTTCGAGTATCACAGCAATGTGAGGTGAATGATGACCTCTCTCACCCACAGAGCCAATTACACTAATGCACCTGATGCCAAACTTCCCCTCTCTCATGGGTGTCCAAAAAATCAATCACCGCACTTATATATCACCACTTTGGCACACAGCACTGCCTCTGAGAGCTGCACATTTATATATTTATTTGTGTTAATGCCAGCGAAGCTTAATATGGGATGTGTTGAGTACACAAAGGTTGTTGCCCATCACAGTTAATACAGGTTTTGAGAGCTGTGTCTGTGTGGGCGGTCATTGAAATTCAACATCCTGTTTGCTTTTTGCAGTTAAGTACATTGAGTTTTCACATTTGATTGTACCTTTTTATTTCCTTTTCATTTTTTAATCTTGCTAAGGTAAGGAAATATGCATAATGTGTAACTTTCCTTTATGTTTTAGGAGGAAAAGAATGACATTGAACTGTACGTGTCGTCCGTGGGAGTATCAGAAGCCGTGTCACATGAGGAAATGATACGTTTGCTTAACATCAACACATTGCACCACAGTTCTGGACTGTTTAGCACCACTGAAGCACCCACTGAGGTTTGTGTGTTTGTAATGTGAAACCAACGGTGTCAAGCGGAAGTCATTTATCAATAACAGGCCATGTAAAAAACATTTCTTTATTCATAAGTCCCTATATATTTCTTACATTTTAGTGCAGCTTAACCTTTAAAGCTCCAATAACACATGCTATTTCTGCTAATCTCATGGTAATCTTGAGTACTTACAGAGTTGCGTTACATACTTCATATCTCTGAAGAGTTTTTAGTTTTATCAGATTTATAAAAAAACTGATCAGCTCGGAAATAGATCGTTTCCGGAAAAACATGACCCCTTCGAGGCGTACCGCCGGAGGAGCGAGTCATGAGTAAACAACACAGACAAAACAAAATCCCACTATGTCTGGATAACTTATGATTAACTACATGTTCGTGTCGCTTACATTATATGCACTTACGTGCCGATTGCCAAGAAAACACATTTGATTAATTTTTACTTAATGCCTGCGACTCATGACCCATTTGGGACCGCCCCATTTCAACAAAATCTAGCCTTTAACAAACACACATGCAAAACTTCACTGCTACCCCGGATAAACAAACTAAATCCATTGTTTCCATCATGCTGGGTTCTTTGGGGAGCTGAACAAGTAAAAATTTCTCTCACAAACAACAACACACTTTTTGTGTGAGCTCTTGGTTGGTGTTTGCATGCGCTATTCAGGTTAAAGTGCCCATATAAGGACTTCCACTGTACTTCCTGCACTTAAATTGCCCATAAAATAACTAAAGCAAGATGGTTACATTAAAAGCTTTTTATGTTCGAAAAAACTTTCCAAAACTTGTACGAACCTCTGTCATACATCTGTCCTATAACCTACTTATGTTTAGCATAAGGAATCCAACTCTGCTGCATACACACCAAACGTAAAGCATCGCATACCTCGCTCTAGAATACTTGTGGGATTTAACTTTGAGTCATTACAATTATTTGCTTGAGTTGAAAATGTTTACTTGCACAAAGATGCGTTTCAGACGAAAATTGCTTGTCTTTGCAGCAATCACGCCACCTGCATCACGTCATTCGCATCACATCTGTTTGCGTCTTTGCATTGACTTTGTATGTATGTAATCTAATCACGCAAATCATTGAATTCGCATTTGGTGTGTACGCCCCATTAAACAGTTTGTTTACGGTATTATGCTGCGTTAACACCAACCAGGGTTGAGGCGTCAAAATCGCGTCTACCGCGCCTAGTTTGCCGCTCGAACAGTTTGAATGCATTCGTGCATATAGAGCGAAGTAGACGCGCGGAAAAAGCAAGCATTTGATGCGCATCAGAGGCATAATCCGCTTCTTGTGGGAGGGGCAAGTGCTATGCGGTTGTCTGTTTGCAAGATGGCTGATGTTGATCTTGCATTTATCGAGAGTTACCGGTTGGTATTTGGTCACCTTACTATAGGGGAATAATAGTTTAAAAAACGGCAGAAATTGCCGTGGGTCAATAAATGTCACGTGACTCAAAAGTCAAATGTGTATTTACACCTTACCAGGTTGCTCAATGTCCTCACTGAGACTCTTCCAAGCGAGGTCCTTTTTATTCCTGTCTCTATAGAAAAAGAACTTGTGTCATATAGCTCCGGGTGACTGCTCACGGACAATATCAAGCGTTCCTTCATGTTGAATGACTGACTCTGGGCGGGGCTGCCGCCACAGTAGAATTGCACAAACGAAAATTGCACAAAAATCACCATTCGCACATACCGCGCCAGAAGCTCATTTCGCGCCATTGCGTCTACTGCGCTAATTCGCAGCATTAGTCAGAATGCATTAAATAGCTTTAGACACCCCCTTTATTGAAACTACACCTGAAAAAAATACTTTCTTATTTAATATTTTTGTCTTGTTTTCAGTAAAATATATTCTAGTATTTTCTTTATGAGCAAAATGACCTAAGAAAATAAGAAACAAAATATATATATAAAGTAAAATTGAATTGGTGTTTAAAACAAACAAAATATTCTGCCAATGGGGTTATTAGGTCATTAAAATTAGGTACATTTTTATATATGTTTTCCTTAAAACAAGACAAAAATATTAAGTAAGAAAGTTATTTGTTTCCGTGACTGAAATATTTGAAAATATTACATGTGTAGAAATCCCATACAGACTCACCTTATAACTTTGTCATAAAAAGCTTGTAATGTACTTGTAATGTAATGCATTTACTGCCTGTATAATGGCAAGTGCAGTAATATCTTTGTAATTTCATTTTCTATATGGGATGTTAAAAGTAAACCTTCGATACACATGGTGTTCAGATATTTAAGGAAGGTAAAATGGACATCCAGACAGTCGTTACTGCTCAACAAATCTAATCGAATAAATTCTAATGCATGTTTCCATTCAGGTGTAACACATTCAGTGTGTGGGTGACTGCGTGTGCATGTGTTTGTGTGTGCGTGCGCATGTGTGTGTATTTAGGGGCGGAGTCTGTCATGTAGAGCTCAGTGTCAATGTCTTCCTTGAGATTGCACTTGTTGATCATGCATAAACCACACAGGAAGCTTTTCGGTGTGTAACTGTGTGACGGATCTCCCTTGAGATTTACACAGCAGATCGGTCAGCTTTTAACGCTCTTCTGATCTGTCTGTGTCTAAACAGAGCAATGTTTTTAAAGACCATCATGAGAAGAACAACGTGTGGGACAAAGAGGGCTTCTGTGTGCTGGTCATCTGCATCACGATACTCATCATCATCTTTACCTGTTTAATGGTACGTATATATATATATCACATACTGTTACATTAAGATTAGATATGAAGTAATGTGTAGGAAGTTGTGATTCTCTTAATGTGCATGTGTGTGTGTGTGTGTCAAATAAATGTTGCCAAACTTCCCTTCACATATCTGATGTATTTATTTTACTGTAAATGTTTATTTTACGGTTTTTAAGCATTGATATATATAGATGCAAATGGTTAAGTTGGCATACAATGTGAGTATACAGCTTTAAAAATGAATGTGGACAGAATATTGTAGCTCTGATCACTTAGTAGGCCTGTTAAAAGTATTTGAATTAAAAACAATATCTTAATTTTAACGGCAGACTTACATTGGCGAATCCGAGCACATTTTAAGATTATTTGTCATTTAAGATTTCTATATATTTTTCATGGGAAACACATCTGAGAAACTGGACACTTTTATTTGCTGTCTACTAAATCTTAAACCGATAAAAGTAAGATAGGAAAGAGATGTGTCTCATATGTAATGGATCTACACGCTAAAGACAAATGTGCTTTAAATGAAGGATTATTAGATGTAAGAGACGAAGAGAGCAGAGCAACAGGATGTTATAGAGAAACAGAAAGAGAGATTGTGAAACGGATGTAGTGTGGCAGAGGAAATTGCATGGCTTCCTTTTGGTGGTTCAGCATTTTTTAAGAAATCATCTTGGTCACACTTGACTCTGCTCTCTGATTGGTTAATCTTCTCTCTTGATGTTTTAAGTCATGATAGCGTATCCTCAGAGCACCTGCGCTCTCGTTTACCCTAACTGACTGAAGAGATTAAGGAATAATTACCTGGTAAGCTGCTGTCAGCTCAAGTCCTCTGTCGGGATGACTAATATTAACAGCACTAATACAATAAACACAAAACATTTACATATGCGTTAGAAGAGAGATTGTGTTGTCGTGATACAAGTTTTTTCTAAATATATAATTAGCAAACATTATTAAATGGTCAACTGTCATACACGTTTGTGACACTGAATATCAAAACCTAATGTTTTCAAACGAATTTTTGCCATATAATGTAAATATGATAAAAATGTAAAAACAAAAGTAATTGAGGTTAAAGGACATGAACTAAGGGCTGGACAGTATATCATATTTTGGTAACATATCAGGATTTTTCCCAGTGGGATACAAGATAATACACGCACACAAAATAATAAAATTCATTATTTAAAATTATTTTGTAAATTATATAAATTGATATTTATATGGTGCGACATTGTAAAAAATCTTTGTTAAAATATTTGCTTTCCCCGTATGTCCCCTCTGCCGGTCTGTTCCTTCGCAAAATTGCCCTAAGGAGGAGGGTCTTTATAGAATTTTAGCCAATAGCTGAATCAGGAAATAAATAAGTTATGATGACGACATTAAATTTATCCAATCAGCGTCCTCAAATTTGGAATGAGATGGGCAACTTTTCTGTTGCCCCAAACTGCTAAATTTAGGACTCAGAGATGGGGCTGCAAAACCTACCTATTTCGGGCAATCTCGTTTTTTTAAAATATATTTTTATTTTTACAGAAAAAGAAAAGATGCATGACCTAGCATCATTAAGATGACTATACATTGTGGGACATAAAACAATAACAAGAAACCAAAAAAGAAGGGGGGGGGGGTGTGGCTATAAAAAGAAATACACAATTTAAATACAGTACATACAATTGAAAATAATTAAAATCTATCGGGCAAACTCCTTCAATGTACGTTTGAGAAAATTACTTGTTTATGCTTATGTTTCTCTCCCGTTCTTTTTTAACAAGGGGCTGTGTACACGTGGATCCCTAAATAATGTACTACAACCATGGATTTACTACAAATAAAACCTTAAACCTCTTTTGCTTAAGAAATCCTAGTTTAAACATGGTATTTATAACTGTGGTAATACAAATAATAATCAATCCTCTATGGTATTTTAAAGCATTTGAGTATCAGCTGTGCTTTTTAACACCCAAGATTGCAGCATTTAAGAAATTGATGATCAAAAGTTCTTATATGAAGCAACATCGGATCAAACCCTAAATAAATTCTTATGAAATGAGTAAAAGCACAAAGCATATATTCATTTCATAATCAGAAACAATTGCAAAAGAACAATAAGCAATTAAAGATAAATATGAAAAATATTTGAAGAGTTTCTTTGCAAAACGAGATAACTTTTGGTTGTGCATTCCAATTAATATCAATTTAACTGCAGTTGGTTTGTTTTGATTTAAACCTTTATAACTTTAAAAATACAGCTAAATAGCACCATATAACAAAATAATAACACGATAACATAATAATAAACATGTTTTCACAAAAATGTTAAAAATGGATTTATCTCGTTTTGCAACGAAACTCTTCATTCTTAGATTATTAATATTGTGTTTTTGTTAAATATACCAGTTCCCTATGCAATCTTTAGTTAATTTTTCTGAGAATTTATGTAACTTTGTTTACCTTTCTTGTAACATTTTAAATGAATATTCAAATGCAATAATACTACACTATGTATAAATAATTTTAGAACCTAAAATGTATAAAAATTAGAATCAGTCAACCTCAGAGCGCCACCCTCAGGCTGATTTGCGTTAGGACACTAAATGTCTGGCAAAAATATGTTCAGTTATCTGAATGTAACACTTATAGATTGTTGGGCCCCCAAAACAGATTAGCACCAGCTGCCACTGCTAATGTGATCAATATACTATAATCAATATGATCATTTTTTAAACAAGTTCTGTGTGATTTTAAAGTATTATTAATGGTATATAAATCACTCAGTGGACTAGGACCTCAATACATTGCTGATATGCTCATTGAATATAAACCCAACAGATCATTCAGATCATTAGGATCACATCAGCTAGAAATACCAAGGGTTCACTCAAAGCAAGGAGAGTCAGCTTTTAGCTATTATGCCAGTCGCAGCTGGAACCAGCTTCCAGAAGAGATCAGATGTGCTCCAACAGTAGTCACATTCAAATCCAGACTCAAAACACATCTGTTTAGCTATGCATTTACTGAATGAGCACTATGCTGCGTCCGAACTGATTGCACTATATTATATATGCACTATTTTAATTATTTTTCTCTTGATTTTATTCTTAATTTTTAACTGTTTTATACTTTTATTCCTGTTTTATTCTTTTTCACACATTTAAACAGTTTTTATTAAAATCACATTTATTTTCTTTTAATTGATATTTTAAATTCATGTATCTTTGATTTTTGTTTTCTCATTTCTATGTAAAGCACTTTGAATGACCTTTGTGTATGAAATGTGCTATACAAATAAACTTGCCTTGCCTTGCCTTGCATTGAGGGCAGACACATACAGAAAATACAGAGGAAAATCTTTGAATTTTATTTTCATCATATCACATGAGGCTTTGACTTTCATGTAAATATTTATTCCACTTATTCGAAAATACAGAGATTTTTTTGTAAATTGACATTTATTGAAATGATCAAGATATGATTTTCAGTAAATATTGCCCACCCAGCTTAACTCACAATGCAACCTATTTTGATGAGATTGAGACCTCTTGTGTTTAACTTGGGAACCTTTTACTTATTCTTTTGAGTGAACGGTGAATTTTTAATGTTTGGGATCAAACACACACACACACACACACACACACACACACACACACACACACACACACACACACACACACACACACACACACACACACACACACACACACAACGTTTGAGAAAATGGTTCTGATATCCTTATTGTTATTTTTCTTTCATTTAAATGTTATTTTTATTTAGATATTTTGAATATTAAATATATTACTACTGTATAATATAATATTAGAAAACAATATTTTCTTTCCTCAGGTGCTTTACCGACTAAAAGAGAAGAAATTCTTGGATCAACAGCTTAAAGATCCATCCCCAGTCATCCGGGACCTGACGCCAGTCCCTGTTCAGGGTGCTCAGCCCTCTCTGACCCTCAAGAACAGCATGGTACAGGCCAACCAGACATCCACAACCAGTGCCACAAGCATCAACAGCACGAGCGTCCCATCCTGCAACATCAACATCCATCAGACTCAATCCAGTGTCACCTCAGAGCCGCAGTGCTCCACCTCTCACACCGTCACTGAACTCAAACCCTACTGGTCCTCCACACATTCACCGTTTAAGATGAAGCCCGTCGCGGGCCTGCAGGAACGGTATGAACTTTTTAGAGTCTTTGAATCCAGAACCAGCACTTTATCCATAATCACTGACCCTCATATCAGCTCCAAACCTTCATGAGTTTTCTTGTTTGTAATTTTTAGATTTCTTTTGAAAAAATCCTGTGATGTGAGAATGCAAACCAAATGCATGTTTTTATTTACTAATGTTCTTCTCTCGCTGACACTAAATCTGAACATGAATGCAAATGTGAATAAAATAAGTGAATGATAAGTTACATTTTAGTTTGTTCCTCATACAAAGCTTTTTTTGATAGTTTTATTGTTTCCTTGTAGCTTAGGTGAATTTATAGAGTCTGGTTTATATTATGATTATTAGACCAAACATCTGCAAACTATCAATATTTGTTTGCTGTATTTGTTTTTTTCTATAATCAGCATAATTCATTCCTTTTAATTCATTTCAATATTTGTTTTGGCAATGCTTTATTTATTGTAATTTGTAAGTCATTTCTGGAAAATCGAAATCTTCTTCCATTTAGTTAAAAATGATAAAAAATCATGCATACCTTAGAATGCTTGCCAACCAATCGAAATTAAGCATTTCCCATCCCCGAGGTATAAAGGTGCGATCTCATATTTCATTTCATTGACCTCCTGTCATGCTTTCAAATGCATCAGACCAAAAATGCAAGCACGGGCGAAAACTTTTACATTTTGTTGCTTTCCAAAGTTCAGATTTGGAAGTTCAGATATGACCTGCAAAGTCGAATCACATGAAGGCTTGTAACCAATAGATAAATCGATACGTAAAAGTGTGACCTCATTTAAAAATAACAGTATTGTTTAATCCATTTTGTAAAATAATTTTTGCAAGCACATTATAATCCATGATGTGCAAATAAGAACACACTTTAGTGCACAACATCGTATCTGGTTGTTGCAAGGGTCTGCGTAAAATTTTTGCATGCTGAATGTCCAGTGTGACCACGACTCTTAAAGCTTAATATCATACCTCTGTTAAGATTTTAAAGGTGATGATTTGTATGTTTCCTCTCTGTGTTCAATGCAGACGGGGCTCTAATGTATCACTGGTGCTGGATATGAGCGCATTGGGTTCGGTGGAGCCCATGATTTGTGGGGTCGTGACCCCACGTGAGCGCGTGACTCAGGAATACCTGCAGTCAGCAGGTCGTGCCCTCTCGCGGGAACAGCTGCGTGACATCACAAAAAACATCCAGATGCTGAATGCTGAGTTTGCTGTAAGTGGCCATTATACTAGCCTTGATGTTATTATTACTGTTTAACCACTAGATGGCATTGCTTCCTGAGTACTATATTTTTTTTGCAGGCCTATATTCTGGAATGTTATGCAAAGAAAAATATTAAATGTAAATAAATGATATATATCTTTTGCCAATTAAACAAAAACAAAAAGCTTGTTGAAAAATTCTCGTAAATATTATTCAGGAAGTTAAGACCTTGTTTGAGTTCAGTCTATGTGTGAAGAAAATCTTATCTTATTAAAGTATAAATACATTAGGCTTAACAAGAAATATAATCTGGTATGGTCCTAAATTCCCAACAGAAGATATAAGCATTTAAAACATACAGTTCGGCACGTGCGCTAAATAACTCATAATTCTCATCACATTTCTGTCCAATCAAATGCTCTTAAGATGCTGAAGTGTCCCATCCTCTACGTTTTGTTACAGTATGTCTTTGCTGAACCGTGCCATAAATGAAACGCTAACGGTTATTTTAAAAAAAGGGAGGATCTTCTAGATATTTAAGTTGTTTCAAGGCATGTGTTAGTAAAAATGTGTTTCATAGATGTTTTGTGTGATATCTAAATGGTTTGTATACCAAATTCATGCTATACATTTTGAATATACGGCATTGATAATTTTCATTGCATTAATTTTAGATATATTTTCCCAAACAGGAAATTCCCATGAACTTTGTGGATCAGAAAGAGTTGGATATCCCAAATCATGGATCAAAAAACAGATACAAGACCATTCTGCCAAGTTAGTATCTGGATTTTTTTTACTTGAACGTCAATGGCATATAATTGGTCTGAAACTAAACTCCAGCATTAATCCTGAAGCATCTAGGATGAAGTTTTCAAGTCCAACCCAGTGTCTCCTTAGTGTTGCCTGGGCTGATCAAGTTGTCATAAAAAATTTGAGATCACTGCCTCCTTAAATTCAATTTGATCTTTTTAATTAATACCTAATTTACTATACGAAGTAAAAAGCTTGAAATGATTTAGCTTTCTTTTGAAAACCGATATATTTTATTGAATTCATTTCTGTTTCAGATCCACATTCCCGAGTTCTTTTGAAGACCAAGAACACAAATGACCCGCTCAGTAGTTACATTAATGCCAACTACATACGAGTGAGTTTATACTCATCACTTTAACCTGATCTCAACTTAAGTATTTTACAAGGTGACAATTTCATATCAATTCCTATGAGGTGAATCTTAAAACAGTTATTAGATAAACAAGAATGAAGCTCCACCCCTAAACCCAACATCACTTGGATGAATGCAGATTGTAATTAAACGATTAGACACTGGTCATTCTGTCTTGTTTTCTCTCTTACACACCAAATGTGAAGCATTGTGTGCCTCGCTGTAGATTACTCGTGGGATTTAACTCTGTGTCATACGGATTTTTCCCTTGAGTTGAACATTTTCAAGTAAACAAAGTCGCCTGAGGTGAATAGTGCATTTTCATGCCATTCGCATCACCCCACGTGAGTTTGTGTCTATTTGCATCTTTGCATTGACTACTCACACAAATCATTGAATTCACATTTGGTGTGTATGTCCCATTAGGCTATGTTTACACGACAGTCTTTCCTTTGTGTTTATGAAAAATTTCACGTACACACAACAACAGTGTCAAAAAAACCGTCTCTACATGGATCCATGTAAATGACAAAATCCACTGTATTACATGCTCCACACCAGTAGATGGCGATGTTACCCTTAAATTAGCGTAAAACATGCTAAAAAGGCATAAAAACATAGAGAAATGCCTGTGCACATACAGATTTGTCTACAGAGCAATAAATACAAACAATCAAGACCATTAAGCAGTGTTGTTTAGACCGACAATAATTTTATTTCTACAAATGACCCTTGACTATAACGCACTAAAATTTTGTAGACTTTGCAGCACCACCAGTGCCGTTTTGGTTATACTCGCGACAGAATTAACACATGAACATGATCTCATCCCAGATTCACTTTGATGTAGTTCACATGGAGACAAGAAGAAGATGATATAAAAAAAAGTTTGCGTCTTTAGGATCCCAAAGTGCAGTCATCAGGAAAAATAAACATCCAAGCCGCATAAAAAAACTTTACTGTTGACAATTGAAATTATTGTCGTGTAAAAGGCTCCTTAGCCCTGGTGGTGATATATGTTATTTAATAGCTCAAGGTGTTTATGTCTTTTATTTGTCCAGGGCTACCTCGGAGATGAGAAGTCATTCATTGCCACTCAGGGTCCAATGATCAACACAGTGAACGACTTCTGGCAAATGGCCTGGCAGGAAGACTCTCCCGTCATTGTTATGATCACTAAACTGAAAGAGAAAAATGAAGTATTTATCACTTAATGTTATTTATTTGACTGTGTGTGTGTATATATATAAAGTACTTACACTGTTATGTGGTTTCAGAAATGTGTGCTGTACTGGCCTGAGAAGCGAGGGATTTATGGGAAGGTGGAGGTCTTTATTAATAATGTGAAGGAGTGTGACCATTATATAGTTCGCACCCTCATACTGAAGGTATGTGCACTAATGCTTCATTCTATTCGAATAAATCAAATACCTTTTTAATGATTGACTAAACAATTGTGATATTATAATCTGTTGCAAGTTAACTGCTTTGATCAAGGATATCTTGTTACTCCCATCTTGTTACACTTCAGGACCATAAACATAGACTAAAATGTGATGTTATTTATGTGGTTCAAACTTAAGCTTTGTGTTGTTGTCCCTAATAGAGATGCTTAGCAAAATATTGGAATGAATAATCTTAGACACCATTCACGTCTATGTGGATTTTTATCCACTGAGGCTGTCAGACACTAATATTTTGCTAAGGACCTCCATAGACAAAGAAAGTCATTAAGGTTTGGAATAATGTCAAGCTGAATAAATGAAAGAATTATTATTTTGGGGTAAACTGTGCCTATTTACCTTTTTCCCCGCCTGCGTTTTAAAAGAGGTTACCAGTCAGCGACAGCATTTTTTATCATTTTTATAAAAGTTTTTGCCTTTCAGAAAATGTTTTTTAAATATATAAACATACAGTGTATCAAATGAAAAACAGACTCTCTGCTTAAAAAAAAACATTTAATCCTACCTTCATTTGTTCACTTTTTATCACCTCTAGCTGATATAATTGCATTTTTGTAAAATACTTTTGTTAGAGATCAGATTCAGAACAATGATCAAAACATACACAGAGTTTTTACTGTTTTTGGATCAGTGGATGCTTCAGTGTTTTATAACTTGTGTTAGAGCACCATCTTGTGGATGATACATTATGGTTTGCCTTAAACACTTGTAATTGGGAAGGGAAGCGTTTTCTCTTAATTAACGAGATAACTCCTCAATTGCGGGAAAATAGTTAATGTTTGAAAAATTAATCTGATCCCTTGCTTTATTGATTCAGAATGGGGGCCAGACCCGCAAGGTCCAGCACTACTGGTATACGTCATGGCCGGACCATAAGACCCCAGAGAGCGCTGGAAACCTGCTGCAGTTAGTCAATGATGTTGAGGAAGACAGAAGAGATTCTTCATCCTCTGGACCTGTTATTGTACACTGCAGGTATAAGATCAGCACATATCAGATAACCTTTTGTCATTTCCATTAATTTATGTGTAATAATAAAAAACGACATGTAACCAAATGTAAAGCTGTGTCCGAAACCGCTCCCTATCCACTATATAGTGCACTATATCGTTTGTCGGCCATTTTGTAGTGGTGTACGAAACCTAAGTGAACAAATTTGTTCCCTACATTCGTTCACTACTTTTTACCCACAATGCACTCTGATTTTAGGGGGAAAATTTGATGTTCACTTGCTCACTTATATTTCCCATGATACAACGGGAGATGAACGCATAAGTGGAATCAGCGAAAGGATACTGACAGTAAACCCCACAATTTACATGTATACACAATAAAAAAAAAAAACTGCGCATTATTTGGAGTAGCACCAGAGGAGTCATGGCTGTCGACATCTATATGCAAAGTCCTTGCTTTTTCTTCCTTGTTAGCACGTAGAGCGATACTATTAAAATGGAAAGATCCTCTCCCACCCACACACACCCAATGGATTAGGGATATGATGTCTTGTCTCTCCCTGGAAAAAATTAGGTATTCATTAAGAGGGTCGGGAAAAACTATTTGTCAAGTTGTGGCACCCTTTTATTGACTATGTTAACAAGTCTGTTTGAATAATGCCCTTTTATAGCTTTTTTTCTCCCCATTTTTTTTTTCCTATTATTATTATATTATTATTATTTTTATTTTTTTCCTCCCAAGTGTAAGTGCATGTATACTATTTTATGGCTGGATGCTGATTGTTGATGTTTATGTTTGCTCAGTTTTTCTATCTGAACCAATGGACAGTATGAACGCTACGCTAGTTATGGTGAGGGTTGGGGGATTGTTGCATGTGATAATACAAATATCAATAAAAAAACTTTGAAACAAAAAAAATAACTACAAAAACTTGACTGTTTAACAGTTAAATCAATAAAGCCACACAGGTGTAAGGATTTATGACGAATTCCCTTCTTCCCCATATAGTGGACTCAATTGTCATTTGCTGTATAGGGAATAGTAGAGCGGTTTCGGACGCAGCTTAAGTTTTTTTTTGGGGGGGGGGGGGGGTTACTCTATATTGGGTCTATAGTTTTAAGGGGGTGGGGTCAAGACTTAAAGGCAGGATAGGCAGGAATTGTCTAAAAAAAAAATCAAAATTTGTTTAAACTGTCTTTATATACCAATACATAAGTAAAATGTAAGTACTCTGAAAAAGAGAGTATAAAACTCCGGGACGAAACAAATGATTGGCTTGCGCGACTGTCACTCTCTCTCGCGACCATGGCACCACCCCTGTTGCTATGGGATCTGCCCACACATGCGTACACCCGATTGATTTGAACGTGCACGAGGCACTCTAGGAAGAGCAAAAGTACGGCAGTGAAAGAGCATTCAGAACTCACAGTACCTGCATATACAGTCAGAGAAGGCAAACAAGGAAAAAAAGGAATAAAACGAAGCAATCAAACGAGAGTAAATATCGCGTGGCTTTTCCTCGAGTCGACGATGTGGTAGCGATATTGTCTCCGCAGTGTAGTCCTCATCAGAGTCAACAAAGCTTTCATCAGGGAAATTCTTACATGCAAAACACCGTTTATGTTATGAATCTTCCACGAAATTCACCTTCATCACAGTGTAACTGATGGAAATGAAAAAACTTGTATAAATGCAACCTGTTTTTAGCTTTGTCTTATAAATATAACTAGCTCGTTTGTTACCTAATCAAACAAAATATATTTTAAACTTTACCAGTATCGATATGCTAGCTTAATAGTGAGTACTAAAAGCCATCCTATTTGTTTATATTCATAGTGATAAAGTTAGGTGTATTATTACATATGATTCTGACATGATGTTACTACATAAACCGTGCTCCTTCCCCTCCGCTCGTCTCAGGTAAATGCTTCTCCCAGCAAAGCAGTCGCGCGTTTGTGTTTTGGGGGCGTGGCTTTAGAAGAAACCCAGAAGGGAGGGGGTGGAGTGAATGGAAATAATGAGCTGTGTTTAAAACAGTCGTGAGAGGTCTACAGACACTTGATTTTTATACTCTCTTTTTCAAAGTACTTACATTTTACTTATGTATTGAAATATAAAGACAGTTCAAACAAATTTGGAAAAAAGTGTTTTAAACTTTTTTAGACTTAAACCTTCCTACTCTGCCTTCAAGACATGAGAGCATGAGGTACACAAAACATAAACACAGGCCACGTGACTCCCCACACAAAACAAGACAACATTGAGGGCTGACGTGACCTTGTCACATGAAACACATAAAAAGACATACAGGGCTGTCGGGATCATGACAACTTAGACCATGAAATGATGGCTATTGCTTGTTGGGTAGGAGCATTCATAACAATATCATTATGTTGTTGAACTTCACTTTATCTTTTTGTTTGAAGTGCTGGAATCGGTCGGACAGGGTGTTTCATCGCCACAACAATCGGCTGTCGTCAGTTACAGCTGGAGGGAAGCGTAGATGTGCTGGGAATCGTTTGCCAACTTAGGACAGACAGGTACGACTGAAATGTTTAAGAATTCTTATAAACACGTTTATAGTTATTTCACTTTATCAGTATGAATTCACACAGAAATGAAACAATTACGATTTTTGGTAACATTAATAATAATTGATAACAAGACTACTAAATACATATGATATGAGATATTATGAATGTTTAATATGTTTAAAGGTGCAGTGTGTAACTTTTAGAAGGATCTCTTGACAGAAATGCAATATCATATACATAACTATATTATCAGTGGTGTATAAAGACCCTACATAATGAACTATTATGTATTTATTACCATAGAATGAGGTGTTTTTTTCTTCATACACCGCGGGTCCCCTTACATGGAAGGCGCCATTTTGTGCCGCCATGTTTTTACAGTAGCCCTAAATGGACAAACCGCTTTACAGAGCGCGTTTTGTCACTACTGTATTTTGTCAGTATACAACATGTTTGTCCTGTGGCGGCTACTGTAGCTTCCTTATGCGTTTCGCTGAACAGTGGACTGAGCCATTGGTTGCAATTCACAATCTCACTGCTAGATGCCGCTTAAATCTACACACTGCACCTTTAAGTAGCCTTCTCATATTTTATTGGGGGCTGCAATTATATTATATTTCTGGTCTCTAATAGCATGTTTTTTTATTCTCAAAGGGGTGGTATGATCCAGACTGAGGAACAATATGAATTTGTGCATCATGCCTTGAGTCTCT
The DNA here is from genome assembly GCF_030506205.2 of Paramisgurnus dabryanus. Classification (NCBI taxonomy): domain Eukaryota; kingdom Metazoa; phylum Chordata; class Actinopteri; order Cypriniformes; family Cobitidae; genus Paramisgurnus; species Paramisgurnus dabryanus. The sequence goes on from NC_133337.1 coordinate 25,612,360, forward strand.
ATGAGAGTCGACTTACTGAAGATCCTGGACAATGAGCTTTCAAACAAGAGGAGTTTTCAGACCAGTTTTACCTAAAATGAGCATCTCTCAAGAGATCTGATAGTGACGCAGAGTTTCTGAATCATGAGAGAGACAGCAGATGATTGTTTGTGAAGATGGATCTTCATGGATTTGTGAAAATCTTGCCTTTGGCGTTGTCGTTTGAAATCCGGTGTCATCAGCGAGCGTAACTGTTATCAGTTCTAATTCTTATCGTAAACTTTCATTAGCTTACTGCGCTTGTGAGTCCTGTTTTTTATTGTGGGTTTCAGCTTCACTAATAAGTGTTTTTAACACTGCGTATACAGCATAGGGACCGGACCACTTATATACAAATGAGTTTTTATTTGTTTGTTGTTTACTGGTTATGATAACATTATCTGGGCATTTCACAGGTACAACATCAGGTACAAATATTTTACTGTAACAATGATTTATATTCATCTCAGTTCTGACGGGGTTTTTAAAAGTACATACTGAATCTACAGCACCACAGTCTAAGAAATTTTGGGTTGGAGTCAAAGTCGTATCCAGAAAGTTCCTTGTGCATAAATATTCATAACCATTGACAAAAACCTAAACACACTTGGAAAAAACCATACAATTAATACGTCGTAAAATCTTGTAGGATAATATTGAACTTTTTCTCAAATCCAGCTGTAGTGTGAAGTTTCATATATCTCGGGACCACCGGGGTCTTGCTGCTATCTATTACGTCAATGGTTCATGTTGTACGAGAGTGAATATTTCTAGGGCATTTGTTTTTCTATTGTATTTATTTGTATGATGATTATTGTTATTTCTTGATACTTTTATAAATGATTGATATTGTCAGTGCAAAATGTTGTGCTACAGTATATAACTTCCACTATGTGGCTTATTGTTAGGCAGTAAGTGACTTGTTTTCCTATTTATGCTTATTGGTTATTAATGTGAAAACTGTAAATAATCAATTGTCTATTATAACCACAAAAATAATATAATGTTTAGATATAGATTACTTGAGGCTTCAATTAAGTATAAATATCCCAAACTGATGAGATGTGCTTTATGTAAGTAAATTAATATATGTGTATAGAAAGAGATGCTTTATAATGGAGACATCTTCTGAAGTTCAAACCAAGCATCAGAATTGAGAATAAAGATGAGTTAAAGCTATAGATGAGTTATTATCTTCTATAACCAATGTTAAACTCTTATCCATAAGCCATGATTACATTTCAGCCCTTGCACGTTCGTCTGCTTCTTTAAGTCAATGATGTACAGAAACAATGGTTACAAAACATATTGTCATTACTGCCACTAAATGAAGGTAAAAACAACTGTGTGTGATTATGCTGTATAATTATTTTAATGTAAATGGTTAAGTTTTTGACTCTACATATGAAAATTCTATAACTATAAAGGAAGAGTTTACCCAAGGGTTACCTCATCTGAACATGAGGTTTTTAAAAGCAACAGTAAAAAAAAAACTAATTATTCAGCGTTGCACACTTATATAAGAGTTTAAGTTAAGTTAAAATAACTTTAGAGATTTATTTAAAACATTACTTTAGATTTTGATTAAACTTCATCAAGTTAACATGAAGAATATTTCTTTACTTTGAACAGCTTTTCTTCCTCTGCTTTTCTCTTTATCCTGTTTTTCATTTTGGTGCCATATTTAGCCTACCACATTTTTTATTGATGTATTGTTTCTTCTTATTTTCAGTCATTTAGGATGCGGTGTATTTCTTGGTAGCTTATTTCAACACTTTAATTTTGCAGCTAAGCTCTCGATTAGAGTGAAACATTTTGAAGCGGTTTCCCAGACAGGGCTTAAAGGGACACTCCACTTTTTTAAAAAAATATGCTCATTTTCCAGCTCCCCTAAAGTTAAACATTTAATTTTTACAGTTTTGGGATCCACTCAGCTGATCTCCGGGGCTGGCGGTACCACTTTTAGCATAGCTTAGCATAATTCATTGAATCTGATTAGACCGTTAGCATCACACTCAAAAATAACCAAAGAGAAATTTTTCCTTTTTAATACTTGACTCTTCTGTAGTTACATTGTGTACTAAGACCGACGGAAAATTAAAAGTTGTGATTTTCTAGGCAGATATGGCTAGGAACTATACTCTCAAACTGGCGTAGGACTTTGCTGCCGTAACATGGCTGCAAGAGGCACAATGATATTACGCAGTGCCTGAAAATACTCCCTTTGGTAACTTTCAATAACAGAGGTTTTAAATTGTAAAAAATATTGATTTTTAAATCATCGTAAATTATCGGTTGTTTTTTTGCGCGATGCTAAATGGTCAAATCAGATTCAATGGATTGTGCTAAGCTATGCTAAAAGTGGTAGCTCCAGACCTGGAGATCATCTGAATGGATTCCAAAACTGTAAAAATCTAATGTTTAACTGTAAGAGAGCTGAAAATTTAGCATATTTTCAAAAAAAGTGTAGTGTCCCTTTAAGTCTAGTCCCAGACTTAAGGAGTAGTCCACTTTAAAGATGGGGTCCATTGACTTTTTATAGTAGGAAAAAAAAATACTATGGTAAGTCAATGGGCCCCATTTATAAAGTGGACTACTCCTTTACTTAAATGTAGGTGCTGTCTTGATCAAAAACAACTCGCTCTGAAATATCTTCAGTATATCAGTATATATTTATTTATTTATTTATTTCCAAAGATTTATTCCTTGGAATTTTCTTGGTGAGCTCATCCACAATAGTGTCAAACATTTAAATACTTTGAAATACATTGTTACATACACATACATATACAACTGTATATTTCTAAACAATTATAAGGAATGAAATACAGTTGCAGAAGAGTTGAGAGCATGAACAATCCTACAATAGGTACTATTCAAAAAACGTGTAGTCTTAGTTTAAATTGCTCTAAGGCGTCTACCTGAAGGAAGAGGCCTAAGGAGGTGACTAGCTGGATGTAGGGGATCTTTCAGGATCATTAATCCCTTTTTCTCCAAACGTGAAACATAAATCAGTATATCAGTGCGAGTATTGTGTCTTAAGATGCACACCAGTAGTATTTATTTATAAAGATGCTTTTAAAAGTGACTTAAATATCCTAATTTAGGCCTAGTCCTGGCATAAACTAATCCCTGCTCGGGAAACCACCCCTTTGACTTACAGTATTAACACATGTTAAATAACTATAACACTTACATCTAGAACTGTAATTTTCAAGCCCAAAGGAAAGTTTTGGATTCACTGATTTACATTTGCCTGATTAGGGCCCGAGCACCGAGGAGCAGGCCAGAATGGCCTGCACCGAATGGTGCGAAGCCCTATTGTTTTTGCTCGGATTTATTATTTTTTTTTTTTTTTTTTTTTTTTTTATTTTTTTTTTACATTTTGGGGCATTTTGGGTCCCTTAACATACTCGAAAACTCTTGGAATTTGGCACAGACGTCAGAGTCGTCGGCCATTAGGACCTGGCAAAGGCTGGAACTCGGGCGTGGCAGGGGGGCTCTGTAGCGCCCCCTGTAATGCAAAAACAAACATTGTTGCACAGATCGGACAAACATGTACGCACATGTACGAGAGTTGGTACGCATATAGTTCTCATCAACCCGAACAACTTTCGCACTCTAACATTTAAGCTCCGCCCAACAGGAAGTCGGCTATTTTGGATTGTTTAAAAAATGCATGCGGTGTACTTTTAAATACTCCTCCTAGGGGATTCATGCAAATGACACCAAACGTGGTGATCATGATGTCGAGACATTGGACTTGCTAAATTGCGAAGGGATTTTTGATATCTCGAACGGTTCTGCCATGGCGAGCCGACAAATTTATGGCGAAATCAGAGAAACAGGAAGTGTCTAATATCTAAGGCAAAAAATATCTTATTGTGATGCCATGCGGGGTGTTTGTTCGCCTGAAGATTCCGATCGCATCGATGTGCCTATTGTGACTCCCGGGTATAGCGCCACCACCAGGCGCCAGGAAGTGTGTCAGTCACAAAGCTGGATTTTTTTGACAGTTCCATGCGATGTTCTCTTAAATACTCCTTCTGGGATTTTCATGCGATTGACACAAGAAGTGGTCAACATGATGCAGAGACATTGTAGATGATAAATTGCGAAGGGATTTTTGATATCTTGAACGCTGTTCCCATGGCAACCTGTCAAACTTTACTTTCATTTTAAAGGCATATTTAAGCCTTACAGTTCCATGCGATGTTCTTTTAAATACTCCTTCTAGGATTTTCATGCGATTGACACAAGAAGTGGTCAACATGATGCAGAGACATTGTAGATGATAAATTGCGAAGGGATTTTTGATATCTCGAACGCTGTTCCCATGGCAACCTGTCAAACTTTACTTTCATTTTAAAGGCATATTTAAGCCTTACAGTTCCATGCGATGTTCTTTTAAATACTCCTTCTAGGATTTTCATGCAATTGACTCCAGAAGTTGTCAACATGATGCTGAGACATTGTAGATGTTAAATTGCAAAGGAATTTATGACACATCGAACGCTGTTCCCATGGCAACGCGTCAAACTTTACTTTAATTTCAGGCATGTTTAAGGCTCTTGGCGTGCTTAGTTGAACTTTAAAGTCGGCACACACATCAGAGTTTTCGGCTGTTAAGTGTTGACAAAAACGTCAGATAAAGGCGTGTCTATTTAGTGACTGACTAGCGCCCCCGTTTGTCTAAAATATGGGGTTTCTTTAACCTACTGTACCTAAATGGGTCAGTAGCAACATGAAATAGTACACTGATATATACCCACTTGATGCACATGCCCACCGTGCATCGTTTTCTCGTAGGCACCGGGTAGCGGTAAACAAACGTGCGAGGGCCCGCCATCGCTGCTTGCAGCTATATTTAGGGCTCGAGCACCGAGGAGCAGGCCAGAATGGCCTGCACCGAAAGGTGCGAAGCCCTATTGTTTTTGCTCGGATTTATTATTATTTTTTTTTATTTTTTTTATTTTTTTTATTTTTTACGTTTCAGGGCAATTTGGGGGCCTTAACATACTCAAAAACTCTTGAAAATTGGCAGAGATGTCAGGGTCGTCGGCCATTAGGACCCGGCAAAGGCTGGAATTCGGGCGTGGTAAGGGAGCTCTGTAGCGCCCCCTGTAATGCAAAAACAAACATTGGGGCACAGATCGGGCAAAAATTTACGCACATGTACGAGACTTGGTACGCATATAGATCTCATCGACCCAAACAACTTTCACCCTCTAACATTTAAGCTCCGCCCAACTGGAAGTCGGCTATTTTGGATTGTTTAAAAAATGCATGCATTGAACTTTTAAATACTCCTCCTAGAGGATGCATGCGATTGACACCAAACGTGGTAAACATGATGCTGAGACATTGTACTTGCTAAATTGCGAAGGGATTTTTGATATCTCGAATGGTTCTGCCATGGCGAGGCGACGAATTTATGGCGAATTCAGAGAAACAGGAAGTGTCTAATATCTAAGGCAAAAAATATCTTATTGTGATGCCATGCGGGGTGTTTGTTCGTCTGAAGATTCCGATCGCATCGATGTGTCCATTGTGACTCCCGGGTATAGCGCCACCACCAGGCGCCAGGAAGTGTGTCAGTCACAAAGCTGGATTTTTTTGACAGTTCCATGCGATGTTCTTTTAAATACTCCTTCTAGGATTTTCATGCGATTGACACAAGAAGTGGTCAACATGATGCCGAGACATTGTAGATGATGAATTGCGAAGGGATTTTTGATATGTCGAACGCTGTTCCCATGGCAACCTGTCAAACTTTACTTTCATTTTAAAGGCATATTTAAGCCTTACAGTTCCATGCGATGTTCTTTTAAATACTCCTTCTAGGATTTTCATGCGATTGACACCAAAAGTGGTCAACATGATGCCGAGACATTGTAGATGATAAATTGTGAAGGGATTTTTGATATCTCGAACGCTGTTTCTATGGCAACGCGTCAAATTTTACTTTCATTTTAAAGGCATATTTAAGCCTTTCTGTTGACGCCGATGTTCTTTTAAATACTCCTTCTGGAATATTCATGCGATTGACTCCAGAAGTGGTCAACTTGATGCCGAGATATTGTAAATGATAAATTGCGAAGGGATTTTTGATATCTCAGACGCTGTTCCCATGGCAACGCGTCAAACTTTACTTTCATTTTAAAGGCATATTTAAGCCTTTCTGTTGACGCCGATGTTCTTTTAAATACTCCTTCTAGAATATTCATGCGATTGACTCCAGAAGTGGTGTACATGATGCCGAGACATTGTAGATGATAAATTGCGAAGGGATTTTTGATTTCTCGAAAGCTGTTCCCATGGCAACGCCCCAAACTTTACTTTTATTTCAAGCATATTTAGGGCTCTTGGCGTGCTTAGATTAACCTAAAAGTCGGCACACACATCAGAGTTGTAGGCTGTTAAGTGTGCACAAACAGGTCAGAAATAGGCGTGTTTCTTAAGTGGCTCACTAGCGCCCCCGTTTGTCTAAAATATGGGGTTTCTTTTACCTACAGTCCCCAAATGTCTCAGTAACAACATTAAATAGCCCACTAATATTTACCCACTTGATGCCCTTGCCCACCGTGCATCGTTTTCTCGAACGCACCGTGTAGCGGTAAAAAAACGTGCGAGGGCCCGCCATTGCTGCTTGCAGCTATATTTATTATTATTTTTTTTTTTTAATTTTTTTTTAATTTTTTTTAACACTTTTGGCCATTTTGGGTGCCTAAACATACTCGAAAACTCTTGCAATTTGGCACACACGTCAAAGTCGTCCGTCATTGCGACCGGGCAAAGGCTGGAACACGGGCGTGGCACGGGGGCTCTGTAGCGCCCCCTGTAATGCAAAAACAAACATTGTTGCGCAGTTCGGGCAAACATGTACGCACATGTACGAGAGTTGGTACGCATATAGATCTCATCGACCCGAACAACTTTCGCCCTCTAACATTTAAGCTCCGCCCAACAGGAAGTCGGCTATTTTGGATTGTTTAAAAAATGCATGCGTTGAACTTTTAAATACTCCTCCTAGAGGATGCATGCAATTGACACCAAACGTGGTGAACATGATGTCGAGACATTGGACTTGCTAAATTGCGAAGGGATTTTTGATATCTCGAACGGTGTTGCCATGGCGAGGCGACAAATTTATGGTGACATCAGAGAAACAGGAAGTGTCTAATATCAAAGGCAAAAAATGTCTTATTGTGATGACACGCGGTGTGTTTGTTCGTCTGAAGATTCCGATCGCATCGATGTGCCTATTGTGACTCCCGGGTATAGCGCCACCACCAGGCGCCAGGAAGTGTGTCAGTCACAAAGGTGGATTTTTTTTGACAGTTCCATGCGATGTTCTTTTAAATACTCCTCCTACAATGTTTATGCGATTGACACCAAAAGTGGTCAACATGATGCCAAGACATTGTAGATGATAAATTGCGAAGGGATTTTTGATATCTCGAACGCTGTTCCCATGGCAACCTGTCAAACTTTACTTTCATTTTTAAGGAATATTTAAACCTTACAGCTGCATGCGGTAAACTTTTAAATACTCCTCCTGGAGAAATAATGTGATTGACTCCAGAAGTGGTCAACATAATGCTGAGACATTGTAGATGATAAATTGCGAAGGGATTTTTGATATCTCGAACGCTGTTCCCATGGCAACGCGTCAGATTTTACTTTCATTTTAAAGGCATATTTAAGCCTTTCAGTTGACGCCAATGTTCTTTTAAATACTCCTTCTAGAATATTCATGCGATTGACGCCAGAAGAGGTCAACATGATGCCAAGACATTATAGATGATAAATTGCGAAGGGATTTTTGATATCTCAAACGCTGTTCCCATGGCAACGCGTCAAACTTTACTTTCATTTTAAAGGCTTATTTAAGCCTTTAAGTTGATGCCGATGTTCTTTTAAATACTCCTTCTAGAATATTCATGAGATTGACACCAGAAGTGGTCAACATGGTGCTGAGACATTGTAGATGATAAATTGCAAAGGGATTTTTGATATCTCAAACGCTGTTCCCATGGCAACGTGTCAAACTTTTTACTTTCATTTTGAAGCCATATTTAAGCCTTTCAGTTGATGCCGATGTTCTTTAAAATACTCCTTCTAGGATATTCAAGCGATTGACACCAAACGTGGCGATTATGATGCCAAGACATTGTAGATGATAAATTGCGAAGGGATTTTTGATATCTCAAACGCTGTTCCCATGGCAACGCGTCAAACTTTACTTTCATTTTAAAGGCATTTTTAAGCCTTTCAGTTGATGCCGATGTTCCTTTAAATACTCCTTCTAGGATATTCATGAGATTGACACCAGAAGTGGTCAACATGGTGCCGAGACATTGTAGATGATAAATTGCAAAGGGATTTTTGATATCTCAAACGCTGTTCCCATGGCAACGTGTCAAACTTTTTACTTTCATTTTGAAGCCATATTTAAGCCTTTCAGTTGATGCCGATGTTCTTTAAAATACTCCTTCTAGGATATTCAAGCGATTGACACCAAACGTGGCGATTATGATGCCAAGACATTGTAGATGATAAATTGCGAAGGGATTTTTGATATCTCAAACGCTGTTCCCATGGCAACGCGTCAAACTTTACTTTCATTTTAAAGGCATTTTTAAGCCTTTCAGTTGATGCCGATGTTCCTTTAAATACTCCTTCTAGGATATTCATGCGATTGACACCAGAAGTGGTCAACATGATGCTGAGGCATAGTAGATGATAAATTGTGAAGGGATTTTTGATATCTCAAACGCTGTTCCCATGGCAACGTGTCAAACTTTACTTTCATTTTAAAGGCATATTTAAGCCTTACAGTTGCATGCAGTGAACTTTTATATACTTCTTCTAGAATAATCATGCAATTGACACCAAAAGTGTTCAACATGAAGCCGAGATATTGTAGATGATAAATTGCGAAGGGATTTTTGATATCTCAAACGCTGTTCCCATGGCAACGCGTCAAAGTTTACTTTAATTTTAAAGGCATATTTAAGCCTTTCAGTTGACGCCGATGTTCCTTTAAATACTCCTTCTAGGATATTCATGCGATTAACACCAGAAGTGGTCAACATGATGCCGAGACATTGTAGATGATAAATTGCGAAGGGATTTTTGATATCTCGAACGCTGTTCCCATGGCAACGCCGCAAACTACTTTTATTTCAGGCATATTTAAGGCACTTGGCGTGATTAGATTAACCTTAAAGTTGGCACACACATCAGAGTTGTCGGCTGTTAAGTGTGCACAAAAAGGTCAAATATAGGCGTGTCTCTTAAGTGGCTCACTAGCGTCCCTGTTTGTCTAAAATGTGGGGTTTTTGTTTTACCTACAGTCCCCAAATGGCTCAGTAAAAACATTAAAAATAGCCCCCTGATGTTTACCCACTTGATGCCCTTGCCCACCGGGCATCGTTTTCTCGGACGCATCGTGTAGCGGTAAAAAAACGTGCGAGGGCCCGCCATTGCTGCTTGCAGCTATATTTTTCTGTTGGTATCATCTAGAGACACTTCTAACTAAAAGTTAAAGATTTTTCAATAAATCTTTTGGATGTTCTTTATTAAAAGCATTACAAGGTGAAAGGAAAAAATCTAACATATAACATTTAAATATATATTATATTAAGATATAATATTACAGTAAGTACTACAACTACAATGTCAAAGCATACTTTATTCTCTTTATTCAAGAGAAGTTTGTCAATTTTGATGCATTTACATGCTCAATTCAATAGAACATTCACTTTAAGATTATGTATTGTGCACAGTGCATCTTTACTATACTACACTACCATCCATGCATGCATGTGGTAACTATAGATTACTTCAGTGCAGTGCATTTAACAATATAAATTAAGACACATTATTACATTTCTCAGATAAAAAATTCTTAAATCTTCCAAACAGTATCATGGGATTATAAGACTTGTCTGATCTTTTTTCCTTCTCTTGTGTGTGCCTTCTCCAATCCTCTGGAATGACTTCCCCTGTTGAAACCTTACTCACAATTTCAGCTTGCTTCCTGACGTTCATTAAAGACTGGATGCGATCTTGAAATCCAGACTTGGCTTCTTGTTTCTCTGCCTCAATCATCAGGTCTATGTAGTCAGGTGTGGAAAGAGGGTTGGGTTTGAGTGCAATTTCCTGCAGTCGCTCCAAAGATTTTTGGGAACTGTCAATGAGTTGGAACACAATAATCTGCACATCTTCAAACTCCTGTTCAAGCTTTTCAAAGATTTTTTCTTTTGACATGACTTCATCATTTGCCATCTCAAATCGCTGTTTTAATTCGTTGTAGGTATCTTTTCTCTTTTCTTGTTCATATTCCCATTTATATGCTTGATTGAAGTGAACATTCCAGACACACTTTCCAGGACAGACCTGACACTTGCCATCTTTCATGGCACAGCACTGGTTTTTATCCTTGTCATCTGCATACGCACAGTTATCATGACATGTAAAATGACATATTTGGCAGTTGGTCAGGTATGTGCCTGGTTTGGTTTTGATCTGTTTTGGAACAGTTACTTCAAATTCATATTCAAAGTCCTTGTTTGAATCCATTTCAGCCTTGTGCTGCTCCAGAGCAGCATTTGTCTTCTTTATTTCCTCCAGTTTTGTCAGGCCAGCATTAATCTGGGGCTGGAGACCTTCAACAAGGACTTCAAGCTGTTGCCGCTCTTTGAGGACCTCCTGGGTCAAAGTCAAACTCTGTGTTTTCATCTGGTTAAGGGATATAAAGAATTTGTTCAAGCTAAAAATTCCCAACTTCCAGAACATTTGGTCAAAGTTTCCAAAATCAGACTCATCATCCTTGGCGTCCCCAGATTTATTGTTAGCAATAAACAGAGCAGAGTTATTAAACTTGAAGTGAAGCGGCTCTCCAGACTCATCGGTAGCACAAGGCACCTGAGAGACTTTGATGGCCTCAAGAACTGGAGGTTTGTTCCCATCTGCAAATGTGACCAGCATGAGGATGTTATCAGCAATGTCCTTACCAAATATGGAAAGAATGGAGTCAAAGATGTATTTCTGTGTGTGCGTGAGGCGGGCAAGTGAAGCCTGTACTACAAAGCATACAGCGTCAATTCGGTCGATCCCTCCGGGTTGAGAAAAGAATTCATGAATCTGCTTTGTGATTTTCTGGTCGTGTGAAATCCCTCTTGTGTCACCGAAGCCTGGTGTGTCCACAATGGTCAGACTATATGGAACCTGGAAACCATCCATGTGATTAATGTTATATGCTGTGATTGCTGATGTCTGACTTTCAGCCTGGGATTTCTGCTTTCCTTCATCTATTAACATAAACCTGAAGTCGTCTTCCCACTGCACTCCCAGAATGTAGTTAATCATGCTGTTTATAAGAGTGGTTTTCCCTGCACCTGTGGCTCCAATCATCATAATAGTCTTCTTCTCTTTTGCAGTCTTTTTTCCAAATGTGCACCTTCTGCAGTATCCATCACTGTTCTGCCAGGTCTCATCCAGGTGAAGTTTAAAGATGGGCAGACCTGCACTCGTTCCATCTTCTATTTTACTGCTCATAGTCTTCTTAATAAATTGTGCAAAACTTGAGCTGCTCATGTTTCCTCTTGAGCTGCTCATGTTTCCTCTTGAGTTGCTCATGCTTCCTCTTGAGCTGCTCATGCTTCCCCTTGAGCTTCTCATGTTTCCTCTTGACCTTTTCATGCTTCCTCTTGACCTTTTCATATTGTTGATCACAACAGACTACAAATCCCAATAATCACAATTCTGAAATAATCAATCAGAAAATAACAATGTAAATGATCAATATATCATTAACAATGTTTAACCAAACCATAAAGGACTAGTTTCCAAAACAGGGCTTAAGTTTAGTCAAAGACTATGCTTGTTTGAGCTGCCTTAACTGTAAACAGCTTGCACTTATATATTTTAAAGGAACATGGCCACATTTGGGAATTTAGCTTATTCACCGTATCCCCCAGAGTTAGATAAGTCCATACATACCTTTCTCATCTCCGTGCGTGCTGTAACTCTTTCTGACGCAGCCCCGCTAGCTTAGCACAAAGACTGGAAGTGAATGGCTCCAGCTAGCAAACTACTCCCAATAAGTGTCAAAATAATGCAAACATTTTCCCTTTTGATTTGTATAGTCACACCGTGTACAAACAACAAGGTCATATGAGACACAGCCATCTTTTAACAGTATACATACTGGGAACTATATTCTCAGAAGGTGAGGTACTGCTACTTGGGGGGAGTGATTTGCTCGTAGCACCCGAGAAGCCCCTGGTGAGGAGCAGAGAGTTCGGTCAAAGTTGTGCAAATCACTCCGCCCAAGTAGCAGTGCTTTTTCTTCTGAGAATATAGTTCCCAGTATGTATACTGTTAAAAGATGGCTGTGTCTCATATCACCTTGTTATTTGTACACGGTGTGACTATACAAATCACAACACATAAATAGGAAAATGTTGGCATTATTTTGACACTTATTGGGAGCAGTTTGCTAGCTGGAGCCATTCACTTCCAGCCTTTGTGCTAAGCTAAGCTAGCGGGGGCTGCATCAGACAGAGTTACAGCACGCACGGAGATGAGAAAGGTATGTATGGACTTATCTAACTCTGGGGGATACGGTGAATAAGCTAAATTCCCAAAATGTGGGCGTGTTCCTTTAAAATATATCAGTCTTAAGATACACACCAGTAATGTTTTTTGTAAAATTACTACAATGCCATAATACAAGGCCTAGTCCTGGTTTCATCTAAACCCTGTTCGGGAAACTCACCCAAAGTGCATAAATATCAAGGGATTAGTACACATCATGAATTTGGGGGTTGTATAATTCAAAGATTTAAGTTTAGGCCCTCATTACACAATGACACGCACTCAAAAAGGTCATTTTCACATTGTAGTGCATGGACTGGGAAAAAACTGAGATCGTAAAAAGGGGAAAGAAAAAAATATTTTTTTCACTAATATAATATTTCACAAAATAAATTCCAATAAAATTATTTATTTTGTGTTTTTTGAATGTGCGAACCAACTTAACAGTAAATACACTTTAGAACAGTAACAGTAGAGACATAAAAACTATAGAAATAAGAGGGAAATGATAATAAACAAGAAAAATATAAAATACATAGAATATATTAGCATTATAAACTGTGATAACGGAACTGTTACAGTCATAGTGATATAATAACTTACATGGTCACATAGTGGTTGCTAAGCCCCCAACAATGTTATGGTGAAAAGTCTACATCTAAATTTGGTTGAAAGTGAAATGTTAAAAGCCGTCCCAAATAGCAAGCAACCATTAAGTCAATGTTAAAGAGCACGTATTATGGAATTGTGAAAATTGCCTTTCATACAGTGTGTCGTGGTTGTAAGTGAATGTAAACAATCTGCAAAAGTGTCTGAAAGTGCACCGTAACTAAAGTTATTGTCTTTCAAAAGAAAGGGTCGATTTAGAGTCCGAGTCGTCCACAGTTCAAATCCCTTCCCTGGTGTGGATAACGTCATATGTAGGTTTACTTTTTGTCTGCGCTGTGATAGTTGTGTGCACTAACCAGAGAACTCAACCTAACTCAAGCTAAGAAGTTACGTTTATAGTTCTGCTAATCTGCTATCGGCCTTCTATTGTCTACAAATGTGTTGATTAATATAGTATATCTGGTGTTCTTATTACTTTGAGCAATACGCTGGTTTACAAACTGCAGTGCTTTATCAGTAACGTTACTCTGTGTCTGTTCAGCTCACATAATGTTATTGTTTGGGTGTTTACTATTGAACTGTTGGCCGAGTTCACTAACGTAAGTGTGAATTAACTTTTTCTTTTGAGTCTATATATAACAGTGTGGAACAGTATCATTTTCATTAAAAAATTAGAAAGATGCGAGCACCATACACTGTAATCCCCTTCAACTGTAAACGTAGCATAATGTGCAACTTCGACCAATCAGAGCAGAGTAGCGTCACACAAAAGGAGGGGTTTGGCAAGATAAATCTTTGAACATTTTAATTAAGAATTCAAATGAGGGAATCAAGGAATAGTAATAAAAAATGTTTTTTGACCTTGCATGCATGTAAACCTGTTGTTGGGGACTCCCAAAAGCACATATTAACATTTCTAATAGCATAGCATGGGCACTAATTTTTATCACAAATGTTGATTAATCATCGTTAAATGCAATATGATATCACTTTTGCAAAATCTCATCGAACAAAATATGTTAAGATTTCACAAAGGAGAATCATCTTTATTCTGTCTCCACCAAAGCAAACGTGGCTCATTAAGTCCGAGAGTAAAGTCCCGGTGGGAATGGGGGGGGGTTATAGTAGCATCTCAGTTGCAAGAATTTCTGAATGAAAATATGACCAAATTTGTAACATCAATTTTAAACTATTAAAGAAAATGGATGTACCTGTCATTACATCTTTAAATCTACCCTGTTGCTTTATGAGAGAACAATGTGTAAAGATACTGAGTATGGCACATACATCCTTAGACATTTAGTCATTTAGCTTGGTAGATGAGAGGTATCATTTTAACCGAAATGTCATTCCATCTTACATGGAAATGGTACAAAAAGATGACAATTTTGCAAAAATACCATAAAATGTACATTAGCACGTATGTACAAACTTCAAAGAATAAGTTGCTACAGTATAGTAATGTCTTAAATAAAAGGATAAATAGATTTAAAGATAAAGAGATTACTTACTGCAACTGATGTTTGTTCTTGATAGTAGTTCTTCATGAACTTCAGCTGCGTAAAGCCTCTACATTGATTTTTATAGTCATACAACCATTGCTCCACCCAGTCAGGGTGAAACTTTGATGCTTGGTTTCACTTTCGGTTTTTGGGAAATGTGGAGCTTCACAAGAAATGAAAGGTGGAGAGCAGGAGGCAAATGTTGGTTAGCTACTGTACTACTTACCAAAACCTTTTTTATACTCAAGGATTAGTATAATATAAATAAGAATAATAAAAAATAAGAATTGTGTCTTTCCCATTGTATCATTTAAACCCCCTGATTACTTTGTGTCATTTGGTTTTCTTCTGTCCATTGTGAATTTTACAGCAGTTTTGAATTAGGCTTAGTCATAGTGACTGTTACTGACTAAAATGCAATTTAGTTTTACTCATATTTCAGTTATATGAATGGTTTTTAGTTTTAGTCTACTAAATGAGATTTTACTTTACAAAATCAACATTTGATGTAGTCTACGTAATTGAATAGGTTAACATGTAATTTAGTGTCATTATGTACTTGAATGTGCCATGTTGACAAATATGTAACGTTTGATGAATATTGTTACACTGTAAAAAAATTCTGTAGAAATTACAGTATTACTGGGTAACTAGCTGCCAGTAACTTACTGTAGATTTTACATTTATGTTATTTACTGGCAACAGTTTGTTCAAAGTTAAATGAACATGAAACATTTTCAGTCTTTATCTTCTACAGTAAGTTACTGGCAACTTGCTGCATAATTATAGTTAATTTTTTTTTAGTGTATATAGACCTATCCTGAAAAAAGTCATAACCTCAATATTTCAGAAAAATCCAGTTTTAGAGTCCAGTAGGTTGTATTCAGTTTGATTGGGACAACAATTGTGCCCACCTCTATACTATCAGAAAAGTCAGACCTGTTGTCTGATTAGTTATGTTTTCATGTGTAATCAAATGATGCTCAAAATTGAAATAGCCTATTGAATAAAACATTTGCAAATAAAGCGTTTGAGTTGAAAAGAGCATTGCTTCTAACAAAACTAGTCCTAAATGTCAGAAAGAGAAGCAGGTGAAACCACTGTATATATTCATTTTTGTTTATAATAAATTATTTGAGCTTCATACTTTCCAAGGTAGATTCCTGCTGTTTGATAATGCAGTCATGTAAGAGGCCAGCTCCGTCATCAAAATAATTTAATAGACGAGTTCCACTGTATGAGTTGAATTACTGAAATATATAACCTTTTTAAAGACATTCTAATTTATTGAGATACACCTCTATATGCTAATACCTTGCTAACAAAAAACATAGGCCCTGTTCCAAATGGCACACTCCGGACTTCCTCAGAGTCCACACTTTGATGACATCAAGTAGTGCAGACCTTAGGGACCATTGACGCGAGTCCACGAGGGCACACCGGAGGTGTTTTTTCGGAAAGACTCGAGCCCCACGTCGGAAATAGGAAGAAAATTTGCCCATCAGTGTGAACTCCTCACATCCGTAAAGTGTGTGAACCCACGTCAAGGGTGCAAAGGGGGCGCTGATAAGCAAACTTCGGAGCGTAAAAATGACAGATAGGACACCCAACGGACTCATAGACTAAGCGAGCACACGCAATTTAAGGCCATGAGATCGAAAGTCCACATGAGGTGCACCATTTGGGACAGGGCCATACCTTGCTGAACGTAAATTCCCATCCATCCTTGCCACCTGCACCTGCATAGACTAATGATAAGATAGGAGAACACCACAGACATAGATAATGCCACAGACAAACCATTTTGGCTGTATGGTTCTATAAAGAACCTTGAACATCTGCAGAACCTTGTTGAACAAAAGGTTATTTGTATAGCCTATTGTAAAAAGGCTCTTATGACTAGAAATAGGTAAAAACAAAATCTTTCTTTTAAACACCTTTGACAAAATGGTTATTTGGTTATCCCTTTATTGAATCATAGTAAATCTTTATAAGCATCTTTAATTCTAAAATTGCACATTGCTGTAGACTAGGGTTCCCCAAATCTTACCCTGGAGGGCCGGAGCACTGCAGAGTTTAGTTCCAACCCCGATCAAACACACCTGATCAAGGTCTTCATGATCACTAGACAATCACAGGTGGGTTAGTTTGATTAGGGTTGGACCTAAACTCTGTAGTGCTCCGGCCCTCCAGGGTAAGATTTGGGGAACCATGCTGTAGACTGTAGGCCAGTTATAGTCTTTTGTTCAGTGAAGTTAAATAAAATAAGCTGCTTAACTACAATTCACTTGCATATATTTTTTGATTAATATATTTTTGTCTCCTCTCCTCAGCACCATCTTCTTAATGAAGTTTTAGTGAGAACACATTTCCATCTGGCTGAACTCTCCATCTCAATCTTATGTCCTCCTCTATCCCCTGATCCTTCAGTATCTGCTTTATCTAAAGAAAGAAATCATGTTGTTAGATACACATAGACCATTAGATTTAGTTTGTTTATTAGAAATGTGAGATCAGGTGTTTTGTTCAGTACTTATTTATTCCCGTAGGGAAATTGTGTTTGCAGTGAACACTAACACAAACATTCGTCAGATTCACATTTGGAATTGATTTATGGTTTTTTGATTTAATGGTATTTTCTAACCATTGTTGCTTGGGGGTTAGAATCACTTGGTTACATTTTTAGACATCCTAACAAACCTCAACCCTAACCCCAACCCCAAGTGACAATGATTTAAAAATAGGGAGAAAAAAAAAACGAGAAAACAATACATAAAATGACACAAAAAAGAAAGTTGTGCTATTCATAGAAATTTGTGTGAGTTACACAAAAAAGACATTTGTGAACAAGGCACGAAAAAGCTAAATTATGTACCATGGACACAAATAAATTAATCAAATTTTTGTGACTATAACACAACTTTCCGTGAGATGATGTTGCGTGGACCTAGCAGTTCAAAAGTGGGTGCCTCTTATTATCCACGATGATGTTAGCTTTATTTAACACTCTTCATTTATATCCTTCATATATGCTAATTTTCATCTGCACACTTATTAAAGAAATACTATTGCAAATACACCTGGTAGAAATTATAGTTTAGGTAGATGTAACATATTATAATTAACTGTCTACTTAAACATATGTCGTTTTTTAGATAAGAAGAAGTTTTACTATTTTACTAATTCTTAAGTTAATTTGTTTAGTGATTATTTTCTTGAGTATGTTTTGTTTATTGTTTTCTTTAGTTTTATTCAAGTAAATATCTTGCGATAGTGTTTTACTCAGAACACTTGTGTATTGAAGAAGCCTCAACAATGGTAACAATCAATCAAATTATTCTGATCAACTGAAACAAATGCTGATACCCAGAATGCATTGCTGCAGTATGCATTTTTCTTTTATTGTCACCACTGTTCAGTTTCTTATGTTGATTTTGTAACATGGTGAGGCAGTCAGGGAGTCCAGGGAAGTGAATCTTGAATAAATTGTTATGTATTTTTTCTTAGACTATAGAGCATCACACAATATTTTGTCTCAGGGTTGTGTGTATATATTATGAATGTATTTGTTTAATTCACACAACACTGTTTATGTGTTCCAGGTTTAACACAAATACATTCATGCTTACCCACTGTAAGATGATCTCCATCACTGCAGGGTCATTTGGATTCAGACCAGATTTCACCTCCACTTTCACAACCTGTCTCTTTGCACCTGTAAGAAGTTGTATTTATTTTAGTCTGCTAAAAATGAGGAAAAACCAAACATTCAGGGCTTGTTGAGAATATCTCACCCAATATGAAAATTATTGAATATATTACTCATGCCAGATGAATGTTTTCTTGATGAACATTGTTTTTTTTGAAAATATTGGATTGGAGATTAAAAATATTCATTTTGGGTAAGCTATTTCTTTATACCAGAACATAAAATTATCTTTAATAATATTCTGTGTTCAATAGGCTCTCCTGATTTTGCCAAGTGGTTGATGTCCTCAGGGCAAAATTACGTTGACCCTGGGACAACATTTCAATCAAGATTTCAGAAATAAGTTTACAGTTTTGTTCAAGTTTAAATCTTATAATCAGGATTAGATGCTACCATTGTTTTTTTTACTTATCATTTCCCTGGGTTTAGGTTTTATTAACAAAAATACAATATGTTGCCCTGAGGCAAGGCAAGGCAAGGCAAGTTTATTTGTATAGCACATTTCATACACAGAGGTCATTCAAAGTGCTTTACACAGAAATGAGAAAACAATATATAAAAAAGAAAAAGAAAATGTAAAAATAAGATTTACACGATAAATAAGATTTACACTGAGGACATATCTCACTTAACAAAATCAGGTAGAGGATTTAACTACCACCAAAAGTCTTAATCCACTCAATAGCCATATTAGGAAAATCTCTAGGCATATTTTTGTTATGCAAATATGGTTCCTATCTACTTGAATGGGGGAAGAGCAAAACATAAAACCTTGTTTCTTATGTTGGTCCAGCCATCTTAAACAAAAGAATGATTGGTAAATACAGTAGGTTGGGCCCGTCTCACTATACGATGCCTGCTACTAACTTCTACTAGTCTCTATATGACAACTACAGATAAGCAGTCCAGTACCAGTGATAAGGACTGGGAATATTTCTTTTGATTTTTGCTTTGAAGGGTTGATTAATGAAAGTGTATTTATGATGCTTGTAATGTATGATGGGGATCAGAGATGAAACTTACGGATCCTACAGATGAAAGGAAAGGCTTCTGTGCAGAGCTGATCATACATCAGACCATCATGATTTACAGCACCACAGGGTGAGCTCTGGCCGGTTATGTCAGGTTGTCCAGTCATCCAATTCATGGCGGTATTGTTAAAGTTTGTTCCATCTGACCACTCCCACCAGTCCCTGAACAGACCAATCCATACTCTACCATGTCCTGCGGTCATTTGCACCAGATAGTCATTCTCAGCTTCACTCCGGATGGTAGCCAGGTCTGTGTAATGTTGTCTACAGTAGCTCCGAGCGTCAGACCAGTTCATAAACAAATCACCACTAAAAAAAAATCTGTTGCTGCCTGTTCCATTCACTGTAATAAAACATAAATTAAGCTGATTTAATTCGTGTCTTTCATAAGGATCTTTCAGTGCTGAGATTATCTTAGTTTAGTAGTAATTGACTATGCCAATATTTTAAGATTATTAGCATTTGCTTAACTGAAAAGGTTTTATGCCTGTGTGAAGACAAATTAAGATTTTAAATATTTTTAAATAAATGACTGGTTAAAGATGTAAATCAAAAGAATACATTGCAATAAACCCATGTTTATTATAATCACAATAAATGTTTTTACTATCACCAAGAGAATTTGTGTTGTTAAAACAGTGGCATTGAGATATGTCCATATGCAGGGATGTATTTAAAAATAGTATTTTGTAATTTGTATTTGATAGGATAAAAATACCTTTGTATTTTTACAGTATGTATACTGTTAAATACTTTGTAAAAAGTCTACATGATGAAAGCATAGAAATGCAGCCTCTGATTGGAGCTACTGAGAAGTTTGCCCATCCCCAGACTGGATAACTGATCCATATGAAAGGTGGTGGTCAAGGTTAGAAATGTGCAGGCTGCCAGCAAATGATTAACTAGTTAGAAACTATTGCTATGACTACAGGTGCCAGCAGTTGTCTTCTTATGAATGACTTGTTTGTCAGTGTTGCTAATGCAAAGTAGACCATTCACTACCGGTTGCATATGTCAGATTTGTGCATGACTCAAGAGTCAATGTAATGGTGAAGCAATAGATCAAATTGTCCAACTAATGGAAGGTTTGCAAAGAAATTTTACTCTCCCTTATAAAAGTATTTTTTAGTATTTTCAAAATACAGTAGTTTATTTTGATACACTTAAAATGAAGGTATTCGGTAATTTGGTGATCTGCATGAGGATACTATTGAGCAAATATGTCTTACCATTGAAGCAAAAAAACGGATTGAATTCTTGGCAGTCCTGATCATTCCATGTGTTTTTCTCAAATGCAACACATTCCTGATGTGACAATCTGTTGTTTGGTTGATTAATTACCCAAGTCACAAATGTCATATTTTCATTTTGATAAGACCACCGCCAGGCATTAACGTCATTGTACAGTCCAGTCCAGGCCAATGAAGTAAATACAGTGTTGTCTGCTTTTTGTACATTTGTCCAGTTTTCATTGCTCTGAACGGTGGCCAGATCAATGTGATTCTGTCTGCAGTAAGCTTGTGCATCATACCAGGTCTTTGTTTCCTCTACGACAAGATAATCACACCAGCTCATCTGTGTAAACAGTCCTGTTGAGATAAAAGTGTAAGAGTTTACATTGTTACCATGTTAACCTGTACTTTCTTTAAGTCCAAAAAAAGTTCTTTGTCTATCTAAAGATGTTGTAAACACATCTGGCATGAGAGTAGACAGCACTTTGGTAACCTGCTAGATAACAAGTTCTGAAAGTAATAGGGTTGCCCCTACTCAAAATGTGACCTCTGCATTTAACTCTGCGCACTTGAGAGTTTACATTTATTTCAGTCTTCAATCTTTTGGATTATTTTATTGCGAAATTGGGTCGAATAATGAACAGTAACACTTTGTGGCATTGCAGCACAAGAATTTTTAATTCATGTAGTATTTCAATTTAAATAAAAACCAGGAGACCCCATACTTTTGTGCTTTAGAGGGGGTCCCTCAATGCTTATTGGAGATCCAGGACCACCCCTGCCTCCTCTCAATTAGACCACTGGTTTTCCCCAGCAAAAACTTGTGGAAAACATGTCGAAATGACAACTTCTAACATCTAAACAAAGTAAAAAATTAAAAGTTGTATTTTCCAAGTCGTTAAAAAGACATCAGTATAAGACGTCCCTCTACCTCTAAATTTAGTAAACTCTATTGGGGCCGGGCAGGGCGGGGCAGTGGCTCAGTGGGTAGCAATGTTGCCTCACTGCAAGAAGGTCCCTGGTTCGAGCCCTGGCTAGCAGAGACGGACTGGGGCTAAAAACAGCCCTGGACTTTCTCCCAAATAGGCCCATCATCCGGCCATTCGCCACTAGCAGTGTGCAACAGACACAAGGATGTCCTGATACTATGACACAATACTGTCAGACTATCAGACAAGGTTATTTAATATTTTGTCAATGTCATATTACACTTTGATGTATAATAATGCTGTGATATAATGAAAATGGCTAGGCCCTATTAATTTTGCCTGTAAAGCTTTCACAAACAACCACCAGGTCTTTGCCAATTCCACAATACTAAACACAAATATGAAAGACAAGGAAAACTGGACTCTGATGGAAGAACGACAGAAAGTGCAAGCTAGGATTTTTTTGTTTAAACTAATATTTGGTCAATTATTTAGCCCCCTTTCTTGTATATTAGCACGTTTAGAGTGGTAGCAATGCATGCCTGATATTTTCCCATTTGATTCAATACCTAAATCTTCATTGTAGCAGAAAATGTGAGCTCAATACAACCTCTCATATACAATAAAGTCAGTGAAAGAAATGAAAACCAATGCAACACGATGAATGTCCACCCACAGACTGTTTTTAAGGTTGGGTAAATGTCATGGGATGATTCAAGAGCGGAACTAAAAGTGGCAACTAATGGTTCCGCCCGGACGAGAATCCGTGATGCACCACTACTTCCTGGTTGCTCTGGGCAACCGAATTTGGGCTTTATTGCATGCAGGTGTGGAAATAAACGTGGCGATTGATGATTGGGTGAATCAAGGAAGAGGTAGAGTATTAAAAGAGCATTGAAGGAACAGGAAGAGGCAGTTGTTATTCCGGTCGAGGCGGGAGGTGAGACGGAGCAACGAGTAGGCTGAGAGAGAGAGACGTAGTGATGGCCAAATGAAGCGTTTCGAAACATTACTGCTTTCCGATACGATTGTGTCGAAAATGGTTCATTACTCGAAGCTTCATTCAAACAGAAAATGCACACCATTAAATGTAATGCAACAAAGCTGAAAATGCAAGTAGACTAATGTTACTGCCCCATTTGGGCTGTCAGAGCTTTGACACTGTGTTCATGTTTCAAACCCTCAATAAAACATTGAGCATGAGATGTTTGTGTGTGAATATTTAGCTGTAGGATACAGCACTCTACAACTTACTAACTGGACATTTATGCATTTAAAAATGTATTTATAATGTGGCAGAGGGCAACTAGACAGGGCTTGGACAATGTGGAGGAGGGTATTCATTAAATTTTGTGGTTTTTTTCAGAAATATAATTTTATATTAATTATAATATATTTTTATATTTTTTAATAATTTTATAATATAGCCTAATAGGCTATACATTTGGTGATGTGGGCGATTTCTTTCTTTTATTTAACAAATTCACCAGCTTTGGAGAATATTATCTCGCATGAAACAGATGAGGCTGGAGTACACAAAAATTGTTTAGGAAGCTTTTCTATGGTTTGGCTTCACTTAAAGCCGCCAAGTTTCAAACCTGTCATGCCGGATTGGGCTATCAAAGCAGTCCTGTGGTTCACTACAGAAATGAACCAGTGTGTTTGCTTCAGACATCGTATTTCACGTGACTAGTGACGTAACGATACAAGCTCCTATCTAGCCATCCTTCACGTCAGCCTTTCTGTCTGCCATCCCGGGTCTACTCCCAGCTCTTGTGGCTGTGCGGCCTTAAGTCACCGTGAGTGTGTGGATTGCTGTGGGTGAGTCTTGTCATTGTTGTGTTTACACTTTAAGATTTGAGTGCAGTGGTGTGTAAATGTTGTCAGCACTCGCCCCTTAGGCCGAAGAGGAAGCTCTGGATGAAAGAGAGTGAGCTGGTGTCGTTGGATGACTGCTACCTTTATACATGCCCAGACGGCGATCTATAATCCATCCCTTCCAACTGTTGGTGCTGTGAACTCTGTAAGGAGAGGAGTTCGCTGTGAGTATTGTGTGAAGTACTAAGGCGTAAAAATTAGATCAACTACTGTGTGGAGAAGTGGACGTGCTGTATTGTGTGTGATTACATGCTGTGAGTGTTTCAGATGCCCACCCCTATCTAGATCTCTGGTCACGCTGTGGAAGAGAGGAGAGGGAAGCGTTTGGCCGACTCATATAGTACATCCTTGGTGCGGTGCTTCAATCTGGGATACCCGCCTGAGAGATCCTACCTGTGGCCGTGTGAGGCCCGACGTGCAGCAACCTGCCTTGTACTTCCACCTGCTCCCTTGGGCCAAGTCCAGTGGTGATGTATTCGTATTTATCTGCTCACTGAAGTATTGTCATCACTTATAAAGCTCTGTGTGTGTTGCTGCAAATACTTAGTTTCGAGCCAAGGGCTCTGCATCGATGAGGGACTGTGTCACAATACGTTGGGAGTCCCGTCTAAGTCTGTGGCCACCAGGAATCCATCCCAGTAAGGGGGATCCGCTATGTGTGTGTGAAACTACGTTCTCTCTCGGGGTTGAAGGTCTGGAGACTAAAGTCGTACCCCCGCCGTCTCCGGGTTGGTGATTTACATCCATAAGGTTGAAGTTATTTCCCCTTTACAATTACTTGTGCATTCAAGCTACGTGTCCAGTGCATTTGCCCCTTTACACCTACCTGTATATCCAAGCTGTGAGCCCAGCGCATTTGCCCCTTGACGCCTACCTGTATATCCAAGCTACGAGCCCAGTGTATTTGCCCCTTGACGCCTACCTGTATATTCAAGCTACGAGACCGGTTTATTGCCCCTTTACACTTACCTGTGCACTTAAGCTATGAGCCCAGTGTATTGCCCCTTTACACTTACCTGTGCATCCAAGCTACGAGCCCAGTGTATTGCCTCTTTACACTTACCTGTGCATCCAAGCTACGAGCCCAGTGTATCACCCCTTTCACTTATCTGTGCATCCAAGCTACGAGCCCAGTGCATTGTCCCTTTACACTTACCTGTGCATCCAAGCCACGAGCCCAGTGCATTGTCCTTTTACACTTACCTGTGCATCCAAGCTACGAGCCCAGTGCATTGCCCCATTACACTTACCTGCGTATCCAAGCTGCGAGTTCAGTACATTGCCCCTTTACACTTATCTGAGTATCCACGCTACGAGTTCAGTGTACTTACCTGGTTCTCCTGTGTTATTGTTTGAAGTTGTGAATAGAGTGTATTACCTTCTATACTTACCTGTAGAATTCCCTCGACGTCTGGAGACGGAATGCTGGACCCTTTGTACTCTTCTCAATAGCCGAATCCTCACCTGTGTGTTTTCTAGGCCGTTCGAGGCCGACCCCCGGAACCTCACCGATTCACTGGACGCCCCCGTATATGACCGCAGGATGTGTATCTGTTGGACTAAACAACCCCAGGTACCCATTCTCTTCCATACTTACCTTCATACTTACCTGTGTGCGTCCTTTTCGTCCAGGAGCCAGGAGTGGAGGAATTGGGCTGCAACGGCTGTGGACAAAAAGGAGCAGCTCGATTAGGAATACCCACTGCAAGACACGGACGGACACGGCCTCACAAAGGCGGAGAAACTTACCCCCTGTCCCCGTGAGAGTCCAGGCGACTCTGGAAACCCCGCTCTCCCTGGCCCGGAGAGTTATAGTTTTAGTGTCCCCTTTCCCCCACCCTTTCTTCATTTTAAATAATTTAATAAAGTTTGTTTTAAATGTTACTTACCCTCTCGTGTGTTTGGTCATTGGGGTGCTTTTGGGACCTCCTCGAGGTGGAAACTAGGGAGGGGCGAGACTCACGACATCTGTAGTCCGCTCCGACCTGTGACATAAATATTTTTTGCTTTGGTGTTTGTGTGTGTGTGTGATTTTGGTTAGATTAGTTAGGTTACAGTTTTACAACAGTTTACAGTTTGACAAAAGCACAATGTTTTGTTTCATTGCGACTGCACACAAATATAAGCAAACACTTTGCAGTTTGCATATGATATCCTTTCTGGACTTTTACAGAATGCACAGATTGCCAATCTGTCCCTGCTGGCTAGGTATATAAGCATGGGTTTACTCCAGGTAGTCTGGTTCCCTCCCACAGGCCAAAAAACTTGCAAGTTAGGCAGATTGGAGATGCCAAATTGTCCCTCCCCCAACTTGTGTAGGATCAACTTGTCTGAATAAAACTTGTGTATGGATTAACTGGTTCTTGCCATGAATATAGCCGTAGATGCTGGAATGGTGTAAAGAAATAAAGGAAGAAGACGACGTCAACTCTTTTGCCACCATTGATGAGTTATCTTGTCAATTATGAGTTAATATTTACGATAAGTATGCCTTTTTGACGAATTTCTTATAATAATAATGGTAGTAGTAATGCCGCTTTTATCCACTAGATGGCCAATACACAATTTATAAAAAATTGATTTAAAAAATGATTTAAAGAATTTTAAATTGCATGTAATTTGATAATCGTTCTGAGTCTAATCTTTAACATAAATTCCTTTGCATTTTTTAAAGCTTTTTGTTGTATTTTTGAAGAGAAATATTCATTTCAGTGGTTAAATTAAGTGGAAAAAGTAAATACAGGATAAAACGTCCCCCCCCGTTTTGTTTGTTTGTTTGTTTGTTTGTTTGAAAGCAGAGGGTATGTTTTTCATTTGATATATTTGTATGTTATATTTACAGAAGAACATTTTTCCTGCAAGGAATTTTGTGAAACTTTTGTGAAAATCACAAAAATGCTGGCGGGCTGGATGGTGCCTTGCATGGCTGACACCGCCGTTGGTGAATGTGAGGCAAATTATAAAGTGCTTTGGATGGCCATTGGTCTATGAAAGCGCTATATAAATGCAGTCCATTTACCATTGATCGATCTCAAATCAAACTTTGAAAGGTGTTTTCACTTTTTTTTGTGTGTAGGGTGCAGACGCCTGCCTCCCTTTATTGTTATTTTTTATTTCTCTTGTAAAACCATGGCAAATTGGTGGCTACTGTGGCTTTACCACCAATACCATATGAACTACATGATTACTGCACTAAAACCATGGTTAGCCTTTTACCAAGTCAGAACGTTTAACAAACTTTGCATAGGATTTTCTTTCATGTTCTCATGCGTGGAACAGCGTTCGCCTCCAGCTAAATTTAAATCAGTGCTCACATAGCAGAACTGCATATCACAGGACAGTCAAGCATTTCATTTTACAACTTGCACAACATTTGTTTCAAAAATAGCTTATTTGATCTCTGGTTTTATTTATTTATTGTAACTATATTTAGCCTGTTAAATGTATGGCCTAGTGAAACATGCCAAGCTGACACGTTGATATTAAATTATAGATTGGATTTACAGTAAGAAGTGTTTTATACACTCCTCTAACATACATTAACACCTGCTTTGTAAGGCTGTCATATCATATTTTATTTTGCGTATACCTGTCAAGTAACAACAGTGATGTCAATTCCCCTTAATTGAATTCAATTAACTTCAACTCATAAAAAATTTAAATAAAACCTCTTGCATTAACCATTTTATCTATTAACATTTAGATTTTTAAATAGTCACCACTAAAAACTTAAGATGTAAAGAAAACGATCCAAAGCCTCAAAATTGTAAAACTGCAGTTATGTAGGCTAATCACTCGTAAAAAATTTCACCAAGTGAAAGTTAATCAAACTTTTTAATATTTACATTGTGTTATTTTGTGTATTATTTAAAATTGTTTATTATATGACATACATATAACAGCTTATGTATTTGCACTGACCTGTGAAAAACAGCAAATGAAACAGTCTCTCCATTGGTGATGAATTTACAATGAATCTGAAAGAGTGGAAACATCATATTCATAACTAAATAATATATATAAATAAATTCATTTATAAACCGAGCGATAATAAAAATGCAAAAAAACAACAAAATTTTAACAATAATAAACTTTACCTGCAACACAATCTGTACCTGTACACTGCTTTTGTCAGTGGCGTCTGTCTTCTTCAGGGATTGCAGTACACTGCATCCTCGTTTCCCCTTAATTTAGCTTTATACAAATGTTAATGCGTTTCCTTTCATCAAACAGATTCAACATGCAAAGAAGTTTAACCCTTGTGCATCAATTTAAAAAAGTTACACATAGGTTCACAGGGGACAAAAATGTCCATGTCCAAAAAGTGTCATAAAATTTTTTTTTTAAAAAGATTTATATTTTTTTCCACTTTCACTGATGCCATTTTTTTTAACCAGCATCAGCTCTAATCACAATGACCAAACATTCATTAATTTTCAGAATGTTAACCCTTTAAATGCTGGTTTGTTTACACAATGCCACTGCTGTTTTTTTATGAAAAAAAGATTTTTTTTATTATTTTCAATTTACTAAATGCTAAGCAGATTTTTTTTCTTTGAGTATTACAGCCTTGGATATGTCAATGATTAACAACAACATTAATTTTTATGCATTCATATTTTTTATGCAGTATCAGATTAAAAAAAAGTTACCTCTCAGGTCCATAAAGGACAAAAATGTCCATGTCAAAAAAGTGTCATAAAAATATTATAGATTAATATTTTTTTCCACTTTCACTGATGACATTTTTTAACCAGCATCAGCTCTAATCACAATGACCAAACATTCATTAATTTTCAGAATTTTAACCCTTCAAATGCTGGTTTGTTTACACAATGCCACTGTTGTTTTTTATGAACAAAAACGACACCTCCTTTGCAGCGGTTGTAGTCTTGTGATATCCAGTACAATATTTTTTTTTTTCATTCAAACTGTTCACACACGCACACACACGCTCACACACACGCTCACACACACGCACACACACACGCACACACACACACACACACGCACATTCTGGTTTCCATGTTTTGTGGGGACATTTCATAGACGTAATGCATTTTATACCATACAAACTGTATAATCTATTCCACTTACCTACCCCATTCTCTAACCCCAACCATCACAGAAACCCTTCCACTACTTCACATTTTCAAAAAACATCATTCTGTTTGATTTATAAGCTTGTTATAAAATGTCCCCACAAGGTCACAAAAATACTGGTACTCCTATCTTTGTGGGGACAATTGGTCACCACAACGTGATAATTACCAGGTACACACACTGACATCCATACCAACACACCCACACAATTATAGCTTCATAATATATCTAATTGGCTCTATAATATGCATAAGCAGAAAACAACAATAAAGCGATAATTTGCTTTATATGCAAAACCTAAAAAAATGGCACCATCTGGTAAAAAATAGTAAAAATTTAAATTTTGAAGCCTTGCCAACAGAATGAAAGCCTGTTAACAAAGATTGCATCATTTTATAGTTGAATGGCACCGGGATTAAAAATTGCAGTTTTAATGGGTTTCAATGGGGACATTTTTGTCCAAAAGGTCCTGAGAGGAAGTATTTTGTGTACCTAGTAGAAAATAGATTTTTTTAAAGGAAATGAAGGTGAAATATTAAAATTCCAATAAAAATGCACACCTGTGGCAAATTTTATGCAGTTAGCATTAACGCAGGCAAAGTTATCAAAAAAACAAAACTGAAAAGGACAAAAATGTCCTCAAGGATGCACAAGGGTTAAGTTTAGAGAAAACAGGACTCGTTTCCATTTATCCTTTGCAATGTTATTTGAATGGTCATCTGGGGACAGAAAATGGAAATTGAGTGATTGGACATTTCAAATATGTGTGCATCTGCACCCGCCCTACACAAATCTACACACAAATGTGTCATGGGCAGATTTGTATGTTCTTAGTCATTTAGTCATATTTTCTTAGTCATTTATCCAAATACTTACAAAATATTTTTTTCCTACTATGGAGGTTTATGATTGCTTGCTGCTGTGTGTTTGCCATCATTTCTCGGGGTATCTTATTTTGTGTTCGTCAGAGGGGGGGGATGCGTGCGGGTTTGGAGCAGCGTGGGGATGGGTGGATGGTGGCAGGGTTTTTCATTTTGAAGTGAATTATCTTTAACTCAAGTCACTTTTACTCCTGTTTTATTCTTTTTAGCATTTTAAACTGTTTTTATTAAAATCACATTTATTTTCTTTAATTGTTATTTTAAATTCTCATGTATCTTTGTTTGTATTGTGATTTTATCGTGTATCTCTTATTTTTACATTTTCTATTTTATATATTGCTTTCTCATTTCTGTGTAAAGCACTTTGAATGACCTTTGTGAATGAAATGTGCTATACAAATAAACTTGCATTGCCTTGCCTTCTGTACAGTAAATCTCCTGTCTTGGCTTTCATGCACGTTCTTCCCCATATGGCTGTGCTTCAAAACTTTATCATGGCCTTGGAAAAAGGTTTTCTCCTGCACTTGTGTGATGGGTCAGCAAATGGATGCAAAGAATAAAGCTAGAAGTACACTGGTGTAGGGTTTTGGTAATATACAGGGTAAGGACCATTAATAATATATTTGATAGGTTTGATAGAGTAATTGATGGGTTCAACATTAAAGAAATGGGTCTTAAACTTAGCCTTTATATTTTTTTGCTAATAAAATCTAATTTATAAATCATTGCATTCAAATTACGCTTTTAAGATGGAAAAAAACACAAGCAAAAACAACTTGTTGCTATAGATCATATAAACTTGTATTTGGCCCCCTGAGTTTGTCTAATCGTATAATCAATCAATTAGGTTATCTTAAATCTAATATAGATAATCACGCAAGGAGTCTTGGAATAATTTTTGATGCAGAATTGAAGTTTGATAAAGCTGTGTTTTTTTCCAATTAAGGAATATAGTGAAACTTCAATCTTTTATTTCTTTATTCAAATTTAGGACTCAACAAGCTGCTAATTGTTTTTAAGGGCCTTATGGACTGGCACCAGGTTATATTAGTGATCTTCTTCAATATACTTCTAGGCCTTTACGATCTGGACAAAGATTTCAACTAGTTGTCCCCAAGTTTCGATTAAAATCAAAAGGGAACAGGGCCTTGTCAGTCGCAGCTTGTCGTTTATGGAATGATTGACCTCTCCATGTCAGATCTTGTGCTACTACTGAAGCCTTTAAATCTCATTTGTTGGCTTATTTGTACTCTCTTGCATTTAGATGATATGTGTCTAGTATGTAAAGCACTTTGGTTAACATCTGTTGTTTTTAAATGTGCTATACAAATAAATGAACGTAAACCCGTGGGGTATTGCACAAAAGTAGAATTAAGAAAGCCAGGATAACAGAAAAGGCCCAGCTTGACCTAGTTTAATCAGCCCATCCTGGCTTAGTCTGTTGCACGATTGCTAAGCCAGGATGAGAACGGGCAGCTATGTCAAGCCAGGTGTATAGCTAGGATAAGTGCACGTTCACGGCATTCTTAAACAGACCACGGGATCGATCACAGAATCACTGATGCAAAAATTGATAAAACTCATAAAATTCATCATGAAACTGCAAACACTTAACTACTACTATGTGTATATACAGTATTTGATTAAAAAAAGTGTGCATTATCTTAAAAAAAAGCTATTTATTTCCTATAACAATTTATATTTGGTGGAACTAAACAGAAATCATTCAATTATTAATTATAAAGATTTTTAGATTTGACCATATGAACAATTTTTTAAGGAAAATATTAGGAAAATGCAACAATAAAAAGGCCACCTGCTAAAAAGCAAACATGCTGGGGTCTCTGTGATACCAAGAAGCCCTCAATATGGGATCATTCAGTGCATAAAAGTGGATTTCAACCCCACCCCCAAACTAAAGCTTCCAAAATTACTACATTTACTGTGACCTTCATGAAGTTTTCAAACCGTTTTATTCATTGACATGCCATAATACATTGAAAAGTATAAGCCATCATGCTCAAACAAGGCTGGTTTGGACTGGAATATTGGGAAGTAAGATGGTAGGTCCCTTGAGGGGGCCAAAAGGACATCTGGAAGATATATAGAGTACCTTAAAGATGGGAAAAAAAGGAATCATGTCTTCTGAAATTTATTTACTTTCATGCAGGATAATCCACTATAGCATGCTGCAAAAAGCAACACTGACTATTTTAATATGGGCATGAAATAAGAAAAAATTTAAGGTACAGTATGAATACTATCCTCTGACCTCTCTATGGAGCATCATTATATAAAAAATCTGTGAGGTGGACAGCACTATAATTCATATTCAAACATAAATTGGATGCAATACTTGCATCTTCAAGTAAAATAAAGGCAGAAACTATAGACTTACTAGTTTAATGAATGGGAGCGTTAAAGTCATGTCAAAACTATGCTCATATATTATTATGTTACCTATGTTAAATACAATTTTTTGATTTACAATGCAGCACATTTGACAGATATCTGTTTTGTGGATCATTTTAACACACTGAATTTTAATAAAGTGCATTTTGCATAATAATTTGGAAAAGCATAATTTGCATATTTTTTTTACAGTAATAAAGTATCTTTTGAAATTTTAAATATGTCAAATTATGTATTTAAATAGAATAACGAGAACACTGTCATATAACTATTGAGATTAAAATAAAATTTGTAAACTTAATGACTTTATTTTAAAAACAAAAATAGCATCTGCATAATAATTTGGACCATCCATCACAATTTTAACATTAAAAAGTCTTGTATATCTGGCGCAGGGGTGGGTGCTACGCCTACTTAGATAAATTACAGTATATGTAGTATTTAAATGTAGGACCACGAAGTGACAAAAAAAACACATGAATATCTAGTAGGAATGACAGAGGAACTAGGCGATTAATCTGAAATGGTATAGTCTGCTATACCATGCTGTGGATGTTTTATGAGTCTGTGGTGTTTAGCATCATTTTTATGCAGTGGTCTGTTGGGGAATTGGAATGAAGGTGGTGGACGGTAATAAACTGGACACATGAATACGAGAAGAATACGGTCAAAACTAAATTCAATTCTGAACAATCCCTTTCACCCACTACATAGGGTCCTGGCTGACCAGAGAAGTACATTTACTCAAAGACTGATCACTGCTTAGTGTTCTACTGAAGATCCTTTATACCTGTGACCATTAGGCTGTATAACTCCTCTTCTTTGTAAGTGCTGGGACAATTCACTATTGAAGTGAATTACCCTTTTTTAAGTGTTTTTTTTTCTTATCTATTAATTTTTAAATCATTGATGGGCATATAATTATGTTTTTATTTCTTTTTTCTTTAATTTCTTTCTTTTCAATAATTGTAACATTAAAGCAATTTCCCCCTGGGATTAATAAAGTTTTTTGAATTGAATTAATCACTAGGATTAATTTTAGCCTGGTTGTTAGCCTGCTCTGGAGCAGGCTAGCTGCAAAGAGTAAATCTCCATAGTAACTTCATCAAGATTAATTTAGCCTCCCTTCATGCAACCGAGTCAGGGCTAAATTCATCCAGGATAGCTGGAAAATCACAGCTTAATCCATTATCTTGCTTTTGTGCAATATCCCTCCGAAGCATCACCATTGTGTGATTTAATATAGTTGTGCTAAAAAATAAATTAACTAGTGTGTATAAACATACTTGCACATTTTAAAGATTGCCTATACATTACTAATAAATACTTCTTGCTTTAATCCATAGTCAATGTGGGATGATTCTTACTGTACATGTTATACTACAAAATATTTTTGTTAATGTCAAATAACAAGTGCTCAATCTATGACCTACATCAACTTAAAATGGGCAAGCATAATGGACATGCAAATCAATATTTGCTTTAGCAAATGACGTGCAGAAAGTGAAACTCAATTTGGCTGAGCGCAGAAGTGGGTAATCCAAATATTCAAAAAAGAATGTAAGTGTTTTCTTTTCCATGTCTTTCAAACTTAACTAATTTATATATTTAAAAAATATCAACAATAATGATCTGGGTATGTCAACGTTAATCAATGTTAAAATGGATGCTTTATTCACTGTAAAACAAATACACAGCATTTTTGTCAAATCAACACTTTTGTGTTACTTTAAATAATAAAACAATAAGTTATTGGCTAGTGTTGTCTCAAACATTCAGCACAAGAGAAGAAAAAAATCACTTCTTGTAACTGTGCTGATCACAAATCAGTATTTTAACATTGACATCATACCAGGTAGCAAGCAAATTTCAATGATCTATTTTTTCACATGCTTGCAGAGATTGGTTTACCAAAACTCTGTTACTGGGTTTATCTTTTTCACATTTTCTAGATTGATAGAAGCACTGGGGACCCAATTATGGCACTTAACCCTCGTGTGGTGTTCATATTTCTGTTACTTAGACAATGTTTGTGGGTCTAGTGGACCCACTGTATTATTCGTATCTTAAACCAATGCAGTCATACTAATTTATGTATAACTGTTTACAGATGATTACTTTAGCCTTATTGCAAGTAATATAGACATAATTTATGGTTAATATTTGTCATTTACCACTGGTACAGGACTACTTATAGATTAAAGTGCCATTCGTTTTTGTGATAATATGATATAAGAGAAGAAAGTTCTATTCTCCCCCAGATGTTTATATAAAATAAGTATTTTCATCACTTTTTCATCTCAAATAAGTTTTTCATCACTTTGACATTTAATTATTTGAACTTAGTTTGAAATTGTACGCATTTGTGTCCGTCTACACAGCACAAGCCTCATCTGAAAAGATGCGGTATTATAACACATTATCTACACTGAACACATGTGTTGTGTAGGCTGGCATGAACAGGTTATAAGAAGCAGATTTTTACTGTGTAACTGTGTTGCATATGCATTTCTTGCATTTTATTGACATATACTGTGTCTTCCAGTCCATCTTATGTCCACACACACTGCAGTAAAATGTGTTGCTTTTGGCTACAACCTAAAATGATGAAAATGCTTGGATATGAAATTTTACTTTCTCTATTTCTCACTCTTTCTCACACACTCATTACACACACAAACACACACACACACACACACACACACACACACACACACACACACACACACACACACACCATAGGTTTTGTGGTAAACTCATGTGTTCAGGCCAGGAATGGTAATCAATACACCAATTTACCATGATTACTACACTTTTACTATAATACAACCATGGTTATTTTTTGTAAAGGATATAATGGTAAAATGTAGAATTGTTCCTTTTAGACAAAATGTAAAGTTTTTGGGACCGTGGGGACAGACAAGTGTTCATGCTTGATATATAACATGTTGTATCCTTGCGCTGTTACAGCAAGTGCAGAAGGACAAAACTCTGACATGCATCCATCATATATGTACAGACATATATACAAACACACTCATGCACTCACAGGAGTCACAGATAGGAGAATAACAGAGTAAAGTTACATAGCACATTCAATTTTCACTCTCTTATTACCCCCGGGTCCAGTGGACCCGAACACCACATATGTAATATAAATGTGTAGGGGGGTGTACAGTCATTATAAAGTTGTTTATTTTTATGTTCTTTATAGAAAATGAGCCAAGGCCAATGAATCTGAGGTTGAAACAACAATTAATTGCATAATTTTTCTTTTAGTAAACTTCAAAAACGGGTCCCACAGACCCGAACACCACACAAGGGTTAAACATGAAACAAGTCAGATTTTTAAGATATGGCCCCTTTAAAAATATACATATCTGTTGGGTCAGGGGATCTCTGGATAATCCATAATTCGTTTGTAATTATAAAACGAAAATACAGTTTTTCTGTTTTTTGTTTCAAAACGAAAAACCAAATAACCGTTTTTGTGTCAGAATCAAAAAATGAAAAACCAAATAAAAATGGCCCGTTTTTCGTTTTTGGCGATCATTTTATCGTTATTCCTTTTTTAACAAAGAATGAAGAGAGTCTTTGAACTTCAGTCAATTCGTTTTTCGTTTATTGCAAGTGGTGCTCGCTGCAGAGCCAAATGGGCGGAGCTGAAGCTCCAGCTCCCCCTCGCTGGATCTAGTGGGCGTGGCAGCATCAAGTGTGCAGGCGCAGATACAGTTTGTTTAAACTAACTATACGGTCTGTATCAAGTACTCCTGATCATAGTATATTTTGATAGCCTATCACATAAAGGTTGAATCTATCCAAAGTTACAGACAATATTCCATATAAATTTGCAATATCATTTTTACAGCATATGCTTTCACATTTACATACAATAGGGACAGATTAGGCAACCTAGTCTTATTTATTATTATTATATTTATTTATTGAATTAATCATATGATATGGTAATACAACAAGGTCGTATTAAACATTAGTAAATGCATTAAGGGCTTTGTTGTCACTTTCAGATATTTACATCATTGTTTATGGTAAGCCACAGGAACTAGTAAATGTATAAAAGTATAATATAACCTTAACATTATAACATTAACAGTAGGTTTTAGTCTTCACTTACCCACTATGCTTGTAAATAATTTGAGGGCATATTATGCAAGTGAAAGAGTTGCAATGCAGAGCCCTGCTTCACTGTACCGTTGTACATTATGATGTACAGTATTTAAAGACATAAGTTGACATCATCCAATTCCACAAAAGTAGTGCCACAATTCAAAGATGTGGCTTACCATAAACCATGATGTAAATATCTAAAAGTGACAACAATGCCCTTTTATGGAGAAAGGAGTGGTGTGCTGCTTTGTCCTGCCAGTGAAAGCTTACTATCTGTCCACCCCTCTTTATTTGTGTCCACCACAACGTGTGGGTTGTGAACTAATCTAAATGATCGATAACACTTTACAACAAGATTATATTTGTTTAGATTAGTTAATGCATTAGCTAACATGAACTATCAAATAACAAAACTTCTACAGCATTTATGAATCTTAGTTCATCATGTTTATTTCAGCATTTACTAAAACATTTATAAAATCAAGCGTTGTAACTGTTAACATTAGTTAATGCATGAACTAAATAACTGTATTGATATTAACTAACATTAACAAGAATTAATACTTGCTGAAAAGCTATATTGTTCATTGTTTTTTCATGTAATGCATTTACTAATGTTTCATACGACCTTGTTGTATTACCAAATCATCTGATTAATTCAATAAATAAATATAATAATAAATAAGACTAGGTTACCTAATCTGCCCTTACTGCATGTAAATGTGAAAGCATATGCTGTAAAAATGATATTGCAAATTTATATGGAATATTGACTGTAACTTTGGATAGATTCAACATTTATGTGATAGGCTATGCATTATGCTATTTTTAATGAATAAGCAGACAAGTAGTCTATAACCAACCATGTGACTTACCACAGTAGAGGATATACGATGTGCTTTGACATTAATGAAGCATTCGCTTCAACTCCATTTTTGTAGAAGAAAAATGTAATTTAATAGTCACATACTCAGGTGTATAAGTGTTGCACTCCACTGTCCTACAAGTGGATTTATTGGTTTCTATTAACCCAAATTTAGCAAAATATGCATCTAACATAAAAGAAATCTATATTAAATGTTATAATAAGAAGATATAAAATAATATCATGAATATTTCAAGAACACTTTAATGGTATAATAAGATACAATAATAAATATTATACATTTATTTCAAGAACACATCACTTTACAGTTCACACAAACATTTAATGGTATTTTACAAAACCAATCAAAAAATCAATATTTAAATTAGTCTATCCCCACTAGTAGATTCACAAGACATGGTTTGTTTGTGTAAACAAAACCCACGAATAACTCTTTTGTCTTATATATCTCCTGCCCTTCTCTAAAATATAAAAGGGAAGGGAGTCGACATTTCTTCTTCATTCCTTTCACCCTCATAAAACACAGTGTTTATAAACAAGTCCAACATTGTCAAAGCCAACAGGGCATCATCCTTTAGATCTTTTCCAGCTCATCTTCCCAGCAAGTGATCTCCTTTACCCACTCACAGGTCAGCTGAATGTTTCTCATCACCGCTGAGTCCTGTGTGCTATATAAGAATTCCAATAATAATATAATTAATAATGATGTGCTGCTCATAAACAAATTCATGAAACAGGAAAGGTTAATACACACATTAACAAGTTAAACAAGTCAATCAGTACATAAACATTCCCGCTACATACATCTACTTCTGGTGTCTGGGTGATCTCCATAACATCTGACTCAGGTGGAGTGAATTTCATGTTATCTGCATATGTTACTTCCTGGGTGAGTAGTTGTGGGACTTGACTGTGGGAAGAGACGAACATTAGAATGATTTTAGGCATGCATTGCTTTATTTATATATTTATTGTCTGCATACTGGATATGCACAGAATGGAGGTTTTATCTTAAGTATAGTTATCAATATCATACTTTGTCTGAGTATGGAGGAAATGTCTAAATGAACTGAGCACCACCACTTCATGATTGTGTGTGAGACTGGTAAAAGATAGCAATAGAAAATCTTAATCGTTCATTTTTTTATGTTTTCTCACAGTCATAACATAGAGTGCATACAAAAAACAAAACAATATTAACAAACGATGTGTTGAGTACACAGAGATAGGTGTACAGCAAATAAAAGAACACTTACCATCAACATAAATACCCCACAATCAATTCCTACTGGCTGTAGAGGGGCACTCTGTTAATTATAGACAATACAATTAGATATACAATTAATACAGTATATAGCGGTCACATCTAGGGATTGTTTTTTTTAAGTTAAGTCTTTATGTTGTTTACAGTTTTGTTAAAAACGTGTACTTTGTTTACTTAACTGACCCTCAGTGGGTTATTTGTGACAACTGTGTACTTTGTTCTTTCTTAATACTCCTCTAAAGATATTTAAACAAGTTTACAAGCAAGAAGTTAAAAAGCTGTACCTCAAAATCAGTACAGACATGTTCCAATGTCGAGGGGAAATAAAGGTGGGGATGCTGATGCTGGGGATGAAGGTGGTGCTGCAGCCAATGGGAGGTTGTCCCTCTGGATTTTTACACATTTTAAAATGTTGATGTCCAGTAACAGCAGTGAAAGTGTGGGATCGTCTGCACTTGAGACCATGCTTGATGATGATAAATCTAAAACATAGAAAGAATAAATTAGCATCATTGTCTTGTTTACATGTTTTGTACAGTGCATTGCATATAAACATTTGTTGTGATGAATCACCTTGCTAATAAAGTAGTTTAAATTCAGACATCCCAAAGGTTTCACAACACAAGAAAATATTAAATGAACAATATGTTTTTAGTTTTAAATGCAAGGAAGAAATTACTATGACATGCACGAACAGAAAGGTTCAACAAACATGATGTTTTTCCACACACAGTATAAGTAAAATATTTAATTCACACACACATACCTTTTAGTTGAACTGCATGATTTCAGAGCTCGTGTAAATGCTTATTTACAGTAGGCACAGTGAGATAGACAGCAGAAGATCCTGTCCTCGCAAAAGTATTGTCTGGTGCACCTGTGCATGTTAAACAAATATTTAAATACAAAAAATAAAAACTACAATAAACACACTACGTATCACTTGTGGTGGATGGGAGAATGTTAGCACATTAGCTGTCGAGTGTTTAACGCGAAACTCAACATAATCCCGAAAATCACGTCGAGACAGCGATAATTGTAAGATTAAGATTTTATATACATATTAAAGTTGAGTTTATCTTTAAATTACCGTTTTCTTACCGTGCAATACTCCGGAGAACTTGATACAGGCTGTACAGTTAGTTTAAACAAACTCTATCGGCGCCTGCGCACTTGATGCTGCCACGCCCACTAGATCCAGCGGGGGTGCCCCGCCTCGCTAGAGCTCCAGCTCCGCCCATTTGGCTCTGCAGCGAGCACCACTTGTTATAAACGAAAAACGAATTGATTGAAGTTCACAGACACTCTTCATTTTTTATTCACAAAGGAATAACGATAAAATGATCGCCAAAAACGAAAAACGGGCGGTTTTTAATTGGTTTTTCGTTTTTTGATTCTGACACAAAAACGGTTATTTGGTTTTTCGTTTTGAAACAAAAAACAGATAAACTGTATTTTCGTTTTATAATTACAAACGAATTACGGATTATCCAGAGATCCCCTGACCGTTTTTACAGGAGCTACTGCCCCAGTAAATCAAAAGCCATACTGCGATTTAAAGGTGCAATGTGTAATTTTACGAAGGATCTCTTGACAGAAATGCAAAATAATATACAAAACTATATTATCAGGGGTGTATAAAGACCTTTTTATAATGAACCGTTATGTTTTTATTATCTTAGAATGAGAGGTTTTTTTCTACATACGCAGAGGGTCCCCTTACATGGAAGTCTCCATTTTGGGCCACCATGTTTCTACAGAAGCCCTTCACCTCTTCAACCCTGAGGACCCTGTCCCGGGTCCAGAATTTCGTATTTTGACTTAATATAAAATATTCTTTTAATCTTTGATGCTCCGTCATGGACCCCAGTAACACATATGAGATACTGTTTGAAAGCTTAGAGTCTCTACTTTCTGCAGATATGCATCACTTTGACACATCTTTTACTGTAAGAAAGTTATTTACACTTAATTTACACTATCACCCCCCCAATATTTTATTATATCATTTAATATTTACATATTTCATATTTTTCAAAAATGACAAACATGGGCAAGTCTTATATCAAATGAAAGCTCTCACTCTCAGGAATAAGGCTACAGTGTTATTTTTGTTCTAATATCAACACATATCCAACAATCATCGAATGAATAATAAGGTAAAAAATGGTCTTTTGTAAACATATGTGAAACTTGAGTGTGAACTGCCTCAGATAGCACATATAGCCACAAATGATACACCATCTTTTATTTTAGGTCCAACTCTAAACAATGAGTCCATTCACAGCATTTTCTTTGGTTGTGTGCATATATAATCCCTTGCTATTTATTATATGTGCAAAACAAAAAATTAATATTTATATGAAAAATGTATGTTCACACCCTTCAGTAAAATAAGAATATCTTTTGAATGCGACATGCTAAAGAGTTCATTCTTTTTTGGGGTGTTTACTGTCTGCTGCTGCTAACAACCAGAACTGTCTGCAGTCTGCTAGAGCATCCAGAACCAGAGTTATACACTATCAAAGACAGTATTTACAACATAAAAAAGAAAATTTGGTGTTTCATCATATGAAAAACAACATAAATAACAATATTTGTCACAAACAGCAGCTTTTTGTGTAACTTCAAAGGGTTTTCTTTAAAATGATATAAAGAAATTGCATTTATTCCACTGTATGTGGTTATGGGGACACTTCAAATGTTCTTAGGCAGAAATTGTATACAAAAAGGGTATTATTCCTCCCTTCAGTTGGAGTAAAATAACTTTTGCATATATTATGATAGAGAAAAAATTCCTTTTTTCTGTGTAAGCTGACAATTGCTGGAATCAAACAAAACTGTCTGCAGGGACCTGAGATACCCAGGGCCAGAGTTATATACTTTCAAATAAAAACTTTAGAAAAAAACATCAAAAAGCGCCTATTTATTTTTGTGTTTATTAGAGGACTGATATCACATACAACCATGTTGAGCACTTTTAACAGTGTTTTATGTAATTTCAAAGGGTTACCTGTAAAATGATACCAAACTTTTGTATGTAAACCTCTGCATGTGGGTATGGGATGCTTTTGAAATTGGGTAGGCCAAATCCAGGCGAAAATCCCCAAAATAGCTTCAGGGTGTAAGAAGTTAATGGACAAACTTTTTTTACTAAGTTGTCTCCGTCAATTACATGTTTTTCCGGTGGTTGCTACCGTAGCTTCTCAATGTTTTTCAAAAGCAAGGGGTGAGCGGTGGACTGAGCCGTTGGTTGCAATTCACAACCTCACCACTGGATGGCGCTAAAATTTACACACTGCACCTAAATAGTTTTTCCACTGATTGCTCAAAGCTGAGCTCAGGTGCTTACTGATTGGTTCACAAATTACTCAATTAACCATTTAAAGCTTCAACAAATGTGAAAATCATAAAATTGTAATAATTATTTTTAAATTAAAAAAATCTAAATAAAACACCAGCAAAAGTACATAGTATAGTGTCTTATATAAAAAGGCTAAATGAAATTAAAGACAAAAAGATTACTTACTGCAATTGACTCTTGATAGTAGTTCTTTATAAACTTTATAAGCTGCATAAAACCTCTACATTGACTTTTATAGTCATGCTATTGTCCCACCCATTCAAGGTGAACACTAAATACAATTTAAAACTATGAGGCTTTGTTTCACTTTCTTTTCTTGGAAATGTGGAGCTTCATAATGTCAACAGGTGGAGTGCAGGGGGCAAATGTTGGTTATCTACTTTATTACTTACCAAAACCTTTATTGTATGTTCAAGGGTTAGTTTACCCAAAAATAAGAATTTAGTAACTGTTGCCCCCCTGGACAATGATCACTTCAGTTTCTTCTTTAGTTCATTTGCCCTGGTTATTTTTTCTTTTTGTTTTTCTAACAGATACCAACTGCACTTCTTCTCTATACGTTTACCTACAGGCCTTTCTTCCCACAGCGCCCCCTAACCATATACATATTTTTCTTATGTTTTCTTTACATTATATTAGTGCCGATTTATCTACAATATATAAAGATATAAAAACAAATTAAACAATTTTTTAACGTCATTATATGACTTTATTTCTTATTGTATCATTTGAACCCCCTATTACTTTCTATGCTGTTTGGCAATTGTCTAAATAAGAGACGCAGTATGACTTTAAATGTTTTTATGTGGCATTGTGTAACAAAAAGCATTTCTTTAACACATCCTTTTGTACATTGAGTACATCTAATGAACCACCAATCAATAGTAAATTATTTATGTTTACAACCAGTTATGGGGTCAAGGGCGTACAGTAGTTTTGATTTTGACATTGGTGGCGACGCAAATAATGTCCTTATATTAATCTTAGGTGTCATATTTATTAGGTGTCATATAGGTTACATATGTCAAAAACAACAAAAATAGAATATGCCTATTTTATTTGTGTTTTGTATTTAACTTTTTTGTGATGTCAGTGAAAACGCTGACTGGGCAAGTAAAATACTGAACCATCAAATTTCTTTCCAGTCTACTCCAGTAGAAAAAAATATAACACATTATACTTATTCAACTTACCCCATCTCACGGAAAGTCGTGTTACAGTTATAGTCACAAAATATTTTATTTATTTGTGTTATTGACAAGATTTTCCGCTGTTTTTCGTGCCACTGGAGCACATATGTCTATAAAAAGTTTTTCGTGTATTGTGGCACAACTTTCTTTATCGTGTCATTTTATATTTTGTTTTCTCATTGTTTTCCTTCCGCTTTTAAAACTATTCTCGCCTGGAGTTGGGGTTAGAGCTGGGGTTTTGGTTAGGATGTCACAGAAAGTGATTCTAACCCCAAGCGACAATGATTTAAAGATAGGAAAAAAACAATGAGACAACAAAATGACACGATAAAGAAAGCCGTGCCACAAACACAAAATCTATTTATAGAAATTTGTGCTGAGTGACACAAAAAAGACATTTGTGCTCCAATATCAATAACATGAATACATTAATCAAGTATTTTGTGACAAAATTTCATTACAAAAATGCTCAAACAAAAAACGAATAACAATAATTGCTTAGTTACTGTAATTATTTTACTGTAACAATGATTTATATTCATCTCAGTTCTGATGGGGTTTTTAAAAGTGCGTCCTGAATTTACAGCGCCACAGTCAAAGAAATTTTGGGTTGGAGTCAAAGTCGCACCCAGAAAGTTCCTTGTGCTGCTTATCATTGATGAGTAAATATTCATTGACAAAAACCTAAACACACTTGGAAAAAATATAAAATAAATATGTTGTATAATAAGTTGTATAATCTTGGAGGATTTAAAAATATCTAGAGGTGATATTATTTTAGTGTTGACAGGAGTTGTAACATTTGAACTTTTTCTCAAATCCAGCTGTAGTGTGAAGTTTCATATATCTTGGGACCACCGGGGTCTTGCTTCTATCTATTACGTCAATGGTTTATGTTGTACGAGAGTGAATATTTCTAGGGCATTTGTTTTTCTATTGCATTTATTTGTATGATGATTATTGTTATTTCTTGATACTTTTATAAATGATTGATATTG
The DNA here is from genome assembly GCF_030506205.2 of Paramisgurnus dabryanus. Taxonomy (NCBI): domain Eukaryota; kingdom Metazoa; phylum Chordata; class Actinopteri; order Cypriniformes; family Cobitidae; genus Paramisgurnus; species Paramisgurnus dabryanus. The sequence goes on from NC_133337.1 coordinate 25,656,100, forward strand.
TCGGTGCAAAATGTTGTGCTACAGTATATAACTTCCATTATGTGGCTTATTGTTAGGCAGTAAGTGACTTGTTTTCCTATTTATGCTTATTGATTATTAATGTGGAAACTGTAAATAATCAATTGTCCATTATAACCATAAAGTGCCTGTTTAGTTTTTACAGGTGGTAAATAGACAGTACTTTGATATGACATTATTTGTTTTGAGTTCTGTTCTATCACCAATGTTAAACTCTCAACCCTAAGCCATGTTTACATTTCAGCCCCACACATTCATCTAATCTGCTTCTTTAAGTCAATGATGTATAAAACTATGATTACAAAACATATAGTCATTACTGCCACTAAATGTAAAAACCACTGTGTGTGATTATGCTGTGTAATTATTATAATGTCAATTATTCAATTTTTGACTCTACACATATAAAGGAAGAGTTTACCTAAGGTTTACCTCATCTTAACCTGAGGTTTTTGAAAGCAACAGCTTGTTATGTTTTCATTGAAAGTTGTGTATTCAAATTATGCTAAAAAAATGGAATATTACATAAAACATTTGCAAATAAAGCGTTTCCTTCCATTGAGTTGAAGAGACCAAAATCATAACTTCCAACACAACTAGTCCTAAATATCAAAAAGAGAAGCAGGTGAAACCACTGTATATAATCATTTTTGTTTATAATAAATTATTTGAGCTTCATACTTTCGGAGGTAGATTCCTGCAGTCAAGTAAGAGGCCAATCACACCAAATGAGTTTTAAACCCTTGGAAACACAAGGCGTGCCACACTGCCTTTTTTGGTCACTTTAAATTCAATTCAACTAGATTACAACTGTAATAAAATTAAATGGGAGCCAAAATCATCACAATTAAAAGAAAAAAAAAAGACTTAATGAACTTTACTCTGTGTGCATTAAAATGATTTAATACACGAGTTCTACAGTTTGAGTTGAATTACTAAAATATATGAACTTTTCCAAGACATTCAAATTTATTGAGATACACATGTATATGCTAATACCTTGCTTATCAAAAAAATTACTGGCCTTGTCCCAAATGGCTGGACGTATGGACTTCCTCAGAGTCCAAACTTTGATGACATCATGTAGTGCAGACCTTAGAGACCACAGTCCACGAGGGGGCACTGGAGTCATCTTTTGGGAAAGACTCGAGCATCAGGCCGGAAATAGGAAGAGAAGTTGCCCATCAGTGTGAACTCCTCCCATCTATCGTCTGATTGCTCTTTCGCAAGGACTTCTGGGTTGGTAAAGTGTGAAGCTTGCAGCAGTGCAGGCTTTGCCGAAGACCACATCAATGGTGCAAAGGGGGAGCTGATGAGCAGACTTTGGAGCGTAAATATTTTCAGACGGGACACCCTATGGCAGGGTTTCCCAAATCTTACCCTGGAGGGTCGCATAGTTTAGCTCCAACCCTGATCAAACACACCTGAGCAAGCTAATCAAGGTCTTCATGATCACTAGAAAATCACAGGTGGGGAAGTTTGATTAGGGTTGGACATAAACTCTGTAGTGCTCCGGCCCTCCAGGGTAAGATTTGGGGAACCCTGCCCTATGGACTCATAGACTAAGCTAGGACGCGCAATTTAGGGCCACGAGATCGAAAGTCCACATGAGGTGCACCATTTGGGACAGGGCCATACCTTGCTGAACGTAAATTCCCATCCATCCTTGCCACCTGCTCCTGCATAGACTAATGATAAGATTGCAGAACACCACAGACATAGATAATGCCACAGACAAAACTTGAACATTTGCAGAACCTTGCTGAACAAAAAGCCTCTTTTTAATAAAAATAGGTAAAAACAAGATCTCTTTTAAAACACCTTTGACAAAATGGTTATTTTGGAAACCAAAATGATCCCTTTATGGCATCACTGTAAACCTAAATAAGCATCTTTAATTTTAAGATTGACACATTGCTGTAGACTGTAGGCCAGTTATAGTCTTCTGTTCAGTGAAATTAAATAAAATAAGCTGCTTAAAGGCGGAGTCCACGATGTTTGAAAGCCAATGTTGATATTTGAAATCACCTAAACAAACACGCCCCTACCCCAACAGAATCTGGACCTTCTGTTGATAGACCCGCCCCACACATACGCAACCCAGGCAACGATGACGGTTAGTAGACACGCTCCTTACTGCTGATTGGCTATAAGTGTGTTTTGGTAGTCGGCCCGTCTCCTTTTCCAAAGCGTTTTTCAAACATCGTGGACTCCGCCTTTAACTACAATTCACTTGCATACATTTTTTGATTAACATATTTATGACTCCTCTCCTCAGCACCATCTTCTTAATGATATTTTAGTGAAAACACATTTCCATCTGGCTGCACTCTCCATCTCAATCTTGTGTCCTCCTCTATCCCCTGATCCTTCAGTTTCTGCTTTATCTAAAGAAAATAAATCATGTTGTTAGATACACATAGACCATTAGATTTAGTTTGTTTATTAGAAATGTGAGATCACCATTGAGGGGTTTTGTTCAGTATTTATTTATCCCCGTAGGGAAATTGTGTTTGCAGTGAACACTCACAGACATTCGTCAGATTCACATTTGAAATTTATTTATGGTTTTTTGATTTAATGGTATTTTCTAACCATCGTTGCTTGGGGGTTAGAATCACTTTGTTAAATGTTTATACATCCCAAACCTCAACCCTAACCCCAACTCCAGGCGACAATAGTTTTAAAAGCGAAAAAAAAAAAAAAAAAACATGTAGAAACTAATACATAAAAGTACATCCTAACCCAAACCCCAAATCTAACCCCAACCACAAGATACAATGATTTCAAAATAGGGATAAAAAACATGAAAACAATACAAAAAATGACACGAAAAAGAAAGCCGTGCCCAAGGTACGAAAAAAAACCTATTTATAGAAATTTGTGTGAGTGACATGAAAAAGACATTCGTGCTCAAGGCACAAAAAGCTGAATTTCGTACCATTGACACAAATAAATTAATCAAATTTTTGTGACTATAACACGACTTTCCGTGAGATGATGTTGCGTGGACCTAGCAGTTCAAAAGTATTGGATAGTGGGTGCCTCTTATTATCCAAAATGATGTTAGCTTTATTTAACACTCTTTATTTATATCCTTCATATATGCTAATTTTCATCTGCACACTTATTAAAGAAATACTATTGCAAATACACCTGGTAGAAATTATTGTTTAGGTAGATGTTACATATTATAATAACTGTCTACTTAAACATATGTCGTTTTTTAAATAAGAAGAAGTTTTACTATTTTATTAATTCTTAAGTTAATTTGTTTAGTGATTATTTTCTTTATGTTTTGTTTATTGTTTTCTTTAGTTTTATTCAAGTAAATATCTTGCGATAGTGTTTTACTCAGAACACTTGTGTATTGAAGAAGCCTCAACAATGGTAACAATCAATCAAATTATTCTGATCAACTGAAACAAATGCTGATACCCAGAATGCATTGCTGCAGTATGAATTTTTATTTTATTGTCACCGCTGTTCAGTTTCTTATGCTGATTTTGTAACATGGTGAGGCAGTCAGGGAGTCCAGGGAAGCGAATCTTGAATAAATTGTTATGTATTTTTTCTTAGACTATAGAGCATCACACACCAGCTTGTATTCTTAAAGTGGTCAATCATAATGTTTTGCATCAGGAGTGTGTGTATATTATGCATTTAGGTTTAACACAAATACATTCATGCTTACCCACTGTAAGATGATCTCCATCACTGCAGTGTCATATGAATTCAGACCAGATTTCACCTCCACTTTCACAACCTGTCTCTTTGCACCTGTTAGAAGTTGTATTTATTTTAGTCTGCTAAAAATTAGAAAAAAAAAATGGAAAACCAATGCTGACAAACATTCAGGGCTCGTCGAGAATATCTCACCAATATGAAAATTATTGAATAAATTACTCATGCCAGATGAATGTTTTCTTTTTAGTTTATTTTTAACTGAAAATGTTGGACTGCAGCTTTAAAATATTAATTTTGGGTAAGCTAATCCTTTAACCCAGAACATAAAATGATCTTTAATAATATTCTGTGTTCGATAGGCTCTCCTGATTTTGCCAAGTGGTTGATGTTTTAAGGTCAACATTATGTTGATCCTGGGACAACATTTCAATCAAGATTTCAGAAATAAGTTTACAATTTGGTTCAAGTTTAATCTTACAATCAGGATTAGATTCTTCATTTCCCTCTGATTTTAGGGTTCTGTTATGGTAAGGGTTTGGTGTGGGTTTTAGGTTTTATTTACAAAATACCATATGTTGCCCTGAGGACATCTCTCACTTAGCAAAATCAGGTAGAGGATTTACCAAAGTCTTAAAGATGACATACAATAGAATGATTGAACGGGGTATTTATCCTTGTTCTGTGATGTGACATGTAGACAATTTTTTTTTGTTTGGGTCTGTAATGCCTGAGAAGCTTCCTAAAAATCTCCCTCAGATAGCTCTATTAAGGTGGGGGATTTTAAACAAGTGGTTTTGCACCTATTTGGCTCCCCCTACTGGCTTAACTTGCAATCTCATTACTGATTGGGTGACTTTGCTGCCACTCAAAAAATGTAGCCAATTATTTTAAAGTGGAGGGGCAGTTAGATGCCTGTGATGTCATTAGCATCAGTTTTTCAGATTGGGCTGTTTTCTGGCTGACATTTCTAAAAGTGGAATTTCTATGAGACTGAGATGTTTAGCATGTCAAGCACATTTTGTATGTTTGTGAATTCACGTAGACTACCATTATTCAACAAAGACAAGGTAAAAAAATTTTTTCATTCTTTGTCCCCTTTAACCACTCAACAGCAATATTAGGAAAATCTCTAGGCATATTTTTGTTATGCAAATGTGGCTCCTATCTACTTGAGTGGGGAAGACCAAAACATAAAACCTTGTTTCTTATGTTGGTCCAGCCATCGTAAACAAAGCAATGATTGGTAAATACAGTAGGTTGGGCCTGTCTCACTATACGATGCCTGCTACTAACTTCTACTAGTCTCTATATGACAACTACAGATAAGCAGTCCAGTACCAGTGATAAGGTCTGGAAATATTTCTTTTGATTTTTGCTTTGAAGGGTTGATTAATGAAAGTGTATTTATGATGCTTGTAATGTATGATGGGGATCAGAGATGAAACTTACGGATCCTACAGATGAAAGGAAAGGCTTCTGTGCAGAGCTGATCATACATCAGACCATCATTATTTACAGCACCACAGGGTGAGTTCTGGCCGGTTATGTCAGGTTGTCCAGTCATCCATTTCATGGCGGTATTGTTAAAGTCTGTTCCATCTGACCACTCCCACCAGTCCCTGAACAGACCAATCCATACTATACCCTGTCCTGCGGTCATTTGCACCAGATAGTCATTCTCACCTTGACTCCGGATGGTAGCCAGGTCTGTGAAATGTTGTCTACAGTAGCTCTGAGCGTCAGACCAGTTCAAAATCAAATTTCTGATAAATACATATCTTTTGCTGCCCGTTCCATTCACTGTAATTAAACATAAATGAAGCTGATTTTAAGGTACATTGTGAACTTTTAACAAGATATCTTCACAGAAATGCAAAATAATATGTTACCTCTAGGAGACATAATCAGCAAACACAATACAAGTTTTCACTGCTATGCAGATTATACACAGCTTTACATCTCCTCACATCCTAGCGTAACCCACCAAGCTTTCTAAGCTAACTGACTGTATTAGCAAAATTAGTGACTGGATGGCAAATAACTTCCTTATGCTAAACTCCAGTAAGACAGAGATATTAATTCTCGAACCGAATCGCTCCAAACACAATTTGTCAAATTACAAGTTGCCCATAGATGGCTGCACTGTGGTGCCGTCTTCCACAGTCAAGAACCTAGGTGTGATGAGCAATTTATCCTTTGATAGTCATATCTCCAACGTCTGCTGCATTCTTCCATCTTAGAAATATCTCAAAAATACGCCATATGTTGTCTGCATCAGATGCAGAGAAGCTTATCCATGTGTTTATGACCTCTAGAATAGACTATTGCAACTTCTTACTCGTGAGATGCCATGCAAATCAGGTAAACAAGCTTCAGCTAGTTCAAAACGCTACTGCAAGAGTGTTTACTCGTTCTAAGAAGTATGACCACATAAGCCAAATTTTGGCATCTTTACACTAGTTACCAGTTAAATATAGCATACAATTTAAAATATCACTAATCACCTATAATTAAGTCTAAACTAAAAGAAATTTATCTTGAACAAAGCATTTACATAATTTGTCTACTAAATATATTTAACACGCAATAGTTAGGGTGTCCAGAACAAGGCATTCACATAACTCGTCCGGGTAATATACTTATGCCGCAATAGCTAGCCTGTCTGAAATGGAACATATTATAAACCACAATACTGTGTGACACTTGCATTACATGTGAACGGCCCCTACGCTGATAGGATTTTGTTTCTCTTTCCCTGTCTCGTCCTCAATCCCGAGGACAATGAGACAAACAGACCCAGTTCCGGCTATATATATATATTATTAAATACTTTGTTTAATGTGCCTACTGCTGTGACATCATATGTTAGAGCGTCATTGGAATGCTATACATCCCTATAAATTTATTTATTTCTCAGTCCACCACAAAATCAAAATGAACCACCAAAAATGAATGTTTGGACAATACGGATGTTTGCGTCGCAAATGTGCCACCACAAACCGCAAGCCTGGAATCCCAACTGAGGTTGTACTAAAAAAGGTATCGGGTACTACGTACTGTATCCAGTGCAAAAGCCCTCAAAAGTAAGCTGACCCAACCCAAACCGTGGGGTCATTTCATGCAATGAAAAAGCGCCAAAAGGGACCTGAAACAAACTGAGATATGCCCATATGTAATCAAATCTGAGACTGTGGTGATCTGCATGAGGATACTATTGAGCAAATATTTCTTACCATCAAAGCAAAAAAATTGATAGGTTTCTCGGCAGTCGCGATCATTCCATGTGTTTTGCTCAAATGCAACACATTCCTGATGTGACAATTTGTTGTTTGGTTGAAAAGATAGCCAAATCACAAATGTCATATTTTCATTTTGATAAGACCACCGCCAGGCAGTAACGTCATTGTACAGTCCAGTCCAGGCCACTGAAGTAAATACAGCGTTGTCTGCTTTTTGTACATTTGTCCAGTTTTCATTGCTCTGAATGGTGGCCAGATCAATGTGATTCTGTCTGCAGTAAGCTTGTGCATCATACCAGGCCTTTGTTTCCTCTATGACAAGATAATCACACCAGCTCATCTGTGTAAACAGACAGAGTCCTGTTGAGATAAGAGTGTTAAAGTGTAAGTTTACATTGTTAAAATGTTAACATGTACTTGGTTTAAAAACTTTTGTGTGCTTATCTGAAGACACCAAATTACCCTGTACTCAAACCCTAAACACTTTTACCCCCTCAAATTGTTGTGAAATAATAAATTGAGAAGAATAAAAAAAACTAAATGAATCCTAAATCTAACAATGCCAACGAAAACAGCGTGAGGCGCACTTGAGAGTTTACATTTATTTCAGTCTTCAATCTTTTGGATTTCTTTATTGTGAAATTGGGACAAATAATGAACAATAACACTTTGTGGCAGTGCAGCACGAGAAATTTAAAATGTATGTAACATTTATATTTTAATAAAAATTTTTTTTTTTTTTTTGTGCTTTAGAGGGGGTCCCTCAATGCTTAAAGGAGTTCAAGGACCACCCCAGCCGTCCTCAATTAGAACACTGTTCTCCCAGCAAAAACTTGCCGAAAAGATGTTAAAACGTCAACTTCTAAAATCGAAACAAAGTTAAGATTTAGTTGAAAAAATAAAGCTAAAAAGATGTATTTTCAAAGTCGTTTAAAAGACATCAATAAAAGATGTCCCTCTACCTAAAGCCCGGTGAACACTGTGAGATTTTAGCCACGATTTAGCTGTCTGGGACAAATTTTAAAATCCTAAAAGATTTCTGGAATCCTAGGCTAAAATCTGTCGTCTTTGATCACTAGTTTGACATGTTCACAAACAGCCAATTAATGACCGATGCGATCAAAATTATCCTCTGCCAAAATTCTGGCAGTGTCAGAAATTTTGTGAGACAATCCTGCTATGTGACATCTCCCTACGACAACCGGCAAACCAAGACCCAATAGAAGCACAGAACCAGATGACGCAATTAGTGCGGCGACAACAACAAATCAACGCAGACAAATGTCAAAAAGAGCCAGATAGACTGTACTGCAGAAAGAGATATACTTGCGGAGTTATGGAAACATAAAGAGTGTTTGTACAATGTGTCATCGCCACTGTATAGGATAAAAATGAAGCAGCCTGGAGATAAATTGCGCTGGAAATACAAATGCCAGGTACTCGTCTCCTTCGTTTTTTCTTCTTTTATGTTTGAGACAAGTCATGATTAAAATGAATGATAGATGTTGTTTCGGTTTGCTAGCCTTCGCTTTAGCGTGTGTTTGCCCAGCCGTCGTCGATCGATGACGTAAAACTGCGGAGGCGTTTGCTTGCGTGCGTCCGATTTTTAAAAGTCATTAAACTCGTACAGTCTGACATTGATGGAAACTGAGATCATACAGTGTGACATGGACCTAACTACGATCTTGATCTAACAGTGTGGCAAGCGACAATCCTAAAGGACTTTTTAAAATCGCACAGTATATACCGGGCTTAAGGTGAATAAAAAAATCCCAGATAGCAAGCAAGCATTTAATCAATGTTAAAGTATGCTGTCCTCTTATTAAAAACACAGCTTGATTCTTTGGAATTAATTCATTATTGATCGATCTCAAATCAAACTTTGAAATGGTGTTTCCTCGACATTGCTCATGTTTGTGTAGGGTGAAGACGCCTGACTCCATTTGTTATTGTTTATTATTTCTCTAGTAAAACCATGACATATTTGTGGCTACTGTGGCTTTACCACAAATAACTATATGATTACTGTACTAAAACCATGGTTAGCTTAAGTCAGAATGTTTAACAAACTTTGCATAGGATTTTCTTTAATGTTCTCATGCGTGGAACAACATTCACATCCAGCTAAATTTAAATGAGTGCTGCTCACATAGCAGAACTGCAGGACAGAGCGCTTTTCTTGGTTTCTAAGTCAAGCATTTCATTTTACAACTTAAAAATAGCTTATTTGATCTCTGGTTTGATTTCTTTATTGTAACTGTATATAGCTTGTTAAATGCACTGTCCTAATGTAAGATGCTAAGATGACATATTTGTTGATATTAAATTATAGATTGGATTTACAGTATGTGTTTTATACACTCATCTAACATACATTAACAACTTTGTTGGGCTGTCTCATCATATTTTATTTTGCGTACCTGTCAGGTACCAACCGTGACGAAAAACGAATATAAATCCTCTTGCATTTACCATTTTATCTACAGATTAACATTTAGATTTGTAAATATACGTCAGCACTGAAAACTGAAATTTAAAGAAAACGACCCCCAAAAACAAAGCCTCAGTTATGTAATCACTTGAAAAAAAAATCAACTTCAAATTTTCACCTAAAGTAAAAGTTGATCAAACTTTTCAATATTTACAGTGTGTTTTTTTGTGTATTATTTAAAGTTGCTTATTATATGACTTACAGATAATAGTTTATTTATTTTTACACACTGACCTGTGAAAAACAGCAAATTAAATAGTCTCTCCATTGGTGATGGATTTACAATATGCAATGAATCTGAAAGAGTAGAAACATCATATTCATAACTAAATAACATATTTCAATAAATTCATATATAACCTGAACGATAATAAAAATGCAATGAAAAACAACAAAATTTTAAGAAAAAAATTTTTTACCTTCAACACAATCTGTACCTGTACACTTGTTTTGTCAGTGGCATCTGTCCTCTTCAGGAGTGAAGTACACTGCATCCTCGTTTACCCTTTATTTAGCTTTATACAAATGCTTATGTATCTCCTTTCATCTGAGAGATTAAAAATGCAAACATGTTTAAGTTTCCATTCGTCCTTTGCAATGTTATTTGAATGGTCAACTGGGGACAGAAAATGGAAGTTGACTGATTGGACATTTCAAAGATGTGTACATCTGCACCCGCCCTACACAAATATGCACACAAATGTGTCATGGGAAGATTTGTATGTTCTGTACAGTAAATCTCCTGTCTTGGCTTTCATGCACGTTCTGCCCAATATGGCTGTGCTTCAAAACTTTATCATGGCCTTGGAAAAGGTTTTCTCCTACACTTGTGTGATGGGTCAGCAAATGAATGCAAAGAATAAAGCTAGAAGTGCACTGGGGTTCGGTAAGATACAGGGTAAGGACCATTAATGAAATATTTGATACCACTAGGTTTGATAGGGTAATTGATAGGTTCAACATTAAAGGAATCGATATTAATCTAAGCCTTTACATTTTTTGCTAATAAAATCTAATGTATTAATTATTGCATTCAAATTATGCTTTTAAGATGGAAAATACAAAAGCAAAAACAACTTGTTGCTATATAAACTCTGACACGTAGGTTCGGTTAGCTTAATCCAGGACTAGCCCTTAGTTTAATTAAGAAATATAACTAGTTTTAACAAACATGCCTTACTAAAAATATTACTTGTGTGCATTTTGAGGCAAAACAAAGGGTACTGATGTATTTTAAGATATGTCAGTGCAAGATGTTTTCAGTTTGGACAGCTCTAACATTTATTTACGTCTAGGACTAGTCTAATCCCTGTCCGGAAAACCGCTCCATAAAGTGAAATCACCGAAGTGATAGTATTTAGCCCCCTAAGTTTGTATAATCGTATAATCAATAAATAAGGTTATCTCAAATCTAATATGGATAATCACGCGAGTAGTCTTAGAATAATTTTTGATGCCGAGTTGAAGTTTAATAAACTTGTGTTTTTTTCCAATTAAGGAATATGAAACTTAAATCTTTTATTTCTTTTAATAATTTGGAGGTTGTAATGCATGCTTTTATTATGTCCAGATACTGTAATTGATTTTACTACCGTATCTCTCATGCATCACTTTCGCGCATGCAGCTGGTTCAGAAGCTAGGCTTTTACCAGGAACTATTAAATTTGTATTCAGTCTTTTTTTAGATTTCTTCCAGCTATTTTGGAGTTAGGAAGAACCAATAAATATAATAACCAAATATTTTTCTTTGAACATGAAGCAGTGTAATTGTCCATGTTTGTGTTCAGCAGGTTCCAGTTATACAAAATTAAGTATTATGGTGCAAAAAAAAAAAAAAAACAAGTGAGGTATGTGGACATCCAGGTCTTAGAAGGTTAATGAACTGGCACCAGGTTATATTAGTGATCTTCTTCAACTAAATACTTCTAGGCCTCTACGATCTGGACAAAGATTTCAACTAGTTCTCCAAGTTTCAATTAAAATCAAAAGGGGACAGGGCCTTGTCAGTCGCAGCTCGTCGTTTATGGAATAATTTATCTCTCCTTGTCAGATCTTGTGCTACTATAGCATTTAAAGCATTTTATAGTGTTTTATACATTTTTAGATTATATGTGTCTAGTATGTAAAGCACTTTGGTAAACATATGTCGTTTTTAAATGTGCTATACAAATAAATGAACGTAAACCTGAAGCATCACCATTGTGTGATTTAATAATTAAATGTGCTAAAAAAGAAATTAACTAATGTGTATAAACATACTTAAAGATTGCCTATTCAAAAGTATTAATGCTCTTTTTGCTTTGATCCATAGTCAATGTGGAATGATTCTTACATTTTATACTACAAAATGTTTTTGTTAATGTCAACCAACAAAAATCTATGAATTTTATAGTCTGTTTTGAACTTGGACATAAATACATGTAAATCAATCTATGACCTACATCGATTTACAAGTGGCAAGCATGATGGACATGCAAATCAATATTTGCTTTAGCAAATGACGTGCAGAAAATGAAACTCAATTTGGCTAAGAGCAGAAGTGGGCAATCCAAATACAATGCTGTGAGTATTTTCTTATTCCATGTCTTTAAACTCATTGGTTTATTTAAAAAATATCAATAATGATGATCTGGGTATGTCAACGTTAATCTATTTTTACATGGACGCTTTATTCACTGTAAAAAATACACAACATTTTTGTCAAATCAAGATACAATTTAGTGTTACTTTAAAAAAAAATAAACATTAAGTTGAGCAATTCAACTTGATTTTATAAGTTCAGCTCTGAGTTCATACTTTTTTATGATGTGTAACCGCTAGTGTTGTGTCACACATTCAGCACAAGAGAAGAAAAAACACTTCTTGTGCTGATCACAAATCAGTATTTTAACATTGACATGCAGCCTAAGAAAACACAACAAACCCTTGGACAAATTACATCATACCAGGTACAGCAAGTGGCAACTACAGCATGGTAAAGGGTTTTCTGAAAGCAAAAACAAATTAGACTACTGATTACAAAACATTATGGAAAGGAAACCTAGCGGACCATAAAAAAAAATGCTACCGTGTTTGTTTTTATAACATTTGAAAAAAGTTTAATATCCTGTTGCAAGCGATTAAATTATTCTAGACTAACTAGACAGAATTGTGAATATCTTTATATTTAAAAATGTACATACAGCATCTAATAAAATATGCACAACTGAATTGTTGTTGATCATTTATTTTATTTATTTATGTATTTGGCAGACATTATAAAGTATACATTTAATCAGTATGTATATTGCCTGGGTTTTAACTCATGACCTTTTGCGCTGCTAACGCAATGCTCTAGCACTGAAACTATATACAGTAACATAGTGAGATAAAGAGATCATTTGTTTATGATTTAAACAATATGTAGATTAAAATTAATATTATGTATTGTATTTAACAAAAAAGTGCCCAAAATGTGTCCCAATGTTGCCGTTTTGTCACAGTTTTTGAAAAATTCACAACAATAATAGTGTAGCTAACAAATTATGAGACATGAGAGTTGAATTATCTTGTTCAATATATTATTATTGTTGTGCAGTTATCTAAGAACTAATCAGAATTTTGTTAGAAGTGGTCAAGACTTTACAGCCACATCTGAACGAGTTACACTGAAAAAGAAATGAACTCATTCCCCACCAGCCATTTTTGAAAAGTTGTCTAATTTTGTTAGAGATCAGATTCAGAACGATGATCAAAACATACAAAGTTTAAAATGAGCAAATAACATTTTGGCTTCAGTTTTTTTCATAAATTGGGTAATATAATAATGATTGTGTTATTGCAGATTAACATTAACATTAATCAGGAACATCTTATGCATTTTTTCCCTCTTAATTGATGATATAACTCCTTAATGGCGGGGAAAGAGTTAAATCGACCTATAGCTATACATTTTTGCCCTTACCTACAAAGGGGCAATTTTAACATGTTATAAAAATTATCTATGTGGTATTTTGAGCTAAAACTTCACATATGCACTCTGGGGACAACAAAGATTTATTTTACATTTAAAAAAATCTCATAATATGACCCCTTTAAAACATTTTGTCCAAGTGAAAATGTACAGTTTTGCTAGTATTGCTTCTATATGCTAATGACTAAAGCATACTTTATCTTTTAATGTGCTTTCCCTTTGCTTCTTAGAACACCCACTGTCACTGACAAATGTTGTTTGGTCGGCACAATTGTTTTTTAATTTTCATTGAATGCATAGCCCGTTTTTTTATTGTATTGTTGTTTCACCATCTTTTGTCAAATATATTTTATTTGTTTATTCTAAATGTCATGTGATCATTAATATATCAGAAAATTGAGAACTCACACAAAATGGACAGTATTTTTTTTAAGTTAAACATGCAAATGTGATATTACATTTTTATATTTTGTTAAATCTCAGGGCATTTTATTTAGGGTAATTTATATAGGTCAAGTTCTTTGCATAAGGAGATGTTATTTCATTTACAGAATAGTATCTTATATTATCAAAGGATGTAAATAGACACTTAACTAACTTTGAAACTAACCTTTTTTACACACGGCATTAAAGCAGAGGATTTGTAAACACATATCATATTCATGTTTCTTTTAATCATCTTTATTTGTTTGGTCAAATCTAATTTCCACCCATCCTTCTACGGGAGCACCGAGAACACAGGAAGGAAATGGGCTGAACCGCAAGAGTATTTGTGGAGAACAAAGTCATTGGTGTCTATTGTTTCAGTGAAAGTTTCAATTCACTGGCATTCATGACCTAAAAACATTCAAGCAGGCTTGTACAGTACGCTAAAGAAAATACTTTTTGACATTATTTGAAAATGGCAAAGGTGAACTATGATAGATGAAAGACAACCTCGAGAAAGACCGTACAATGCGTCTCCACCGGGCTACTGAAAACAATGTTTCTGTAGACGTTTGATTAAGGATATCCTTTGGAGACGGGATTGTTTTTTCTTCACACGTTCCTGATTGCTGTCGCTGATGAGTGAAAGTGAGCAGTTCCCACGGAGGTCCTCTCTTGCATGTTGGATTTGGTTAAATCTGGATTATACATCAAAGAATTATGTGCCTTTTCCAACAAGATTTCTATGTACTTACCAAAACCATCTAAAAACCAACAATAAGAATGCTGAAGAGTAAAGCAGATCGGGTAGCTGTTTGGGTAACATGTGGAATCTTGGTAAGTTTTAATGAACTTTTACCTGAAAGTCTCATTTTGTTAACTAATACATTTTTTTTGTGGGTAGCTAACACATAACATTTTATTTTTATCAAGATTATGTTTAATCATTATGTCCTTAATCTTTATTTAAATTTTTGTATAACCTAAATGTATATTTATGTGTACATACATACGTCTCCATCTTTTTTGCTGAGTTCACTTTTTTTCCCAATTTTGACAAGGGTTTTATTAATGAAATTTCTTAGTATTAACTTATTATTAACTAAAAATTAAACTAAAGTAAATTAGCAAATAAGTTTAGCATGTGACTGGGTACATCTCTACTACATTTCCTTTTCCAAATGTAAATATTTCAGTAAGAATTATTTTAATGTTTTTCAGAGTACCATGGTGGTTTTTACATGCCAATGTACCATCAATGTTGTGAAGACGATCTCCACCACCAAGTCCATAATCATCACATTAGATAATGAAGATGTGAAATGCCAGTACAGGATTTATGTCAGGGAACGACTCAATGATTCAACAGACTGTCGGCAGGCCCAGCGACACGTTGAGTGCAATATTGAAAATTTAGATCCTGGGACCTGGTATCACCTGGATATCATATCAGTGGTGGATGATCAGCAACAGATGCGACAGAATGTGTCTCTGCCAACTAGTAAGAAATCATGTTTTCATTTCAAAAATATATTTCACTTTTCTAAAGTATTGTACATCATATCACAGCACAAATACAAAAGGGCATGCATGTATTGAAGGAAGAGTTCACCTAAAAATGAAACTCACGCCAGGTGTTTATGACTGACTTTTAGCTGAACCCAATACGAAAGGATGTTCTCAGTGTCATTGTAGTGGCAAGCAATGAGATTTTGAAGAGACCCCTATGTCCATCATAAAAGGTTTCACTGAACTGATGAGACACCAAAATATACAAACACTAAAAATATGAGTAACCCAAAAATAAATTTGATAATATTTGGTAACATGTCGTTTTTGCAAAAAATACTTGGTGAGATGTCTGATAGCAGTGGCGGCTCGTGATTGCTCTTCCGAGGGGCGCAAGTTAAAAATAAGTGTTCGGAGTGTCGTGTGTTGCTCGTGTTTTCAAAATATGTGTTTGTTGCATCATGTAAACCATGTGCATCACGTGTTTTGTCAAAATAAGTGCCTGCTGCACAAACCGTTTATGATAAAAGAGACGCTCACGTTCACAAAATACACACAAGACACTCCCTTAACACTAAACTCTGATTACGCATGAGATTATACGAGTATCTGGCCAACACAAGCATCTTTTTCATCATAAAACCTTTAAAGGTGTCTGCAACAGGCACTTATTTTCAGTCAGTCATATTTATTTATAAAGCACATTAAAAAACAACAGCTGTTGGCCAAAGTGCTGTACAAATGTAGACATAACAAAATACAAGAAAACTACATAAAACACGGCAATAAGTACTACACAACAATTATGCTACTGTGCTTACTCATAAGTCATGACCCTAAGTGACAGTAAATAAGTACGTTTTAAGAAGAGACTTAATATCACCGTAGGTTTGTGCGGATCATACTGGTGAAATATGTTCCATCTTCCAGAGTTTTGAACGAGTTGAAGACATGACAAAAGAGACTGTGAAACACCTAAGTATAATACATAACAAAAGTCCAATCTGGATGAAATAAAAGCATGTATTACAGTTTCCATGTCTCTTGATGTTAAGAATTAATTCATTTTTGCAATATTCTTTAACTGATAAAAACAACTTCTGACTACCGCATTAATCTGTTTATCGAAGGTTAAAACAGAATCAAAAGTAACGCCTACGTTTCTGGCATGTGAATGGAGATTATCTTATAAGTGACCCAGTTTACTGGCCACAACCTCTGTAGAAGCAGGGGAGCCAAAGATTAAAACTTCAGTCTTAATCTCGTTTAACTGAAGGAAGCTGGCAGACATCCATTCTTTAACATCCCTCAGAACATCAAACAAACACTGTAAACTAGAAACATCCATTGGATGCAAGAGAACATAACACTGAGTATAATCTGCGTAACAGTGGTATGAGACACGATGCTACTTAAATATACAGTAGCATACAGAGGAAGCATGTTTAAAGAAAATAAAACAGGACCCAAAATTGAGCCCTGTGGAACCCCATACAAAACTGGTGCGCATGATGATGTATATTTGACAGTCTCTACGGAGAAGGTTTGATCTTTAAATAGTAAACAAATCAATCTAAAACATGTCCCTGGATTCTAATAAGCTGTAAGCATTTTATAAGAATACCATGATCAAGAGTATCGAAAGCCACACTAAGGTCCAATAGAATTAAAACAGCACACTTGCCAGAGTCAACAATCAACAATAAATAATTTTAAACTTTAAACAATGCAGATGTACTGTACTGTGTTGAGGTCTGAAACCAGATTTTGAGAAAACACGTGATGCACATAGGATCACTTGACATGGCGAACACATATTTTGAAAGAAGGAACCACACACATGACGGGCTACATACATGTTGTGACCAACCTTACATTGTGCGCCCTTGATAAAACAAGTCACCGGCTGCCACTGGATGTAAGCAAAGTCAACAGTGATTACAAGCTGTTTGCTTTATTTATTTATATTATTTCATTTGTTAATTTTAAAGCTATGTAAGGGATAATGTAGAGGCAGCCGGTAGTTATCGGGAAATAAGCCCCGACAGTGTGATCAGGACCAGACGTGAAGCGGAGGGTCTTGTATCACACTGAAGGGGCTTATTTCCCGATAACTACTGGCTGTCTCTACATTATCCCGCTTATTACACGGCTACTTGCCACATAAGAAAAAAAACTGGACATGAATATGAATTTGAAACATTTTATTGGCATATTTGTTTTATATTAACATTTTTATCCTTCCACGAAACTTTGCACAGATGCATAAAATGATCGTAATACCTTATTAAGATCCTCTGCTTCATACTTGTCTGTCTCCATTGTTTCTCTTTTAGCCAGTCTTGGAGAAGTTTTAATGCCCATTCTGTATTTTTTTGTGTGTTGGCTTCATAGCTGTCATGCTCTATTTTGTCAAGTTCAGTCTCAGTAAGCTCTCTGTGTCTTGTCGTTGTTCGTTCTTCTGTCCACTGTTTAAATGTTTTGTTTTTTCCGTACATGTTAAAATGAATGTCAAACTTTTTCCATTCTTAATTGTGGTTGTCCAGTGTTTGTCATAAGATGGCGCCAAACAGTAATCTTTGTTGGCGCGGAGGGATTTAAAACATACAAGTAGTACCGGCTATGCGTTATTACTTTGGAGCGGTTATTAATTGAAAAGAACGAACCTGCAAATGTCTCAACTGACCAATCAGAATCAAGCATTCCATAGAGCCATGTAATAAGGTGTTTTAATGGTGGGAGAGGTGAACTACTGTAATAGGATAAAAATACACGGCAAGCATCTCTATTGTCATCGTCTGGACATAAACTTTAAGCCTTAAGTATTTAATTTTGGTATGCAAGTGTGTAACATGCAATATTTCTTGACACAAATGTGCAGGTGTTCTATTACCTTAGCATGTTACTGAAGGGGCTGTTTACTCAGTGGACTATTAAATAAGTGAAAATCACAAATATGCACAATGTTACATTTCGACTTGGGCCAGCAACCATATAGCAACCACTCAAAACATCCTAGCAACACTCAAAACTGCATCAAGCTCTGGCAACCATCCCAACACCCTAGCAACAGCCCATAACATCCTATTAATGTGATAATCACAATCCCTATAGCAAAGCCCTGGACACCACAGCTATCACCCCAGTGACAACCCAGAACACCTAAGCAACATGTAAGGGTGTTCCGAACAGGACTTTTAGACCCAATCACCAATCGAGCAAAAAAAATCAAATAAAAAATTAAATAAAATTTGTCTGTCAGGTCATCATTTTATTTACATAACAATACATGATGTCAAAAGGTTGCCATTAAAATCAACTATCGAGTTTTAAACGGTAAACAAAAAGTAAATGTGAAGTTATTTCGGCAAAGAAATTTGAGAAAACTGAAAACAGATTATGTAAAACCAGACTTGTATGCACTAAGTAACTCCTAATAGAGCAAATGGCTATAGTAAGTGTAATATTAAATGTGAGGAAAGGTTGGTCAGTACTGATAATGTGCTGTGTTTATATATACGTGTCTGGGCTGGAATCCAAAACAGAAGCTTGACTGTGGGTCAGTTCTCCCCCTCCCTTCCTGCTCATTGTTCTTTTGTTCCAGTATGTACAAAGACTCTGTACCCCTCATTAGAGGGTCAATCTGATAATTGAGGCCCTTATATAACATCTATAGTCACCTAACAAAATATCTAGATGCTTACGTCACACCTAAAATTGTGGAAATGCCATTAAATATCAGGGCATTAAATATCAAAAAGTATAAGATTTAGACTAAAAATAGCTTAGAAGAGGAAATTAACTTTTGCTTTTGAAGTGTGGATTTGCTGTTCAGTTCTGTTACAATTCAAATGAAAGATAATCAATTAAATGTATTCTTTTAGCACTTTTTTACAATGTTACATTGTTTCAAAGCAGCTTTACATGAAAATAAAGATAGAACCATGAAATTAATTATTCAATATCGTTACATGGCACTCTAGAATGCTTTATTCTGATTGGCCAGTTGTGACATTCCATAGTATTTTATTCCGAGATAACAACCGCATAATGAAACTAATAACACAGCCTCATTCGGGTACTGCCAGTCAACAGGCACAGTTTATTAATACCTACAAATAAATATACTGTAGTTTAAAAAAGCATCAAAAATAATTGGGAATGGGATTTTAGTTACTAATGATAAAAAAGTTAGTTACAAATGAGTCTTTTTTGGACTTTGAACTTGTTTTACCGCGTCTTGGTTTCCCTCGCAGGAGGTTAAATTTTTTTATTGAACTAATAAAGGGTATAGAATCAAAATTTTGTGTCTATATATTTACTCGTATAGTAACTACCGTGTAAGTGCTTACCCTTGAGGTTTTGATCACCCCGAAGAGGATTATTCTGCGATAACAACCGACTGGCTTTAAATTATCCCTAATTTAATTATATACAAATTAAAATACATATTAAATGTTCTATACTATTTAATGAAAATAAAAAAAAAATGTATAATCATAATATATAAAATTATTTTTTGGTGAAGTGCGAGGTCAACACATGCGCACTTAATATGCAGTTAGCTTTGCAATCTGCAGAGCCTTTCTTATTTTTGTGGTTGGTGGAGGGGATTTCCATTTTTGCTTTTCACACAATTTGTATTATAATATTAGTCCCGTTATTGTTGATGGTACGTCTGTGTCTTCTGTTTAGGACCATCAGTAGTAGAAAATCTTCAGGTCTCAGTTGATTCAAACAGCTTGGAAGTTTCCTGGCATCCTGGCCCAGGCGAAACAGAGCGGTTTTGGCTAGTGCTCATAGATGGCAAGGCTACAGGTTTAAACTGGAATTCAACGCTTGCAAACACATCAACCTCATATGTAATAAAAAATCTGATTCCTGGACGACTCTATAACGTAACTTTGATAACGGAGGTTGGAGAAGTACAAAATTCGGTGTCAAGACAAACACAAACAGGTATTTTATATTGGACATTTAATTAAATATGAAAATGTATAATATACATGCTAAATGTACTTTCTTCGCATACTGTATATGTGTATCAAATATCTCTAGCTGTATGACTTCCTCTGCAGTATTTTAGGTTTGTTACACCCTTTCCTGTTTTCAGCACTGAAAGGTCATCTTTTCTCCTTGCATTATGTCACTTTACTTCTTTGCATTATTTTACAAATTCTTGCATTCACAATCACTTCTTTAACATATGTGCATCAATAAATTGTTGATAATAAGACCAGGGCCATTTAAAAAACCATAAGGAAAGTTAATAATTATTCAGTCATGTTCATGTTGACTTTAAACAATAATGTGACTGACTTCTTGTCTACAGTACCTGCTGATGTCTCGAACCTCAGAGTGGAGAAAAACGGCAACCAGAACATCCTCAAGGTTTTGTGGGATAAAGCCTCTGGTGATGTGGACAGTTACCTTGTCAGACTGACTTCACCTAAATCAACGCCCATTGAGAAATCTGTGTCTTCAGACACTACAGAGGTGATATTTGACAACCTAAGCCCTGAAAAGACCTACCAGGTCTCGGTCAACACCATCAGTGGTCAACTGTCTAATAAGATGTGGGCTTTAGGTAAGTTTAGCCTTAAAGTAATGTGTTTGCCCCAGGACTCAAATATTATATTGAACATGAAGTGTCAACCCAGCACAGTAGATGGCAAAATCAAACATTTAAACTATTGGTTTGTTTTCTCAAATGTTCTACAAACCTAGATTTATCTCTGAAACTTGAAGGGATATTTCCCAAAAAACAAAGTTGTGACTGCGTAGTTAGCGTTATATGCTAGTTAATGCTATATTCTAGCGTTTAGGCTGAAGTTCTACTATTGACGTTACAGTTACGTTTTGCAGGTCCATACTGAAAAAAACACAAACTTACCACTCAGAAACGTCCATTAACAATCTCCAAACAATTGAGTATTCCTCAAAATCTGATACAGACTCAAACATAAGATCTGTTTACACACACACACAGAGCTACTGAAGGAGAAACAGCCAATCAGAGCAGAGCTCAACATTATTATTAATGACCCTTTAAAATAAGGTAATAATAGATCATTTCATTTTAAAGACGAATTCTAGGGTTGTAAATGGAAAAAACTTACTCTAGATAATTTTTTGCACTTAATAAACACAAAAACTTTCTATGCAGATATCAGATAACAATTTAACAGATTATTTCAATGCATTTTTTTGTAGATTGGCACATCATTGTGTGTAATATACTGTATATGTTAATTGTATATATTAATATTGCAGCTCCAGGGATTGTGTCAGGTGTTGTGATAGAGAACCTGTCTGAAAATGACGCAGTGAAAATCTCCTGGACGCCCCCTTCAGGAAAACTGGATCAAATCCATGTGGTGCTTTCAAATGGAAGTGAGATCTTAGCAAACCAAACAGTGAATGGAGCATCAAAAGAAATGATTTTGTCAGGATTAAATCTGCAGTCTGGAAGATTATACGGCGCTGCGCTCAGTGTGGAGAGTGGAGGCGTAGCTTCTACAGTCTATTACCAAGGAGAAATAGGTACAACTTGTGTTTCAATACTTTCCAATAAATGACCGGTAAAAATAAATGTGCTGTAACAAGAGACTGGAATATGTTACAAATAAATAAATAAGTATATGGCCACAGTATATACTGCATATTGCAGAAACAGTAACACTTATTTTGTGTATGCTACAATCAGAACTGTGTGACATTTTTTTCTCTCTCTCGCTATTGGTAATTTTTCTTCAGGTTTTCCACCAGTGTCACAACTACACATTCGTCACTCAGATGAGACCTCCATCAGTGCTCTGTGGAATCACAGTTCTGGTTCATCTCAACGTGACGGCTACAGCGTTCAGCTCTATCAAGGCAACAACTTAACAGCTAATCAGACACGAACCTTGAGCCGTGACATGAGAGAGTGCACCTTTAATATTCTCACACCTGGTCGACTTTACCACATTACTGTAACAACCATCAGAAAGAACCTTCGTAGTTCTGCAACACTGGAAGGAAGAACATGTAAGGCAAATTATTTCAAAATCTTTTTTTGTGAATTGTAATGTAAGCCTATTTGCTAATGTTAGCGCAGTATGAAGCATATTGTTATCATTCTGCTACAAACTTTAGTCAGACTAGATGCCAAAGCTAATTTGGCAAGAAGTGGTACAAAAAAAATGTAATCTTAAAAGCAGTGGTGGCCAGTGAGTTCTTTATCAAAAGTGCACAATTCGAAGCTCGTCACAACATGTATGTAGCCCATCATGTTTGTGGCTCATCATTTCAAAATATGTGTGCACATCATGTGAATCACGCGACATTTCAAAATATGAGCCTGCTGAAGGCACGTCTAAAGGGTTTATGATAAAAGAGACGCTCGCGTTTGCCAGATACTCGCTTAATCTCATGCGTAATCAGAATTTAGTGTTAAATTAGTGCCTTGCGAGTATTTTGTGAACGTGAGCATTTTTTATTATAAATCCTTTCGAAGTGTGTGCAGCAGGCTCGAAATTTGACAAGAGGCATAATGCACATTGTTTACATGACGAAACAAACACATATTTTGACATGACACTCCGAACACATTTAAAAATTTGCCGTCACTGCTTGAAAGTATATTTAATTTATTTTGTGGATTTTTTGCCAACTAGTAATTCTCAGACAGCAGACGACTCCGTCCCGGAATCGTGTCAAAGTCAGCAGCTCCGGTGCTGATCCAGTGCAGATCCAACCCCAAATCTTCTGCTGTCTGAGAGATGTTTAATGTGGTTTACTGCATGTAAAACACAAATACACAGTGCAATAAAATAAACAAAATGTAATGTGCAACCATCTCCTTACAATACAAATATCATTATAATAGTAAAAATAGTAAAGTAATGTCTTAATACTTCTGTTAAAATTACGAATTGCATTCAATAAATAATTTTTTATATATAAATTATTAAGAGAAAACATTTGCATGAAAAAAATGTGTTCCTGATGAGTTTTATTGGTTGTCTGTAATACAGTGATTACCCAATTTATTGAAAAAACTGAAGCAAAAAATGACTTATTAATTTTAAAATGTTTATGTTTTGATAATCATTCTGAATCTGAACTCTAACAAAATTCCTTTACAAAAAATGCAATTATGAAAGCTATTTTTGATAAATATGATAAATATTTTTGAAGAAAAATACCCATATTTAAGTGTTTTTACGCCGAGAAAAAAATTTATGTAGGATGAAACGTTTTTTTTTTTTTTTTTTTTCGTTTTGTTTGTTTGTTTTTAATTGTTTGTTTGTAAGCAGAGGATCTGTTCTTTCATTTGATATATTTGTATGTTTATATATTTTTTAAAAGAACATGAGTTAAGATGTTTTCACTGTGTTGACATACCCTATTGAAATAAACAGATGATATATTGATATATTTAGATATATTTTAAGTAGAATTACCAAAATATTAATTTTATAAATTTTATATATATATTTTTTTTACAAAATCAAATTCTTCTGTTCTCAGTGCCTTTGAATGTGAATCATCTGAAATTAAGCAACAATGGAAATACAGACAGTCTGAAGGCCAGCTGGGAGAGACCGCGTGGCGATCTGGATTTCTACCATCTGCAACTCTTACGGGACAAACAGGCGGTCTACAACATTTCTATTCCAGCAAACACCACATCAGTCCTAATGCCTCGTTTAATACCTGGTGGTTTGTACAAGTTACTGGTAACCACTGTTAGTGGAAGACAGACGTCCATACACGCAGAGGCTGAATGCCGCACAGGTATGTGGAAATCTGCTGAAAGCTTATAAAATATATAAATGTTTTATTTATATGAGGTGGAAGTACCACACGTTATATAACATTTAATTTTATAAATAATATTAATTTAATAAAAATTATGTTTTAAAAAACAGTGATTGAAATAATGACACAACACCATCAGAGCCAATATGCATTGTAATGATTCCACAACATAATTTAGTATTCAATATATACAGTTATATGGAGCCATAAATTATTTTATTCTTATCACATGAGTAATACTGTGTAATAGCTAAAGAAACAATTCACACAAAAAAACTCTTTCATAATTTATATGTTGTTTGTATGATTTGGCAATAGAAAGTACCAGACTTTTACTCTATAGTCAAAAACTATTTTTCCAGACATCAAATTCCTGAGCCCTGCACAACAATAACCTGTTACAATCCAAAGGGGATTTGTGGAATTGCAGGAAATGCTATATAAAAGCAACAGGCCATATTTAACACATCCTGGTGTGCTGAAATGCTTTTTATGTTCTCAGTGTTGATGTATAATGAACTGTGAAGTGGCCCAAACAATAAAAGGGCAAATAGACTGAAAGGGGGCGTGAACACAAAGGCATTTAAATGTGGCTGAAAATACTAGGTGGACGCCGACTGTAGGAGCTTGCCAGCTTTGGTTGCTATGACACCTTTGCTTTGTTTATCAGTCTTGAACAATGAACCGGTTGGTTGTTGTGAAATGTGTTTCCGCCCCTCCTCCACTGTGATTGGATGGATGAGTGAGAAGTGACATTGATGAGCTGAGCGTTTTACACAAAATAGAAAACATTTGTTAACACTCAGCGTTGAAAAAATGCATAGTGGCGGCACTCAGCATGGACAAAACGCGCCAGCTGCTGGTGTTTTTAAAAGCGCGACGCTTTTATTGGAAACAATTAAAAACATAATTGTACACGTCTTAAACTGCTTTAAAGGATACAGATAAAAACACATCAGCCTACTCTCATAAATGTACTTTATTGGTACCTCTTAACAAATGTGTTTACTGATGAACATTACTCAATGCAATACAATTACTTTAACTCCCCGCCAGCCATTTTTTGAAATGTTGCCCACCAGCATTTTTTGGTAATTTTCACAAAAGTTTAACAAAATGCCTTACAGGAAAATTTTCTACTAAAAATATATAAACATACAAATATATCAACTGAAACAACAGACCCTCTGCTTTCAAACAAACAATAATCAAACAAACAAACAAAAGGGGAAAAAATCATCCTATATATATATTATTTTTCTTTAAAAAAAAAAAAAAATACAATTATAGCTGAAATAATTGCATTTTTGTGAAGGAATTTTGTTAGAGATCAGATTCAGAACGATTATCAAAGCATACACAGAGTTTAAAATTAGTAAATAACGTTATGGCTTCAGTTTTTTTTTCATAAATTGGATAAGTGCATCTATTTATCTAGTGGATAATTGCGGTATTGCAGATTATAATAAAAAATCATCAGGAACACTTTTGTTTATGCAAATGTTTTCTCTTAATTATTTATTTCGCACATGCTATTATCCAAAGCAAATTACAGTGCAGTAACTATAAAATATGGTGGCACCACTAGCATCACCAATTTTTTTTACCTGTTTTCCATTGGTCAGTAAAGAAGACAGTCTTCCCTAAACTAATCATGTTTACTTTGTTGGAGGTAACACGTTTACATTATAATATCGTATCGAGTTACTTTTTAAAATAAGCAATACTGATCAGTTTGTTTATCATCAAATACAATTAGCCCCCATGTTTTGGGAAATATGGGTTAGGGTTTAAGGTCTGTCAATTTTAGGATTTCTATTGATTTTATGACAGAATTCTTTTTTTTATATTTTAATAAAAAATACTGCTTACAAACCATAAGATTAATGCAAACTTCACTATCTCTGTTTCAGTGCCTGCTGCTGTTTCTATGGTAACCGTAGCAAATAACAGTCCAGACTTTCTGAATGTGTCATGGAAGGCTGCCGATGGAGATGTGGACAGTTATATGGTGACGTTGAAATACCAGGAGAAGATCGTACACACGCTCGCTGCATCTAAAGCCACTAGAGAGTGTGTGTTCAGCAGCCTTGTTTCTGGACGACTCTACACAATTGTCATCACAACAAACAGCGGCAGCTACAGAAACCAAACGGTTTTACAGGCGAGAACAAGTATGAGAAAACAAACATAGAGATCCGATAAGAATAATTCTCATAATTTACTCAACCTCATGCCTTCCTAGATTTATGCAAATTCCTTTCTTCAACTGAACACCTTTACATATTTTGTTTTTTTATAAAAAAAATTAATATCTTGTCTTCGTATAGGGTTCAGTGTTGAAGCAAAAGTGAAATATTAATCATTAACTAAATCCAAATGTTTTATGAAGCGAAATTATGTCATTGTGATTGAATATTCATGATTCAATATGATCAATATTAACGTCACTTTCACTTTTAATCATTTTCACTCTTAAACTTTTCGCTTTAGAAGACATTTAACCACTAGAGTCATTTTATCAATTTTATGATAGATGCATTTGCTTTTTGGAGCTTCCTCAATTGTTTGTGTTGATGAAAGGAAGTCACATCCATGATGGCATCATGGAAGGTTTATTATGGGAAAATACCGTATTCTTGTTTGGGTGAACCACTCCTTTCTCAACAATAAAACTTACACCTGATCCTGTTTTGTCCTTAAAAATTATATGCATAACATGGTAATAACGATTGTAATCTGATTGTAGAGTATAATATCATTTTTATCCATACATTTAAAGAATATTCTCTTTTCTTTCCATGTATTTAACATTTTATGAAAGACTGATGTTGTGTCATTTCTTTATCAAGACCCATCCACTGTGAAGAACCCAACAGCCATCCACTCGGCAAGAGATGACTTCCTTAAGGTTTACTGGAATCAAGCATTGGGGGATTATGACCATTATGAAGTGAGGATTGAGTTTAACGGCACACGTCTTCAAAGTCAGAACCTCAGTAGGACTCAGAGCGAGTGCGTGTTCAGTGATCTGGTTCCTGGTCGACTTTATAAAGTGACTATCACCACATGGAGTGGACCATTTAATGCTACAGTTTCTATAGATGGCCGAACATGTGAGTGACCTTATTTTTGATGCCTATCAAACCATAAAATGTCATCAAAACATCATATAATTTCACTTTTGTATCTTTCAGTCCCAGGTGCTGTGCGGAATTTGTCCCTGCTGGATAGTGGAACCACGTTTTTGAGGGTGACTTGGACTCCTGCTCCAGGTGATGTTGAATACTACGAGGTTCAAATCATCCACAATGACACTCCAGTGTTACCGGCTGTCAATCTGAGTGGCAGAGTTAAGGAACACGTGTTCTCCTCGCTCACACCTGGTCGGCTCTACAAGATCGTCCTGTCCACTCACAGCGGCTCATTCCAGCGCGCTCAAATCACAGAAGGCCGCACAGGTAAACGTAAAGCTTTACGGTGGATGTAGTTATTAAACTTGAATGCACAGAATGTAAGTTAACATTTCACGTTCGCCTTTTCTCTTTTTAATGCCACACAGTTCCCAGTCCTGTTCAGAGTCTCAGTCTCAGTGCTGGCCCCAGGGATGGCAGTCTCACGGCATCTTGGTCTGCTGCCGACGGAGACTTGGACTTTTATTCCGTGTCTTTGTTTCAGGGAAGTAATGTACAGGACAACAGAAATGTTCCTAAACACGTCACACAGATAGAGTTTCACCACCTGTTACCTGGTCAGCTGTACTTGGTGACTGTGCAGTCGATCAGTGATGCACTGACAAACAACCGCACAGCCAGAGGAAGAACAGGTAAGAAAACACCCATGAAATGTCTCTTAAAGGGACATTCCACTTTTTTAAAAATATGCTCATTTTCCAGCTCACCTAGAGTTAAACATTTGAATCTCACCGTTTTGGAATCCCTTCAGCTGAAACAATAGTTTGTGTTTATGTGTGTGTGTGTTTCAGATCCTGCCGCTGTTACATTCCTGCAGGCAGATAATGAACTTAGCACAGACAGTCTTCGGGTGCGCTGGAGACCAGCTGTGGGCATTTATGATGGATACAAACTGCAGTTACTGGATGAGAGCGAGAGCGTGATCGCAAACATGTCCGTGCCCGCAAATGCCAGCCAGCACCTCTTCAGTGGTTTAATTCCAGGCAGTTGGTACAAAGCAAGTGTTCAGACCCTCAGCGGTGCTTCTAGAAGTAAAGAGATCACAGCAGATGAACAGACATGTAAGATATGAACATTATATTAGAGTTACCCTACAAATGTGTTATGCCGTATCGTAATTACTGTAGTTTCGAGATGACAACATGACTGGATGCTGTCAGAGCCATCAGACTGGGAGTTATGCATTTCTATAACAAGAGTGTAAAAGTGTGTAAAACTGCACTTGACGGCCTTTTGTGCAGCAATTTTTTTTTTGACATACTAGTTAAGGCGGTAGGGTTTCCCAGCTAAGGCGGGCTGCCCGAACTGCAAAGTGCTGGTGGAAACCCTGCAAGGATGGGAATGATTTTTACATGTTCTTAACCTTGTAATTTTGATATGGCGTCCCATACATATGAACGCCCCATATATATTAAAATTTGTTTGTATATAAACTAGTGGTGAAAAGTGATGTCTAGCTGGAATATTTGTACAATATTTGCCTCAAGTCAAACTATGTGAAACCATATCACAGGATGAAAAAAGTGGGAGCACCTTGTGTTTTCCAGTGTGAATTGATTGGATATCAAAAATTAGTTTGTATAATTCCCAGGAACCACACATAAATGCGACTCTAAAACGGTTTGGATAAAGCATCTGCCAAATGTATAAATGTAAACGCAAACAACAGCTGCAGAACAGTTTACAACTTCACCAACAATCATCTTATTTCCTCAGGTCCAGCAGCAGTGTCCGGACTGCATGTCTGCTCCAACACAAGCAGTGAACTTTCATTCTGCTGGGCTGCTCCGGAGGGAAGGGTCGATGGGTTTGACCTGAGTCTGCACGATCAAAATGAGACCCTGGAGTCCAGCAAGACGCTGGAATATAATGCTCTGAGCTGGACCTTCACGCACCTGTTGCCCGGGACGCGGTACAAGATGATCATGATCAGCAGAAGAGGAAAACTGAGCAGTCAGGTGTCTATATGGGCACGTACAGGTAAATACTGACAATGCTCTCAGTGTAATGTTTGCTAGTTTTAGCCCTGGTAAATGTCTACTGCCTATGTATTTTTGAACTCAATACAGTAAAAAAAATTACCGCCCTAAACAAATTGTCAATTTCTTATTTCATTCCAGCTCCTGCCACAGTCATTAACCTACGTGTTGAGCATCAGGGTCGGACTGACAGCCTCCTCGTGAGCTGGACACGAGGTCCTGGGGGTCTTACTGGATATTCGGTCTCTTTAGATGGGCACAAGCCGATTTTTGAGTTGGGTCCAGTTAGCACTAAGGTGGTCTTTGAAAAGCTGGTGGCAGGTCGGCTTTATACCGCTATAGTTCAGACCTGGAGTAAAGATCTGACTAACATTACAACTGCAGTAGGACGCACAGGTTTGTACACTTTTAACCTTAATGCCCTAATGGCACATTCAATATGTGCTGAAGCCTCATTATCTAATAATGAAGTTTGGAAGATCAAACTTTGATAACTAAAAAAATAATAATAAATATGGATATCATTTATACATTTAAGTTATGTTTAATAAAGGCTAGATGTGTTATGGCGGAGTCTCTAAACGACCATAACTTGCTAAATTTTCTACCGATTTTCATGAAAATTATTCATTAAGTATGCAGTGTCAAAGCTACATCTCTGACGTTTAAAACAAACCAAACCGTTTGAAAACCTGTAGAAAATTGAGCAAGTTGTGGTCATTTAAATGTACCTGCATCATTAAAACTCAATGCTAGTGAGCTGCCTGTGGAAAGATGGCCGCCAAATTCGGACGTTCCACTCAATTCGCCAGCAGCGCAGGCGAGACATCTAGCCTTTTTTATACATATCTATGCATTAAACTATCAAATCATGAATGTGCCATAAACTTAAAGGCTATTGGCCATTAAAAACAACCGTTTCCTTCAAGCAATTTCATAAGGTCTTTAAAGTAAAGCAAAGTAAAACACAATTATGTTTAAGCTTAACTACTCATGATGTGCCATTACAGCTCCTGCACCACCATCATCAGTGTCTGTCAGCGATTTATCTGAGTCGCTAGAGATAACGTGGAATATTCCAGCCGCTGGAGACTATGATGATTTTGAAGTGACGTGCTTTCCTCACGACAAAGTTAATGTTTCTGGGGATCATCCCAATCGTCGCATCCTGACAGGACTTTATCCCGGCCGGCTCTATAATGTCAGCATTCGCACTATCAGTGGGAAGACAGGTGGTCACGTGACCTACAGTTCTCCGGTTTACCACACCATTAGAACTTGTAAGTACAGGATCATTAACATCCACTCACTGACCACAAGACCAGGACTGACAAAACATATAATGCTCTGAAAGTAATCCACTTCTAGCTTTTAGATACATTTACATTTAGCCATTCAGCAGACGCTTTTATCCAAAGCCATTTACAAAGATTAAGAAACAATAAAGCATTTTTTTTATATACAAGAACTCCATTTAGAGGAAACTTTCAGTATTTTGTTACCAACGTGTGGATATGCACATTTGTTTGTTTACTGGTAATTTTACAGTAATTTAGCAGTATTACTGTATGAAATGGTATAATACCTCAGATTGCTTTAGGAAATCTGAACCCTGAACACTTTAGTAAACACTTTGGACCGATGCATTTGCTAGGCCTTCTTAGAAGTTTTTTCTCTTGCAGCTCCACTTCGAATCCCAAATCTTCACTGTTACCCGTTGAGCTCCACCTCTTTGTCTTGCTTCTGGACGCCTCCAGAGTGCGATTATCACAGCTACATTGTTGAATGCTACAAGCAAGACAGCCAGACTCCAGTCTACAGATACACACTGGGACGCACGGCTCTTTCACAGCAATTTGACCAGCTGGAACCTTTCAGAAACTACACCGTCTTCATCACCGTCATCTCTGGGGACAAGCAAAGTTCAGCTGCACACAACAGCGTTATCACCATGATTGACCGTAAGTAGCAATATAACAATAACATTCGTATTAGAATACATACTTCACTTCAGGATTGGTTAAACTGGGGTTTGTGAACCCCTGGTGGTTCATGAGGGAATTGCATGGGGTGAGTTCATTCATTCACTTAGCTGATGCTTTTTATCCAAAGCATTGATAAAACAATTAGCGTAGCTACGATTATACAAAGTATTTTATAATTTACTGCTTTTTGAAAACAGTTCCAAAGCAAACAAACTTTAACTGTTATGTATGAATTTGTTTAACCCACAGATGAACTGAAATGTAAATTTTAATATTTTTTAGGGCCTCCCACGCCACCGATGACGGTGCGAGTCAGCGAGCAAGCGGCGATTATCACACATTCCACTATTCTGTTTAAGTTTAACTGCAGCTGGTTTAGCGATGCAAACGGGGCTGTTCGCTTCTTCACAGTTATCATCGCAGAGTCAAATGGTACGACCACATTTTTTTTCATGACTTACTGACTTCTGACTTTGGATTTAAAGAAACATTACAAATGGTATTTTTATTAAATAAAAAGATCAATACACTAAAAAATCTAAATCCTGTCAAATTGATAGTAATAAAAGCAAATTTGTAACATGAATAGCTATTGCGGCATTAGTAAATTACCCAGATGAGTTATGTGAATGCTTTGTTCCTAATAAGCTAACTATTGCGAGATAAGTACATTTACTAGACAAATTATGTGAATGCTTTGTTAAAGAGAAAAGTCTTAAGTTTAGATTTAAAGTGATCGACTGTGTCTGATTTTCGGACATCAGTTGGCAAATCATTCCAGAGCTTAGGGGCTAAGTAGGAAAAGGATCGACCACCTTTAGACACTTTTGATATTCTAGGGATAGTCAAGAGACCAGAATACTGCGAATGAATGCTGTGCGGAAGACGTTGGAGATTTGACTATCCAGGGATAAATTGCTGTCGAACATCACACCTAAGTTCTTAACCGTTTCCCTTGATCTCTTTAACGCCTTTAATGTCTGTAACAAATGTAATCCAGTCTTATTTGTTTCAATTTGCAGAAGTTGATTATGTCCAACCAGAGCAGAGACATCCGCTGCCCTCTTACCTGGACTACAGACACAACCGGTCCATCAAGGCTTACCAGACGGGATACTTTCACAGTCTGTGCGGCGAGCTCCCTGACAGCAAGATCCGTGTTTTTGAGATAAACCTTGGAGCTGGGATGAAACGTTTAGGCGGAGCTTGTAAATGGGATCCTGAATCGATTCCACCTGGGACACATCTCTGCGATGGACCGCTCAGACCAAGAACTGCATATAGGTACCGATGAACTGTTTCGATTATTTGTTATAAGGTCTAAAGTTTAAGGTGTGTAGAGGGTTTATTCAACTTATGTAATGTTCCCAAAAGTACAGTTTCATTATACATCACAGTTGATTTATTTCTTGATTTGGTTTTGTTTAATCCAGATTAAGTGTGCGTGCCTTTACTCAGCTGTTTGATGAGGAGAACAAAGAATTTGCTCAAGTACTGTACACAGACACCTACTTCTCCATCCCATTATTAACTCAATCAGGTAAGACAATCACATGTTAGTGAACTTAAGGATTTAATAACAGGACTATTGAGGATTTTGTGTAGGTAGTGCGAGGTAAGGTTGTTGTTGTTAGGATATTGCTCTGCTCAGGTGCATCCTGGGATGATTTTAAACAGTATTGAGGAAGATGCCACGTATTGGGTGTTAGACACTTGTTGGCTCTTAGATAGACATACTTTATATTTCTCTATGAACTCATTTTATGTCTTCAGCTGTAATGGATGAAATATTTGACTATCACTTTTCAAGTCATATCTCATTGTAATGTTTCTGTCACTCAGCGCCAAGGAACGGAGTTATGGGAGGCATCATGGCTGCCACATTTCTGATCACCATTGTGATCGCTGTGACGGCATTACTGATATACAGGAAGAAAGCTCACAAAATGTGAGTATGCACACTGCGCACACACTTTTATTCACAAACTGTGTTATTACTGTAGCTAAATAATCTTAAAAGATTACATCACTTTTATAGATAAACATTCTGATAACTTAATCACCCCATGTCATCTTTCTTTGTTCAGTCAAAAAGAAAAAAAAATTGTAGAAAGCATTCCAGGATTTTTCTCCATATAGTGGACTTTAGTGGACCTCAACAGTTTCAATACAGCTTCAAAGGTCTCTAAAGAATCCTAAGCGCGGCATAAGGGTCTTATCTAGTCAAACAATCAGCATTTTTACCAAAAAATTATTAATTAAAAATATGCACTTTTAAACCACAACTTCTCGTCTTGCACTAGCTGCGTGATACGCAGTGTGACCATTCGTATGACGTAATGATGTGGAAAGGGCATGACAAATGTGAAACTACCGCTCCAGTGTTGAGAAAGAGGAGCGTTTAGACGTTGTTGTATGTGAAATGATAATAATTAATGTCTTTGTGTAAGTTTATTCTTTAAAATAGTCTCCAAGTGTGTGTTTCATATATGTGGCGCATCACATGGCTAGTGCAAGACGAGAAAATCAGTTTAAAAATACTTTTTTATTGCGAAAATTCGCTAGATAAGTCCCTTAAACTGTTGAAGTCCACTAAAGTCCACTATATGGAGAAAAATCCTGCAAAAACTTAATTTCTTCTAGAATAAACAAAGAGAGACATAAACATCTTGGACAACCCATTATCACGAAATTACGTACCTATAGTCACGTAATTTCGTGTTTTCCGTGACACTGACACGTTTTTCCGCCTTTTGCGTGAACATGTAACGTATTTCTGTGAACGTGTCACTTTCACGTATTTGTTACTCAACTGTTTTGTCCTATTTTTTTTACCTTTGTGACTTCGGTCTATGGTTAGATTTACATAAAATGACATCCCTACCCAAACAAACTCTAACCCTAATGCCAGGCGACAATTGTTTAAAAATCAAAAATTATAAAAAATAAATCATGAAAAAAAGGTATAAACCAATACCTAAAGTGATATCCTAATGCAAACACCAAATCTAACCCTAAACCAAAGCGTTAATGGTTTGAAAATAGGACAAAACAGATAAGTAACAAATACATGACAGTGACACGCAAAAAGGCGGAAAAACGTGTCAGTGTCACGGAAAACACTCATGAAATTACGTGCCTATAGGTACATAATTTCATGATACAGGGTTGTCTTGGATGACATGGGGGTAGTAAATAATCTGGATTTCATTTATGAAAGTGGAGTAAGCCTTTAAAGCATTATGAGTTCATTAATTGTTCAGTTCTGAATAAAACAAACCAGCTTCAGATAAATGACAAAATTACAAACTTTGAGTTAAAGAGGAAAACACATTTTTAGTTAACATATTTAAGGAGTTCATATATTAATAAGTACAGGTGTTGTATGTGTATTTGTTTACTCTACACGTGTGTGTGTCTTTATATGTGAAGAGCCGTACAGGAAAGTCCAGTTATGAAGTTGTGTATGTGGAAGGAGTTGCCAACATCACAGATGTGTTCATCCATACGGAGGTATACATTTCCAATATATTTATAATAGAAGCAAATAAATCACATGTTTACTAAGTATTGTTGATATCGGAAATGTCTTTTGTTTATTAAGCTGAACAACATTTCACAATCCTACTACACTTTTCATATTCGTGTACACCATTGTTGTCAAAATCACATCCCAAAATCCTAGACCTACTAAAAAAAGACATTGCGTCAGTAGATGATCGTTCCATGTGTGTACACATGTACAAGAGAAGTCACATGACTTCTCTTTCAATTGACTTCCATTCATACAGATTCAAACGGTGACAGATTGGAAACGCAAGCAAAAAATTGCATTCTGAATTACACATGGCAAATATAAAGTTTGGTGAACTCTGCAAACTTGTATCATGTAAAAACGTTGTGTGACCAATAAATGATTCCTACATCACAGTAAAGGTAGTGTGACCATGGCATGACTCTCAAAACGTTGACGATTGAGGCAACCATAGCAATGTTCTCTTATTTTGACCAAAGTAATAGTACAGTGTTAATTTCCAAATTTTTTACTAAACCAATGTCTACAGACGAGTTGTATATGTTCATAAACCTGCTTTAAAGAACGCATTCTTGCGTTGTCACCGTGTCCACATATTATAACAATTTTTCTGCTTTGCTCATAAATCGATAACCTTTTTTTGCCAATTATTTATTATGAATGAGGAGCTTTTCCCCATTGCTTCAGCTGTTGGGTCCATTTTAGCTCCAATTATGGTATTTACAAAACTACGGCCTATATGTGTTCATTGTTGAGTTTGTGTGAATTGAAATTGTATTTTATCTACACACTAGCCCGGTCAGAGAGGTCAACTTTGAGAGTCATCTCTCCAAGCTTCAATCTGATTCTAGTTACCTGATGTCTGAAGAGTTTAAGGTAATGCACATCAATTACCAAAGCATAAGAAGCAGTAATAGTACAGAAACAGACTTGATCATGTAAATACTGTATATACAAATACACTTATATCCTTTCCCCACATTATAAAGGATCTAAAGGATGTGGGAAGGACCCAAACCCAGAACGCTGCACGTTTACCTGGCAACCGGAGCAAAAATCGATACAACAATATATTGCCTTGTAAGTAAAGATATTATCATAAACATTTTGTATTGTGTAGCTTTTCCCCATCTAATCGTTATATATAAATAAAACATGTACATGAGAAAATTCTTTTATACATTTATGAAATTAAGTGGGTTTTGTAATGCATTAAAGGGATAGTTCACCCAAAATGACAATTCTGTCATCATTTACTCAAACCTTTATACATTTCTTTGTTTTGCTAAACACAAAATAAGATATTTGTAATCAAGTAGGAAACAGGAGCACCATTGACCTTCATAGAAGAAAAGAGGTGAACCCAATAAAAATTCATCATTTACTCAAGCTCACGATATTTTGAGCAATGTTTGTAAACAAACCGTTTTTGAGCACCATGGACTTCCATAGTATTTTTCTTTTCTTCTATGAAGGTCAATGGTGCTCCTGTTTCCGACTTGATTACAAATATCTTATTTTGTGTTTAGCGAAACAAAGAAATGTATAAAGGTTGAGTAAATGATGACATAATTGTCATTTTGGGTGAACTATCCCTTTAATGAGCTTTATTCCTGCACATGAATGTATGGACTGGCAAAGTCCAGCTCTAGTTATTGTGGTTATGCTGCCATCTTGTGCTAGTATGTGGTAAAGAATCTGAGATCATGGGGATGTACTTGATCAAATGTTATATAAACATGAGCAAGATCTATCAATCACTCATGAAGTTCTTCATTGATTAACTGCAGATGACTCAACGCGGGTGAGGCTGTCTTGCTTGGATGATGATCCCACCTCAGACTACATCAATGCCAACTACATACCTGTAAGTAGAAAATAATTCATGCTTTCTGATTGGTCATTCAGCGACGCATGGTCTTTACAAGATAACAGGTGGTCTTGGACTTCATAGTAACACTTATTGTATATGGGTGGATGTGGCAAAGTTAATGGGTATTAAAAAATAAACATGACAATGATGTGCTTTGCATCTTCTGATCTCTTTCTTTAACAGGGAAATAATTTCAAATGGGATTATATTGCCACACAAGGACCTCTTCCAGGTACCAAGGATGATTTCTGGCGTATGGTGTGGGAACAAAATGCACACAGCATTGTTATGGTGACCCAGTGTGTGGAGAGGGGCATGGTGGGTGTCATCTAGTGTTGCTTTTTAATCATGATTTTGCCATCTGAGACAACGTTTAGATGGACAGATGACAGTTACCACTACTTCAATAGATCTCACTGGTGGAAAATAACATGATTGCATGTTTATGATTTTAGGTGAAGTGTGATCGATACTGGCCGCCTGACAATGAGCCTTTGTGTTATGGTGATATTGTGGTGCAGATGATCTCTGAGAAGATCTTTCCAGAATGGACCGTTCGTGACTTTAAGATTTCATGTGTGAGTGTGCTCAAATAACATTTTTGGATATAGAAATATTTTCCTTTCTACTAATAAACTGAAAAGGCTTTTTTTTGCTAAAATGAAGCCGTGAAATCTGGATATGCTGGGACAAAACTATCCATTCTGAATAATTTACTTTAAATAGTCGATGATGTTAAAACGTGATTACACTGATATGCTTTAGTTAGTGTCAACCAATAACATAGAAAACAATCATAACTAATCATACAACAAACTTTGATATTATTTTGGAAATCTTTAATTAAAAATGTCGATGTGTGTGTTTTTAAGGAGGGCCAGCTGAGATACCCCAGGGGGGTCCGTCAGTTCCATTACACCATTTGGCCGGATCATGGCGTCCCTGAGACCACCCAGTCCCTCGTTCAGTTTGTGCGAACAGTCAGAGACTTCATTAACAGGACGACCCGTGCTGGAGTCAGTGTAGTACATTGCAGGTAAGAGTGTTTCATCTACACCAGTCACCCCAAAAATGGGTTGCAGGTCAGGTTGGGTGTAGATTTGAAATCTTTTTGACTTTTTTTGACGGTTTGTAGAACGTTCCGAAATTAAGCAAATGCAATTATGAATAGGTTATGTAATATGCCTTCATCTTTAAAGGCCAAAAATTACAAAATATAACTAAGTTAGAGAAAAAAAGACCCAGCCTTCATAAATATGTGATCACCTTTAGTAAAGACGAACGTTATTTACGCTGGTCACATTGTATTTTGTGCGGTAAGTTACCGTACTTTCC
Organism: Paramisgurnus dabryanus; assembly: GCF_030506205.2. Taxonomy (NCBI): domain Eukaryota; kingdom Metazoa; phylum Chordata; class Actinopteri; order Cypriniformes; family Cobitidae; genus Paramisgurnus; species Paramisgurnus dabryanus. Next base: position 25,694,128 of record NC_133337.1, read on the forward strand.
GGACTATAAGCCTCACCGGGGTGTAAGCCGCATCATTAAAAAATGCGTCATTAAGTTGAAATAACATATGAAGAGTTTGGTTCCAAAACGATAAATCCATTTTGACAAATTTCGGTAAAAACGTGTTTTCTATACCAAGAAAGTGACAAGATGAAAACCACTATTTTCTGTTACAAACTTTCACATATAGCATCTTTAGGTTATATAAAATTCAAATCCATAATTTGATTTTCAAAGATTTATTATAAAAACTGATAATTTTTTCCACAAAATGCAATAAGTCCATGATAAGTTTTTATTCAAAATCTATTGAATCAATCGCCTATATAAATGTGCATTAATCTTTGCCATGTTATATTTATTTAGTTGACTAGTTGTACACACTAATTAAAAATATAAACATTAATGTCATTAATCAAAACACTTACTTTGTGATTTTAAACACTGTCATTGCTGCGGTTATACTTGACGCCGTCGCTTAACATTTTTCAAAGCGATCAGCTGTAAAATGTTTTGGTCCTGCTCGATTTTCGTTGGCTTTGAGTTAAATTATGGAAAGTTTTTCATAAGATCCCCTGGGGTCAATGTGTTATCATGACAGAAACTTGATGCTGTCGGCCCGGGCAAAAAAGCACCCGTCTCCCGAGTGCCTCTTGCGTAAATTATTAGATGTTGATGGCTTACGTTTCTTTCCCGTCACAGAAAACCATCACAGGTTTATCAATGATATTAAAGTATTATTTTGTTTTTGTTTGTTTGTTGATCACGAAGTACATAGTAGATGAGGAAAACTAGGACTCCGTGTACTCAACGCGCCGCCATTGTTTGTTTACAATGCGTGGAATGGTGCGCTGTAATTTATGGAGTGGATTTATGGCATTCTGTTAAAAAGGAGGAGTAGCGTTTATTGCATTTTGGGAAAAAAGGGAGAAACGATGACAGAATAACACGACGGATATTGAATTTTGCGTAAAAAAATAAGAATTTACTTTTTAATACTGACCTGATATAACTGATTCTGGCAGTAACTCATTTTTTTGAAAAATGGCATTTATTGCGTTTTGGAACCAAACTCTTCATATTTAAGTCACAGTGGACTATATGTCGCGTTTATTTAGAAAATTATTTCACAAAATCCAAGCCGAAGAACAGACATTTAATCTGGAAAGGCAAATTATTCAACTAAACAATAGCAGACAGAACAGAAGGCTTAATAGATGTCTGTACTTTAAAGTAATATTATCAGTTATTTAAACGATAAACCATAGCATACAGAACTTACCTGGAAGGTTAAATAGGCTAAATTAACCGAACAAGCCAACTAGCATGAAGTTCGCATAGTTGTCATTCCACATTACAGAATCCATTGAATTACATAAATAAAGAAGCAGCATATGGCGGACTTTCGCGGCTGTAGACGGTAATGTTGCCTTTTGCCTTATAAATGTCAAAATTAATTCATACTGACTTACAAGGCGCACCTGACCGTATGACGCAGCACCAGCCAAGTTATGAAAAAAAAAACGCGGCTTATAGACCGACTTTTAAAGACATGTTTTAGTAGGGGTGTAACAATACATCAGTATGGATCGATACATAGATTTTATTTCTAACAATCCGATGGATCAGTGCCACACGTAAAAAAATGATTTGAGGTACTTTTATTTTGACACTCCTCATTCCTCATGTAATGTCCATCTACACATTTCTGCCAAAGTGAAACTGTTTTACCTGCTAGTGTCAGCAAGTGAATGCGATTCAGCAACCAAGCGGCAATATATGCAGAAAAATATAACATTAAATGTTCTATATTTTGGTTGCATTTGTAAGTAAAAATGTACGGCATGTAATATAGATATATAGATAAATTAATCAGATCAAATTGTAATAGCATCAAAGCGTTTGATGTATCAGCAAAAATTGCATCGCTGGTGTAAAATGTTTTTTTTTTTGTATCGAATCGTAGCTTCATTATTCGAATCAAATCAGAATATTTCAGAATATTTGGAGTATGTTCACTTTGGAAGCGCATTGACTGAATCATTTTATTTCTCTCTCTTTCTCAGTGCTGGTGTGGGCAGAACAGGCACTTTTATCGTGCTAGATCGTGTTTTACAGCGACTGGACAGTAACCACACCGTGGATATTTATGGCTGTGTCTTCGATCTACGCCTGCATCGGTTATGCATGGTCCAAACTGAGGTACGGCTCTGCATGTTTGTTTATTAGCAACATTCCTACTTCTGTCAAACTAAAAACACATCTAACATTTCATGAAGTTCAGACATCAGAAGTCTAGTAACATAAACACAACTGAATACTTAAGTCAGTGGCGGACAATGTCTTCTTTTCCGAGGATGCAAATAAACAAAACGTGTTCAGGGCGTCATCTGTGAGGCTTGTCATGTCAAATTATGTGTTTGTGTTATGTGCATCACGTGTCATGTCAAAAGGGTTCCTGAAAAAAAAAGGTGCCAATGCTTAGACTTAACTCGGATTACACATGAGATGAGTATCTAGCAAAGATGAGCATCTCTTTTACCATAAACCTCTATGAAGTGTCTGTAGCAGGCACGTATTTTGACATGACGCGTGATTCACATGACTAAGTTTTGCATTCATGCCTCATCGGAAAAGAAGTCACGAGTCGCCAACTGACTAAAGCAATTGTCTAGAAACTTTTTTTAAAAATAATTAACAAATACAAATAACTTAGATTATACACATTTTACAATGTTGTATGTCTTCTCTGTTGCAGTGTCAGTATGCGTTTCTTCACCAATGTGTGCGTGATGTTTTGCGAGCACGTAAACTTTGCTGTGAACGAGATAACCCTCTGTTTCCCATATATAACAGCTTATTATAAGGGTAAGTCAAGCTGATATTTAGTATAACAGCACAAACGAGTAGCTTTTATGTTATATCCAGTAAATTACTGACAAAATGTGGTCAGTCATTTTTTTGTTTTTGCTCCTCTAACAATTTAGCTCCAAAGGAAGCCACAATGTTGTGTGATGCCGAGCATCAGCTAGCAGACACAGACCAGCGGAGCGACACACAAACACTTCTCCAGTCCCGTCATAATAAACTACAGCACTCTTGGAGCGAAGCCAGTCAGTTTGTCTTCACAGATTTTTGTATATAAATGTTTAAAACTTCTGTGCTATTAAATAAAAATATTTCAAAAATAAGTTTAAAAACAAAGCATAGCATAAGTCTCTTCATACTGTATCTATGTAGGCTACTACAGACAATTGTTTGTAATAAATTATGTTCTAGGGTAGTTTTGTATCCTTTATAACATGTATTTGGTATTGTCACTTGTAAATTACTAAATGAATTCAATTAATAAAATATATCAGTAATTCAGATGTCTTCTGTACATTTATTTCTTACACATGTGGGTCGGTGTTTAGCTGATTAGTATGATATACAGATAGCATGATTTTAGTGCTTAGCCACTGATCTCTATTGTGAAGCCAAAACAGAAGTGACTTAAACTGAAATAAATGAGTCAATCCCATAGAAATAAAAAAATTTACAGCTTGGTACAGTGTTTTTGGTCTACACGGCAAGTTTTTCCTTTATGACAACTGTGATACATTTATTTTTATAGATATAGGAACTGTCTTCAGAAGTGGAAATCAATTTTATATCATGAAAGTGGATCATAATTTAAAGTATAATTCCACTACAAAAATCTGAATGTAAATTAGAATCATAGAGAATGGATAGAGTTCATATTCCAAACACTAAAACAAAAAACACGTTTTATATATCAAAATTATACAGACATTTAGATTCCACAAAAAAAGCTCTTTTCTGGAAACGGTGGGTGGCTCTTAAAAGAGCCTTTGGGTTCAGATTGGGTACTTTCTGCTTTACTTGGAGCTCGTGTATTTGGTGACGGCCTTTGTTCCCTCAGACACGGCGTGTTTGGCGAGTTCACCGGGCAGCAGGAGACGCACGGCGGTCTGGATCTCTCTCGAGGTGATGGTGGAGCGCTTGTTGTAGTGAGCGAGACGAGAAGACTCACCGGCGATGCGCTCAAAGATGTCGTTGACGAAAGAGTTCATGATGCCCATCGCCTTTGAAGAAATGCCGGTGTCGGGATGAACCTGCTTCAGGACTTTGTACACGTAGATGGCGTAGCTCTCCTTCCTGGACCTCCTGCGCTTCTTTCCACTCTTGGCGGCGCTCTTGGTGACGGCTTTCTTTGAGCCCTTCTTGGGCGCGGGCTTTGCTGGTTCAGGCATGATGATACTTCAATTCTCAAAACAAGAAACTGAATAATCTTGTGTTAGCGTCCAGGGTTATTTATCCCCAGCTCTATGTAAATGTTCAGCAAACAGAGACCGTGCTCTGATTGGATGTCTTTGTTAGCTCAACCTTTAAAATGTTTCTATTGGTCAGCTCAGAGTTTGACGCGTCAGAAGGAGAGCCAATGAAAGCCGACTTACATCCAGTCTTACATTTCAACGCCCTTCCCCCATCCTCTTCATTTTTCTTTGTTCCCATTTCCCGCTCTTTAACTCGCTTCTCTTTTATTTTTGTTATTTCTACTTAGGGAAATAATTTGGTTCTTCCCTATAATGTGCGCAATCTCCTATTTAATTATTAAACAAATATTGTAGAGTATAACAGCCATACCAGTGCGGTTTTTTAATGTTGAAAATTATTTTCTTCCCAACAGCTCTTGACTAATTCATAGCTAAAAACTATTAAAAATATATATTCTAAACGAATTTCTCTGCAATTTCGCCTTTGCTATAGTTTTGCTCAGATCCTCTTTATGTTCTCGTATTGCGATTATCTGGACCACAAACTCGTCTTTAAACGACGAGTTAAGCAGACTCTTAACACTCGTCAAAATAATCCCCCCAAAAATAAGGAATAAAGTAAGAATATAATTACTAACCGAGGGATTTGTGCTCAATGAAAAGTTTCGAAAAATAGTTTAACACAAACAACAAAAATTATCTTATATCAGTGTCAGAAAGTGTACGTTTTATGAGGAACGCAATTTAAATAAACATTATAACAATTAAACTTATATCATTTGAAGGTTCAGCTCTTTAGATAATAATGTGGGTGGCTCTTAAAAGAGCCGTTGGGTTTTCATTTTTTTAATCGTTTAACCTCCGAAACCGTACAGTGTGCGTCCCTGTCTCTTCAGCGCGTACACGACATCCATAGCGGTGACGGTCTTTCTCTTGGCGTGCTCGGTGTAGGTGACGGCATCACGGATAACATTCTCCAGAAACACCTTCAACACACCGCGGGTCTCCTCGTAGATAAGACCGGAGATACGCTTAACACCACCACGGCGAGCGAGACGACGGATGGCGGGTTTGGTGATACCCTGGATGTTATCACGCAGAACCTTACGATGCCGCTTAGCGCCTCCTTTTCCGAGTCCTTTACCGCCTTTACCTCTTCCAGACATGACTGCAGCTAAAATGCGTACCACAGTGTTGCAGCACAGGACTTTTATAGTCGCCTACAGGACCTGGTGGAGACACCATGCGTTGAAAACAGCTGACTACGCTGAAAACAGGCCCCCCCTTTATTTCATTTAAAGATACACGTTTTTTATTTTCTGTCACTTTTTTGTTAAGTTATATTTTATAAATCAAAATGTATAATCTCATTCACAAGTTCCAAGAATTTTTCAAATGTGCAACAAAGAACTTTACAACAGAATGATTTTTCTTTAATGTCTTCTGCCTAGTGTGTCATTTTTTTGCAACATATGCTTTAAAACGACATTTTTAAATGCGTGGTATGGCAAATAAAGGCCCAACGCATTTAAAGAAACCAGTTGCACTTATATTCAAGCTAAACACAAATGGAAGTTGTCTCGTTTAAGGTATTTGGGTGGCTCTTAAAAGAGCCTTTGGGTGTTGTTATGATCACATGTTTATGCGCGCTCTCCGCGAATACGGCGGGCCAGCTGGATGTCTTTGGGCATGATGGTGACTCTCTTGGCGTGGATGGCGCACAGGTTGGTGTCCTCAAACAGACCGACCAAGTAAGCCTCACTGGACTCCTGCAGGGCCATGACAGCAGAGCTCTGGAAGCGCAGATCCGTCTTGAAGTCCTGAGCGATTTCTCTCACCAGACGCTGGAAGGGAAGTTTGCGGATCAGCAGCTCGGTTGATTTCTGATAACGGCGGATCTCTCTCAGAGCCACGGTGCCGGGCCTGTAACGATGAGGCTTCTTCACTCCACCGGTGGCCGGGGCGCTCTTACGGGCGGCTTTAGTAGCGAGCTGCTTCCTTGGGGCTTTGCCTCCAGTAGATTTACGAGCGGTCTGCTTGGTTCTTGCCATTGCTGCGTCTAACCTCTTCTGAATTCAACGAAGAAACTGTACTGATTTCTTCGCAGGCGGTTCTCTTTTAAAGCCCAGTACGGGCGAGTACGGTTACGCGATTGGCTACTGTGTGACATCTGAGTATGACGGCTGGCCAATGGCTGTGCGTCTCCTGTTTTCAAACGAGAACGAGTGGTTTCCCGCTAAAAGCCGTTTGTTTTATTTGCTCCTACACATATTACACTTTTATATTTATATTTAACAAACACTTTTATCCAAAGCAACAGCAGAGGAATCACAAAACATTACAGCCCTCAGTGTATACAGTTTTTTATTACACGATGAACTAATTATCTATTTTATTAAATTATTTTGAAGATGTCCGTTTCAGGTTAGGGTGTAACAATTTTTAAATAAAACGATATGGTAAGAAAACTACGTAACTAATACACTGGGAAAAGAATGAACATCACTATTCATATAGTGTCTTATTGTTTATAAATCTAGCGGGAGAGCTTGGGTCTAAACATGGGGACCTTATAGCGATTAGAGGCACTACTCTGGTATAATTAAAGAAAATAAAGTTAGTGTGATTTACTACCATAGAGGAGACCACTTAAAAGTAATGGTCTTCAGAAAACAAATCATTTGATAAACCATTATTTAATATTCCCTATATAAATATTTGAAGTGTGTGTGCTTTACATGGTTCATCAAACATATATTTATAGAAACAAACTCTCTCGTAGTTTAAGTGGGTGGCTCTTAAAAGAGCCTTTATGTTTAAGTGAACTTATGTTCGTTTATTTGGACTTGGCGGGCTTCTCGGTCTTCTTGGGCAACAGCACAGCCTGGATGTTGGGCAGCACGCCGCCCTGAGCGATGGTCACACCGCCCAAAAGTTTGTTCAGCTCCTCGTCATTGCGCACCGCCAGCTGCAAGTGACGGGGAATGATGCGAGTCTTCTTGTTGTCACGAGCGGCGTTTCCGGCCAACTCCAGGATCTCAGCGGTCAGATACTCGAGCACTGCGGCCAGATAGACGGGAGCACCGGCACCGACACGCTCAGCATAGTTGCCTTTACGGAGAAGTCTGTGAACACGACCGACGGGGAACTGCAGTCCAGCTCTGGATGAGCGAGTCTTGGCCTTCGCTCTCGCCTTACCGCCGGTTTTACCTCTGCCGCTCATTTTAGTTCTGATCTGACAAACACAAACTCAGGAGAGAAATGTAAGTCATGCAACTGGAGCCTCTCGTATTTAAACCCGTCTGTCAGTCGCCTATTGGTTGGATTCTGTTAAACCTGTAAACCAATCAGTCAACTTCCCTCCAAACTTTAACCCCACCCTCTCAGTCTGCATGCATCTTCAGTTAACAGAAATAAAACATTTTATGGTAATTACCAGTGTTAAACAAAATAACAGGATTTTGTACTGCATTGTCGTTTTAGTATTTTTATTCTACGGATCCATAGATATAATATTTATCTTTGCTGTTTTGTTTGTAAATATATTTAATGTTTGTTTCTTTTTTGGCAATGCAAAGATCCATTTTAACCATTCCAACAAACCTATTTTATTAATAAATTGCTATAGCTATAATTAAATTCAAGATTACAAAATCGGATTGCATGCCCTTCTTTAACCGGTTGCTGGCCCTAAATTCATGTAAGTGCTGCTACCAGTCCCAGATTAAAATTGGATCTTGGGAACAACTGATATATATATATATATATATATATATATATATATTATGTACTGTCTCAAGATCCACACCAGTATTGTTTTTTTTTTAATGTCCTAATATAACTAAGGCCTAGTTCTGGATTTATCTAAACCCTGTCTGGTTATTCACCACTTGATGATAAGAAACAGCCAGCTAAGTGCTTAACTCTGCCGCTCAAGCACAGGTTCATTTAACTGTTCAAATTAAAGTACAATATAGTGTATATAAACACATCAATAAATGCAGATATGAAACCCTTTTGTGAGATGGTGGGTGGCTCTTAAAAGAGCCGTTTGTTTCCAGAGCAAAACACCTCAGCTGGTGACTTTACTTCTTTTTGGGTGCGGCCTTTTTAGGCTTGGCCGCTTTAGGCTTTGCCGTCTTGGGCTTCGCAACCTTCGCCTTTTTGGGGCTCTTTGCTGCTTTCTTAGGAGCGGCAGGCTTCTTTGCTTTTTTGGGGCTCTTGGTTGCCTTCTTGGGGCTCTTTGTCGCCTTCTTAGCGGCTGTGGCAGCGGGCTTCTTTGCCTTCTTCGGAGATTTCTTTGCGGCGGTCTTCTTTGCTGCTGCAGCCTTGGGCTTCTTTGCAGCTGCGGGCTTTTTGGCTGCGGGCTTCTTTGCTTTAGGAGCGGCCTTCTTGGTCTCTGCTTGCTTCTTGTTCAGCTTGAATGAGCCAGACGCGCCGGTGCCTTTAGTCTGAACCAAGGTGCCTTTAGTCACCAGACCCTTGATGGCGATCTTGACGCGGGAGTTGTTCTTCTCCACGTCGTAACCGGCGGCGGCGAGCGCTTTCTTCAGGGCAGCGAGGGAGACGCCACTTCTCTCCTTGGAGGCTGTCACAGCTTTGACGACGAGCTCGCTCACGCTCGGACCCGTTTTCTTTGCCTTGGCTGCGGTTTTCTTCTTGGGCGCTTTGGCCGGTGGAGCAGCTGGAGCTGGAGCGGTTTCTGCCATTCTTCTAAACAGATCTGAACTGTCACAAGAACTGAACTCGATCAGTAATGCTGAACTGCCGAGAGGCGCCGCGCCATTATACAACACATGAGAACCTTATAGACTCAATCTGTCTGTGACTGCGCGCCTTCTCGAGTTGCGAGTGACTGTGTTTTCTCCTCTGAAATATCGAATAAAAACCGTGGTGTTTTATAAGTTTAGCGAGGTGAAAACAGCGCGAGCACAGAGCTGAGATTCAGAGCTTTATTTAGAGACCAAACTACACGAAAGTAAACTCTTTATTTTGACACAATCAGATCAAATGCACGCTGAGCATCTGTCTCCGGATAAAGCAGAGGACGGATTTCATGTGATTTGTGGTTTTGCAATGATGTTGTAATCTATATAATTATTTGATTATTTGTCTTTAATAATATTTAGAAGCGTTTTTTTAGTTTTGTTTGTTTATCCCCTCGTTATAACACCTCTGTGCCCTTGTTTCCAAGTAGTGTTTGATCATACAGGACACAATATCTACATAAGGGTTTTTACAATGTTTTTTGCGTTTTAAAAAGAATAAATGAATTGAAAGAAAATGTGTAATTTTCAAACCAATAATATTGATTGATCATAACACGTTTATATCAAATTGTGTAATTATAAATCACAGGTTTAGACAGAACCAGAATATAAAAGAATAATGAATAGTCCATGTCTTTAATTCATTTGTGACAAGAACTTTGTTGCACCCTAATGTTCCTGTGAGTATCATTGTAAGGTTTTGTAACTGAGGTGAACTTTAAAACATTGATATTCCATTATTCTAAATAATATTTATTTTTTAAGGATAACACTGGAGATCCTGATATAATTTTGCTGCCTGTCTGTTCCAGAAATCATTGGGTGGTCTGTGTAGGTTCCAAAATAGTTATCTTCAATCTTAAAACAAATAGATAATGTTTAAATGTTTGTCTTTTGTTATTTCATACATTGGAAATGTAAATAGTTTTAGCAGACAGTTGATGTCAAAGTGTACACTGTTTAGATTGTTAAGCCAAAAAAAGAGAGATCTTCTGGCTTGATTCCCTCTCCGGATCTGCATTGCAGTTACATAAACAAATACAGGTCTTATCATTGAAATGTTCAAAGTTCATGAGTTCGGGGGATATGGTGGTTCTGTTCCAAATATACCCCTATACATATACATACATTATATATATATATATATTCCAATGGCATATTCCTATATATTTATTTGATTGCTTGATTCAAAGTCTATATGAAGGTCAAATATATTTATGATATTAAAATGATATTAACATACTGCTATTGTTTTTGACCCTCTGTGGTTTATGAAAATCAAATAAATAATAATTAAAATAAAGTCTTGTGTGTTTGGTGAGGTGTTGTGAGTGATCCACGCCACCAGGAAGATAAAGATCAGATGATTTACAGAGTAAAATGTGTACAACTGTCAAACAAAACAAAGAGGTTAAATAAACTTATGCAAAGTTTAACCAAACGATCATTTACACTTCAGCTGTAAAATACAAAACGACCGACAGGGGGAGCAGAAATCCTTTCAACAGAACAACCAGGAAGAAGACTTAAAATGACTGGCAGTGGATCATTTAAAGCTCCTGTTTTTTCTGTGTTTTTTAAGCTTTGATTTCTGTTTACAGTGCGGAATAAAACACGTGTTCATGTTTACTGTGTATTTTTTCAAACAATTTACTTATCTCTAGCGCTGTTTTCACTGTCCTTAAAACAGTCTGATGTCTTCCTTGTTCCATGAAGTCCCTCCTTCAGAAATACGTAAGGAGTTGCGGTTGTGTAGCTGATTTACAAAAGATATTTTTTTAAAAGATCAAGCTGATCTTCACAAAAGATTATTTGGGGTAAAACATTTCTTGAGATTACGAAAAGGTAAAATAAGATTGACCTTTGGACTCAACTCAATACTCAATACTAAAATGCTTATTAAGGACTCACACACTGTGAAAAGAGTAAAACTTTTTTTTTTTAAGTTAAACAGTTTCTATTTGCTTTTATAAGTTGTCAACTTATCACAGATCAAAACTTTATTAGGTGGAATTAACTTACAGTGCATAAAGCAACTTAAAATAAATAAATAAATAAATAAAACATTATTGGTTAGACGACCCTTGCATTTGGGTCATTTATCCAACATCAGTTATACACCAATTGATCTCATTCAAAACCCAAACTACCTTTGCCATCACAATTACTGACAAACCTAAACATAATAAGACATCAACAAATGAAGACATCTTGAAGATGAAGGAGATTTGTTTTGGTTGTCTGTGTCATAGATTGTAATGGATTTCATATAGTTCACTTTTTTGATAAATACATGAGGGTCTTACAGTTCGTGAGACAGACAAATTTGTCATTTATTGCACTGCTTCAATATTTGTTTGTATATATTTGTATACTCTAAGTGGGTGGGAGTGGACAAAATGGAAATAGGGAGCTGTTTGTTTTACTATTTGTTTATACACACACGATTAAATAACCTCTGTTTTATGTGTTTTACACTGTGGTGGCATATTTAGGATTGGTTTTAATTATTTTGAATGTTGTGAAACATAAAACTCATATTGCAGTGTCATGTAATGCAGTAATATCTCACTCAGTGCCTCACATTTTATTATTAAATATGAAAAATAAGGCGATCCAGACCTCAATGGCCTCATAGCTGGCTATGGTCATGATCATACGTTGACAGAAAAGGTTGATGTTCAGCTTCATGGTACCGCCTGATCTCATGGTTTGGTTTTGTTAACTCAAAACTAATCCTGTAACCCTGAGTTTAATCATCTTTATGCCCTGGAAGGTTTTTTTGTCTGGTGTTGTCCTGTATGGCTGTTGCGTTCGCCCTGTATTTTTTTTTTTGTTTAGCTTTGTTTTTTAATGCCTGGATTTTTTGTTTGTGTGTGAATAAAACTTGAAGCTGCATTTGGATCATCCGCCTGTTTCTCCTTTGTCCACAAGTTGCAATTAAAATATACAAAAGAATATATGATCATATTTGTTATTATCAAATAACATTTTACATATCTTTAATTACTAATTATTACCAATGTAAGTGTACATGTGTATTTCATTTCTGAAGTGTTACCAGTGAACACATTGATGTTAAAAATTGCCATCAACATTGACATAAAATTGGCCATATCTGTCGTGAGCAGACCGCAGATATACACTGTGAAATGTTTGCTGTAGTTCTGCAGTTGTTTGCCAGTAATTTACTGTAGATTTAAATTGATGTTATTTACTGGCAATAGTTAAGACCAATGAACATTAACAAGTCTTTATCTTTACAAAACAAAACTAAAATAACAGCCACATGCAAAGCATTCTAGGAACCAGAAATCCTCATCGAGCCTTTTCTGTTTTATTTCCTTCAGATTTTGGTTCCCAGAATGCTTTGCATGAGGCTGTTATTTTAGTTTTATTCTGTATTGATAAAGACTTGTGTTAACTTTGAAAAAACGGTAAATAACATCAATATTAGCAATAAACAGCTGACAGTGTGTTACTGTAATTCGATATAATGTTTTGATAGTGTTGTTTGTGTTTCTTGATGTCAGCCTCGGATGATGATGATGGATTTGACTGCTGTACGGCACCTGGATAAAATGCAGTGACTTGTATTACTTGTTATAAACAACAGCATCAAAGATTTTCGGCCACTTATATAGCAATCCACAAAATCAGTAAAGCTCTCTAAACAAACATTTATAAACACCTAATCCTTGCTGTTTAATTCAAGTGAGTCACAGCAGTATGATAAGATATACAGGCAGGTAACCACAGTAACAATCAAATAACACACACCCAGAAATACACACGCGACAGGTAATCAAAGTACAGAGGAATTTTCTCTATGACTATGACTATTCTCTATGAAGTCATGCATTAAAAAAGTATAATGTTCTTGTTAAAGGTATATATGGCATCCCCTTCGTAAAGTGCCCATCGAAGGGGGAAATACCCTGTCTGCACCCAGGGGCATCATGCACCCAAATTTTTAAGGGGGCACAGTGTGCATACAGAAATTTGTGCATACACATCAAACAAAATGTTATAGAGTTTTCAGTCTTTTCCATGACACTTACATTTCTAACAATCTGAACAAACCTGCTTTCATGCAAAAACCTCTAAAATAAAAGTGTTGACTAACTTTGATATCAAATACTATTCAATCGGAATAATGACATATTGGCATCATATTTACATCTGAAACGGCATGTTTTGTTTATTTACATTTCCTTTAATGACTTGTTTTATTGTGTCATTAATGCATTCATAACTGCATTATCCTATGAAATTAATGTAATTTTAAATCCATAAAGTATATAAACAACAAAAATGACATAAGCTATAGCCACGTGATTGATTTTAATGTTCAATAATGATTAAAAAATATGTTTAAATAAAATTATTAAAGGATAAGATTTTTGCATTAAATTTGACCTCACATGTGATGCTGATGACGTCTGCAACTGCGTTGACTGCAGCGCCTGCCGTCAGAATAAAGTAATGTAACACAATCAAAATGGCAAAAATCTCTGAAAAGTGACAAGGATGCAGGACAGAATTAATAATATTTTGCATATTAAACAGATTAAAAGACAAGTAACAGATTAATGGACGCTTCTTTTATTTTGAGGTTGCATGCAAAATCCATTTGGTTCAAGCGCCCCCCTCAGTTTGAATGGGCATGACGGCTCTGTCTGCACACAAAGTCTTTTTCGCAATGAAATAAAAAAAGTAATTTGTTTTGGAATATTGTGTTTTTTTCCAAATGACTTATCTGTGAGCTTCATTATTATTATTATTTTATTAATGTGTTTTAATCAAAAACGCAAATATCCTTCCCAATGAACAATAGCTAAAACAAAACAGAAGATGAACTCAGAGTTCATGAAAATGTTCTTCTGAAAAGAAATCTGAATAGAAAATCTGAACATCTGAATGGAAATGAGTTTCAGTTTTACATAACATGTATTTGTGTATGAATTAAGCAAATCAAAAGGAAATCAAACCTGAAATGTAGAGACAGTACAGACCACTTCAGCTTCAGTCGTCACTGTTCCTGCAGGTAAACATGAAGGTTTTCATTACAATTCAAAGAGGTTTTGTGTTTGTGTTTTTTACTTGCACACTATAAAATCCAGTGAGTTAACCTTACTTAAAAGTTCAAGTAACTAAAAAAACCTGCAGGGAGCACTATAGATATAGCCTTGCTTTATTAATGATTTGAATGATTTAAGTTATGTAGTATAAACTTTCAAGTTTATTGCACTGTTAAGTATTTTTATGAATTAAAATGTTGCTTAAGTGCTAAACTCTTAAATAATTCAGGCATAATTCAATCTAAACAATGATGACAGTAACGTTTCAATGTAAAAATGTTTTCAACAAAATTATTGCAAATGTTCAAAGTGGATTATTTTAATGAAAGTTAAGCACACAACTAAATTAAAACATTGATCACCATAATATTGACTAATACAGACAAAACTTATTTTCAATATAATCTCAACTAAAGTTAAACCTCTGTTAATTATTTTAAGAATGTTTGTGCATGTATAAAATAAAATCAGATTGAAGTGAAGATGGTTATGGTGTTTTTAACAAGAGTTAAACGACTTGTTTAGGCATACTCTGGTAAGATATTGATTTTTATTTTGCCTGGTTGTTTTAGGTTAACATCACCAATTTCATAGTTTTATGAATTCTATAATAAAAACTATAGAAGTGATACTAAGTTAAGTTGACTACTTATATACAGTTAGATTAGAGTTTAGAGTAGATGTTAATTAGAATTTACAATGAAAGTTTATAAATGTGTTTGATTTAATAAACTCTTTTCGTTTATTATTTAGGATTCACTGCATACTGTTAATCCATCACCAATGGAAAGGTTGATTCATTTTCTGCTTTTCTCAGGTCAGTGCTTGTGTCACTTTAAATACTCTGTATGGTGGACTCATAAAGATGTAGAGCAGCGCTCATTTAACACCGGGGATTTTGTTCTGCAGAATAATCCATTTAAGTTGCACATTATAGACATAGACAAAGTTCATTTTTAAATGTTTCTGTATACTATTTATGGTAACGGTTCACATTATGACCAACAATGTGCTGCAAAATCAAACAGAATTTACAGCGTACCTACAGTATATGTAAAAACAATAAATAAATAAATTCATATTCTGGAACTAAATTTATTTTGTGCAGGTTTTAATATAAAGTTATTTAAGATTATGTTAAGAGAAGTTTTTTTCTGTAAAATAATATATAATATGACGTAATAATACTTATAAAAATATAAATGCAGTAGTAATGTTAGGGTTACCAATATTTTTCCCAAATATATAATTTTGTGTTCTGCAGAAGTCACACAGATGGTGTGTAACATATGACAGAATTTTCATTTTGAGGTGAACTCCTTTTTAGCCGGCACTTCTAATTTTGAGCATTTTCTGGAAAATGACAAACCCAAACTAAAACTTCTGCAGCTTTTAAACCCTATGGTCTATATTCATAATTCTGGTCTTGTTTGAAACTAGACACTTGACATATTGATGCCCAATATTCATAACAACTTAAAGTATTATTGGAAAAGAATAAATCAAGGTAAAATATTCATGAAATGACTATGAAATGGTCAGGTAAGACAGATGGGAACACCATATAGTTAAACTAAATGTTGAACCATGTTGTGATTCAAATTTGAGAACGATACTCCAAAAAATGTAGTTTCTTTGAGCTTTTATTTAGAAAAAAGTCCAGGCATCCTTTCAGAAAAAGTGCACCTGGAGACTCCAAATAGACACATGATAAACAATTTACATGAAAACCAAATGAGAATGAGTCAGGACTACATACTACATGATGTAAATCAATTCAGAACGTATCTCCCCACCGAAACACATTAGATTTTAGTTTGGGTCAAAAGTTAGAGACATACAACTATTTGTATTAGACACTATGATGTAATATACATGAACAGGAACAATGTAGCTTCACTGCTTAATGCATCTCTATGTGACGCGTCTTTGTTTTTATACAGTCTGGTCTTTTTGCACCTCGATCGTGCGTCTTATCACCTTCTCCAAAACACTCTCAACACAAAAACGTCATCTGCAGTAGACAATCCACAATTTAGATGTTAATGAGAGATTACACGGCCTGCTATGCTAACAAAACAAAACATTTGTATGCGTACGCATGTATCTGCATGTAAATGAGAAGATCTTTACACATTTTACAGACACATTTTACAGACACAAACTGAATCCTTGTAATCGGTTCATAAGTGGTTACTACCACAATCAATAAAAATGTTGCTGGATAGGCAATGTCTGGCTTCATTTTGACGTAATCCAGTCAAAAGTTAAGGTGCACAAAATGACACCTCGCTTACCCAATGTGCGCTTCCAGGACTTTTTAAGTTCTCAAACCTTATCTGAATGAACAGAACAGAAAAATTAAACTAAAATATTAATCGTAAGAGTCTAACGCAGCAGGAAGATGTGACTTTTCACTTCATTGATAAAAATCACTATTATATAGAAGATAAACATGATTGATCATACTAACTGGAAGCGTGCATGTAAACGAAGAAGGGTCTTGAGGGATTAATCCCTATGTTTCATTGTTTTGGATTAAAATGTGAGATGCTTTTTGAAGAGTGGACCCTTACATTGCAATATATGCTGAAGTTTCTTGGATTCATCCGAAATGTTCAGAACCATAGGACATGATAGGTAGCCTAAGTACCGACATTCAAATTAATATGAAGACCGTCTGCATTTCATTTTATACTTTTCACTCCACCGTACACCGAATCTTGAGTGTTTTAGCTTTCAAATAATGCAAAGTTTGTGATTGTTGATTGAATATGTATGTTTGATGTAAAACAAAGTACAGAAACACCTAGGGTCCGCCCACGGTCCGGTGCGGGTTAAGATTTATTTCAGTGTAAAGTGTTCTCAGTTTAACTCAGTTGAACATTGTTATTTTAATAAACACAATTAAAAAATATAGCTGCAAGCAGCGATCAGCGGGGTTCAAGCGATCTGGGACCTTAAAGGGGTCATAGCGTGAAAATCTGACTTTTTCCAAGTGTAAGTGCTATAATTGGGTCCCCAGTGCTTATATCAACCTAGAAAACATGAAAAAGATAAAAAATAAAATAATCGAGAGCACAATTGAATTTCAATTACAACAAACCACCATCATTGTGATCAGTGTTTGCATTTCATCCACTCATTTGCATTTTAAAGGAAACACCCAAAAACTGCACAATTTTGCTCAGGCCTACAAAGTGTCAATTTTAACATGCTATAATAAATGATCTGTGGAGTATTTTGAGATAACACTTTACATACACACTCTGGGTACACAAACAATTTATTTTACATCTTTAAAAAATCTCATTATATGACCCTTTAAGACCTTTAAGGGCATGCCTGTTTAGATTTGCTGCATTGTTATCAAATATACTTAGAATATGAAATACTAACATGTTACCAATTAGGTAAATTTTCTGAAGAGAAAATTATGTGGTGCATGCTGTTGCAAGATTTGTCACACACAATGTTTCAAAAATTGTTAACATGAGACAAAACAGCCCACCACAATTTCTCTACGATGTTCTGATATAGAGATATAGGTCTCACATGGCTAATCTATAACACAGCAATGATGAAGAATAAGCTAAAACACATACATGCATTTACACACAGAAGCAGAAATGGCAGGGTTAGGAAATAAGACTTTGAAATAAATGACCAATCTCCATATGCTTGGTGTCCTTTAAGAGTTCATCAACCTATTTAAATGTTTATCCTATGTTCGAATGTCACATGACTGTTAAAACGGATACCGTCAGAATGATTGACGAAATGTTATTTTAACATAATAATACTGACTTCATAAAGTTAAATCATGCATCCATTGATGAAACCTGTGAACACAATTTCATTGAGTATACATTTTAAATAATAAATAATAATTTTAGCCAGCAGATGGCAGAAGATGACCTTCTGCCATCTGTTGGCTAAAATTATTGTTTTCCTTTTACAATTAATTTAACATAAAATTAGTATTGAATATTTAAAAGTAAATAAAGGTAGACACATTTTTAACTCAAATCCTGATAAGCATGCTCTTAAGTATATTAATGAGGGTCTGTGTTTCACACAGAGAGTATATATTTTTCATATAATCCTTTTATTGTGTTATTGTAAGAGAATACTAATTTATGGATTTGGAAACAATAAAGCAAAGTTACATATTTTAATAGAAACATTTTTAGGCTCTGTCATGTTAAATTGTCAAATAGTGGTATAGCTCTGCAATTATTTTCATGTGATTTTAGGCTGGGCCAATAAATAACTGATCCAGATATGTTTTCAATATCAAATTATGTCAATAACAAATGTCATGTTATTTAGTAGATTTGCAGCAGATTTGCTGGTGAGCATTTGTCTGTGTTACTTTCATAAAGTGCTGCTTTTTAGTCGGGTTCTAGCAGGTCATTTATGTGAATAATAACCAATTGCATTATCACATGAAGTTTTTGGTGCAATATTTGAAAAATAACATATAAAAATGTAACAACTTTGTATTATACATCATGTCAGGACACGTTTATGTCATGGAAGGTAGAATAGAATCCTAATGCTACTGATGTAAATAAATGGAGATAATGAAAAACTTTAATCCATATCTTTATGAGTTCCTTTAAACACACATGCTGCAATTCAGTCGTACAAATGGCACCTATACCAATGTGTGACATCACATGAAATCTATGCTTACAAAAGCAGGTATTCAAATTCATTACATTTTGTATTTGATATACCTTTACACACAGAGGACAGAAAAATGTACTGCACTGATTTTATTGTTGTTGACTGAAAAAATTCTAGTAGTTTTGAAAAGTTGTTTTTGTAATTCAAAGCTAAACAACTAAAGGAATAAGACGTACAATTGGTGATAACAATTTGGCATTCATATTTGCTCACAGACTACAGGAAATTGTATTGCATTGGCTTTAGTGGTGTTGAGTGAAAAACCAAGTATTAGTTCACAAAATAGTTTTTTCATATAATCATAAACATATAGAGCAGTGGTTCTCTACTCCGTTTCTGGAGAACCACTGCTCTGCACATTTTGTATGTTTCTCTCATCTGACACAATCAGTTTAGTTAATAGAGATCTCTACTATTGTGCTGATTATGTGAAGCAGGTGTGTTGAGAACTACTGATCTAGAGAACTGTTTACTTTGCACACATTGTGTTAGATGCAAAGATTTTCAGAAAGATGAACTAAAAATCCTCACAGACACTTGGAAACATAAGACCAACAGTCCCATGAGTTTAGTTGTAATCACACACCATTAGGCTTGACTCGTACATGGTTAATACTGGTTGGCTGTTGAGTGGCATGTTTTCAAAGATAAATAATTATCCTCATAGACCATTATAAGAACCTGAAAGTAGATGTAATGTGCAAAATAACAAGTAGGTCAGACAAATATTTATGTGTCATATACATATGCTATAGTTATGGTTATTTGTTCTTAAGTTATAGCGCCACCTAATGGACAATCTCTGCAATTTTTTGCATGTGACCTCAGCTTGGGTCTATACATATGTGTACCAAGTTTCATGTTGATATCTCATTCCTATCATAAATGATAGCAATTTAAGTATTTGTGGCCCCGCCTCTTCGTACTTTTGACCGTAGTGTTGCGACGACGAGTGCAAAGTTCAACTTTTTTTTGATAATTATTGATATTCAGTGTCTAAGGAATATTCCAGCACTGGATTGGTTCAGATCGGTCAAAAAACCTAGGACTAGTTCGCAAAAGTAGGTTTAAGAGAAAATTATGAATATCTAACAAACGATTCGACTGAGACAAGTGCTTCTTGAGGAAAAGTTGTTCATTAAATGTAGCTCTATTAAATGATATAAAGATCTTGTTGATATCTGAAACACTGCATAATACACAATCACTTAAACATTGAAAAAACGTGATAGCGCCTCCCGGAGGCCGAATTTTTTCTTACTCTGCACAGACCTTCATGGCCAAGAGACAAACAGGTCCACCACGTTTCGTTTCGATCGGCCTCCGTTAACCCTGCCCAATAGCTGCTTTTTCTTGATTGGCCGATGGCGGCCATGTTTTTTGAGCTACGCGAAATTCCTTCCCCACACAGATAGTACCCTAGACCAAGAGCACCCGTGCCAAATCTCAAGTTGATCGGTTCCATATTTTTCTAGTTACAGCTCTTCAAAGTTGAAGTAGTGTTATAGCGCCAACTAGTGGTCAAGCGATGCAATTTTTTGCACGTGACCCCAGAATAGTCCGCTGTATATGTGTACCAAATTTGGTTTCGATACCTCTTTCCAATCCCAAGTTACAGCCATTGAAGTCCAAGAGGCTCCGCCCATTGGGGGCGTTTGGGCGTGGCTTGACGACGACGAGTATAAAGTTCAACTTTTTTTTGATAACTTTTCATATTCACACTCCAAGGAATATTACAGCACTGGAACGGTTCCGATCGGACTAAAAACCTAGGACTAGTTCGTTTTTATTTTTTTCGACAAAATCGAAAATAGCGAAAAAAAAATTATGACGGAAATGAAATCGGAGATATACGTTTTGTTCGTCTTGACGCAAGGAATCCAGGGATATAAGACACTTGACATTTGGACAAGAATTCTGGGAGTTATGAGCATCAACGCGTTTGTTATCGCTATAGCGCCACCTATAGGCCAATCGGGTTGATACTCTATCAACCTCTCCCCAAATTGGGTCCTACCATTTGGCCAAGTCTCAAGTCTCTAGGCCTTACGGTTTGGTCTGCACGATCCGTTCTACGGCAGAAGAAAAATAATAACTAGAATAATAAAAATCCATACAAATACAATAGGGTTTCAGCCCTACGGGCTTGAACCCCTAAATAGAAAATTTGTATAATGTTTTGTTAAAAGTGTAATTTTGACATGTGCTTGGATGTCTCTGGGCTAAGCCCTGGATTTCCACTGACCCTAGAAACACCCCTGCATGCAGGTATTTTGCATGCTTCGAAAGCCAGGCGTCAACTGCTATCGAGAAGCTCTCTTTTCTGCTCGGAAGCAGCAGTGGAGGCTCACGGATTTCCACCTCTTTATTTTCTCTCAGTTTTTGAATGTGTGCGTCACACGCAGGCCTATACCACTGTTTTCACTGTCCTAAAAACTGGCTGATGTCTTCTTTGTTCTATGAAGTCCCCCCTTCAGGAATACGTATGGTTAAACCCTTTGATCAGTGTTGATAAATGAAGACCAGAAGTCAGAGATCAAATTTATAGAAGAAATTGTACTGAAAATTATTTGCGGTTCACTCAGCAGAAGTCAGCTTATACACTCAACAAGGAGTTCGTAGGCCAATCTACTCACACATACAACACAGAGGTACTTGTACTTTAACAGAGATAATAAAACTACGTCATAATATCAAACTTCTGGTTCTGATTGTTTGAACTATAAATAAACTTACAATTCCAGTTTAGGTTTAGGCACAGAATGAACTGTAAAGGCCACTTGTCATACCATTATTAGTGCAACCTTCCTCAGAGCACTGTTTGTTTGGGAAGTAAACCATGCACTTCACAAGTTGCCGTTCAAGATGTTGACACACAAAAGCATTTTTCAATGCATCTGTCCCCAAGATTTCCAGTCATTGACCAGCATACTTTCATGTCTTGATTCTCTCCCGACACAGGCCGTTTCTCCGATTTGCATTCGACGGGCGGGCATATTACAAAGTCTTACCATTCTTGCTGTCTCTCTCTCCCCGTGTCTTCAAGAAAGTTGCTGAGGAGGCTCTCGCACCCCTGAGAGGGAGCGGTGTTCACATCCTAGCGTATCTCAATGACTGGCTTATAATTGCTCTATCTTGGCAGAAGCTTTGCGAACACAGCGAATTTGGGAGAAGAGCAGAAGATCTCTTTTCTTGTTATGCAACTGGACTCACTGGTCAAACTAACAGGTCGTCTAACAGAAGCGAGTGTACAGTCCAGTGGCTTGCTTGAATATGTTCAATGGCAAGACAGCGATCCCACTGAAACTATTTCAGAGGCTCCTGCACCGTGTTACCATTGCACCAGCGTGCCATCGCACTTTCACTCCGTGTACAAGACCCATCATTTCTCTGTGCTGGTGTACCCCTGAAACAGGTCTTCAGGCATGCCATAGTGTGCACAGATGCCTCCCCCATGTGGTGGGGGGCCACATATAATGGGCTTGCAGTCTCAGGGGTGTGGAGGGCACCCCAGCTGCACTGGCACATCAACTGTCTCAAGTTGTGGGCTGTATATCTTGCACTCATTCACCTTATCGATCAGGTTCAAGGAAAGTATGCAAAGGTTATGTTCTCATCACCTGTCACATCTCACCCGTCACTCTCTCCTTAGGAGTCAGAAGAATCTGAGGTCCCTTTGTGCTGTTCACAATCCGGGGTCGCTCAATGTAGTGACAGACGTGCTCTCACGAACAGCACACCCCGGCGAATGGCGACTCCACCCCCAGTCCGTTCAGCTGATTGGAGATGTTTCGGCAGGTCGCAGATCGACATGTTTGCCTCCCCGGAGATAACCAGCTGGCTGCGGGGCTTGCGCAAATATACGTTTCCCCCAGTGAGCCTTCTCACACAAACACTGTGCAAAGTCTTGGAGGATGAGGAAAGCATTTTACAGGTTGCTCCTTACTGGACAACCAGAAACCGGTTCCCAGAACTCATGCTCCTAGTGACAACCATGCTCCGAGTAAGAACCTTCTGTATTAGGGAGGGGACACAATATGGCACCAGCGTCCTGACCTGTGGAACCCCCACGTTTGGTCTCTGAACAGAATGCAGAGGTATTAAGTGATTTACCGCAAGCAATATCTAACCCTATTGCTGCAGCTTGAGTGTCGTCCATGAAACATGTTTATATGCTGAAATGGAAACTGTTCATCAAGTGGTGTTCTTCTCAATGAGAAAACCCCCGAGAATGCCCAATCAATGTAGTGCTTTCTTACCTTCAGCATCGGTTGGAGAGGAGGCTGTCCCCCTCAACCATTAATGTTGACATTGCTGCGATCTACGCTCACCATGCCCTGATAAACACCATGATAGTGGGACAACACAACCTGGTCATTAGGTTTTTAAGGGCTGTGCGAAAGCTAAATCCCTCACAGCCCCCCTCTATTCCTCCTTGGGACCTGTCCATGGTGCTAAAAGCCCTTCAGGAGTGTAGAATAACACTAAGGTCCAGGCCCGACTACGTGACCAAGGTTCCCACCACTCCCAACGCTGACCTTTGAGGAGGTACTTTAATGTCATGACTTTTATTTGCAATTAAAGTTTAAGGGCCCTATTTTAACGATCGATGCGCATTGTCTAAACCACACAGCGCAACGTGTAAATGGGCGTGTCCGAATCCACTTTTGCTAATTTAACAACGGGAAAAATGGTTTGTGCGCCGAGCGCATGGTCGAAAAGGGTAGGTCCTATTGTAATGGGAGTATTTTGGGCGTAACGTGCAGTAAACCAATGAGAGTCTCAGCTCTCATCCCCTTTAAAAGCCAGTTGCGCTGGCGCTATGTCTAATCCCTATTTAGATGACGGACTTTGTAAACTGAAAAACTAAGCGGAGAAAGAAGATCCCCAGTTTAAGATTAATGTTAAATAATTGTGTCGTTTTTCACTTGTATTGAAATTGTTATTTTTTTATTAAAACCTTTAAAACCCGTTTTCTTTTAGTCATGGAAGTAAAAAAGCAGGCTTGTAATTGCTTTAAATGTATGGCTATCCAATATCATCAAAAAATAATTTACAAGCATGTAAGATAAGGTTTCTACTTTAAAAATACTTTATTTGTAACAAACAGGAGATAAAGAATTTGTAAACGGCTCTATGTTTCAGCACTTTGGACAGCGTCAGTTTTTTAAAGCATTACTTAAAAATGTTTCTCATCTCACCATATCCACAGGTACAGAGTAATCATATACAATAAATCCGTGAGGTAGCATTTAAAAAAACATTTAAAAACAGATGCATTTGTTTAAAGCAAAGCATTTATTTACTTACCAGGCTGCAGGTGAAGCAACTCTTTGCGCCTTCTAACGTCTCATAATTAGTCCTCATTTATGTCCAAGAGATTCAATAATAATCTTTTACATTCAATCCTTTAATCTTTCATATTTAAAAGCATATTTTGTGCTGCTGCTGCGCATTCATGTACTTTGTGATAAGCAAACCCGCGTTGTCCTCCCGTGTATAGGCGCATTTTACTAATGTGCTCTTTAAATAACATAAAACACATTGCGCCATTGACTTTAGACTTTAGACCAGGTTTTTGTTGGTCAATGGCGTAGTCTATTTTAGTTGCCTCAAAATAGCAACGCGCCAACAATGCGCCTGAACAGACCTCATTTTCAGACCAGAACGCCCATGGGCGCAAAAGGGGCGCAAATGCATTTGCTATTTAAACAACGCGGCGCTAAACGTGAAAATTAGGGTGGAAACTAGCGAAAGACACTTGCGTCGCGCATTGCGCTGCATTGCGCCGGGTGTAAGATAGAGCCCTAAGTGTTGTCAAGATTATGTATATTATTGTATTTATCCTATAACCATATATAAAAAGGGGGTAACAAAGCACTAATTTAATTTACAGCCTGCAAATGTTACAGTTACACCACGACTTCCCCATTTAAGTAATTAAAGAGAGAAGTTACTATTTTTCGTTTTACTTGCCTTGAAACATGAATAACCAAATAAATACAGTGGGACTATACTGTATTATCATATATCGTATTTGCTGACGTGGCTTGTACATCAACTGTTTACAATACACTTTTATCAGGTAAGTAGTGAATATGAACAATTAAAATACTATCATAATAAAAAATCAATAAATTTCTCCATATTACCCATAAACTGGTGCCTAGTACAGTAAGCCATTCATACCATGTAATATTTTAATAGATGTCCTGTAGTTATAAAATGCTTATATTTTGTATTTGTTCATTTCCTTTACCCCAAACGTAGCACATTGTTCACTTATACCTACCAGTATGTACTGTAGAGGTACTCTGTTACAAATAGGTACGCTGTAAATTCAGTTTAATTATGCAGTACATTGCGGGTCGTAATCTAAAGCATTACCCTATTTATTACTCTCAACAGGATTCTGGAAGTTCACACAGAGCAACTCAAATGAATATATTCTCATCCAGGAGAACATGACCTGGGACGATGCAGAAGTTTACTGCAGAAAGTATCATATCGACTTGGCCTCGGTTGCAAACAATGAACAACAGACACATCTACGAGAAGCAGTTAGTGCTACGCTGCCTCCACTGGCTTGGATTGGACTGTACAGACGCAATAACACTTGGTTTTGGAGTTATCAATCTGAGAAATTGACATTTGCATTCTGGAAGTCTGGAAGGCCAAACAACTACGATGGAAGAGAGGATTGTGCTGTCATCACTGCCAGTGGATGGGAGGATGTGACATGCGGTGAATTGTTTCCATTTTTTTGCTACAATGGTAAGAAACATGTCTATATAATGTATATACTTTGAATAGTCAATCATTTTTACTAAAGTGACATAGCTCCAGTTGGAGTATTACATGGCTCTATATCTGTGTGAGACACGAGGCCGCAGGCAGTTTGTCGGCACAAATCTGTGTGTGTAGACAAATCTTCATGACAGTGTTGTCCCATGGTAGATATAATGGGCCCTATCTTACCTCCGGTGGAGTGCTTTTTGCCAGTTTCAGCCTGACGCTGTTATCATTTTCATGTCCAGCGCTACGCTGTTTAAATAGCAAATGGACTTGCACCCATCTGTTGACTCATACGTGTGCTGGTCTGAAAATGAGGTGTGTTCATTTTTTCTAGTTACCCCAAAATAACAATACACCAACAATGTGCCTACACTTATAAACTTGATAGTTTTATTCAAGTTTTAGTCAACGAAAACACAAAAAGGTTTAAGTCAAGTTTAAGTCAATTTTAGTAAAAAAAGTTCTTTATCAAATTAATTTAGGTTAAAAAGTATTAGAAATGGGCTTAGGTTTGAGAAGTAGATACATGTAAAACTTTAAGCTTACTGTGAAATGTGTCACAAGCCGATTGTCGAGTAAAATTGAATGTATTTGATATGCTAACAGTGTGACTTGTTAGTTACCTTTAAAAAATCAGCATGATGAGCCTTCAAGTGCTGCTTGAGGTTTGTGGCCACATTTACCGTCGTCTCCCAATATGCATTACGTTTTTCTTTCTGATGGATTATACTGAAAGTGTGTCCATAAATCATCTCGTCGTTTCCGTTTATTGGCATCACCGCCACGGTCCTTCAAACTCGCCTCAGCCGCAGGTGTGTTGTTGTTGTGTGAAATCTGGTGCGCTTCATGGTGGCAGCCGGGTGGTGGGCGTACCCAAAACAAGGATAGGAAGCGGCAGCATTGCTGATACTTTTTAGCTAAAAACAGACAGATTCCACGCAAAATAGGCAGAAATTACATGCATTGTGAACGTCAGACTTATAATTATTTTCGTTCCGTCTTGTCTCGTCAACGAAAACTAGAAAGCATGTTTTCATCACCTTAGAGCCATTTTTAGCTTGTCATTGTCCCATTATCGTCATGAAAAAGGTGTGTCAACGAAATAATTTTGTTATCGTCATCATTGACGAAAACAACATTGGATAAGCGTCTGGTCCGAACTTTACTTCCGGTTTCTGTTTGTTTAATGGTCTGACTAGTTGCTGAAACTGAACTCTAAAACAAATACCTTGTCGAAAATAACAAATGTTTTGGGTTCCTATGTAATCTACGTGTTGTTTATTTTGCTCGTTATATAAATAAACTACTTTAAAATTACTTTGTTATTACTTATTCTCAAGAGTTTACCGGAAGTTACATAATGACCATGAAAGTTGCGTGTTTATGTTGTTACTGCTGAAACAGTCTATATTGTTTTATGTGAATGAGTATGCAGAATGATTTTCACATAATTTTAAAGAAAAATACTAGACTACTAAATCCTGCTTTGAAAAGTATTCGGAAAACATGTTTAGTATGTATTTATGAGACTTACACACTGAGTATCACATTCGGAAACATAGATATGTATAATAGAGGCTAGATGTGTTACGGCGGGGTCTCTAACGTCATCACTTGGCGGTCATCTTACCACAGGGAGCTCACTCACTCATAGCATTGTGTTTTGATGATGCATGTACTTTTAAATGACCATAACGTTCTACCGATATATATATATATATATATTTTTTTTTTTTTTTTTTTTTTACTTAATTAGTCCCTCTGGGGGTAAAAATGACCCCAAGTGAAATGAATGGGAAATGCAAAAACAAACACACAGAGGTATGACTGCCACTGATAGCATTTCTTATAGAATTTGGGGGAAAAAATAGCCACAGATGCAAAACAAAGATGTAAAATACTCTCACACGCACAAACACAGACTCAAAATGCATCAAAAACTACAAAAAATTATACTATTTGAAATAATATTAATTTTTAATGTCCTTTCTAATGTTAATATAAACAGACATTCACAAAATGTATCAATAAAGTAGTGATGTTGAGCAGTTGGTCACATCCAGTGAAATGAATGGGTCTCTATGGGCCTCTGCTGGTCTAAGTGATTTATTTTCTAAACTGTAACCATAAAACTGTTTTTTTTTTTATAAACACCAAATGGCTGAATTCAACACATAATATCTAGATCAATTTCTAAAAACAATTTAAATCAAATTTAGATCATAATTTATGTGAATTTTTCAGGCAAGCTAATGGTGTAGTTGAGGAAAGTAAACAGGTATAAAAGTACATGCATCATTAAAAAACAATGCTACGAGTGAGGGAGCTCCCTGTTGTAAGATGGCCGCCAAAGGCTGACGTTCCACTCAATTGGTGAGCAGTGCGAGCGAGACCTCTAGCCATTATTATACATATCTATGTTCAGAACCCCGTTTATTAACTGCTTCCAGTGAAGTCAGAATATTACTTTTTTTTTTTTAAACACATCTACATAGTATGGGTTTTGTCGATCAGTGACATATCACTAACAAATTTATGTTTTTCCAAAACCATGCATAAACATTTTCTCTGAAAAATACAATCATGCTCATATAATATTGTAGCCCAGTTTGTGCTGAAAACATTTTTATGTTTTTAAGCAACTGAAAACGCACAAATGTCATTGCTGCTCAAAACAATCGCCTTAACTCGAGTGATGTCAATAAACTTTCTGTTAGAATTTAGAAATATTAAAAACTTAAGCAAACGGCAACAAATATGTTTTCTTACCACTCGCCATTGTAGCAGTCAGAGAATTTGACCTTTGATCATTTTATATTTATATGCTAATGAAATAAATTAGGGCCGTTTACAAGGCAGAGTTGTAAGAGCATTCAGCTGTGCACCGTTTTAAGATCATTTGTGATTTATAAACTGCACACCTGGAAAAGAGGCGTACGCACTTTTTTTTTGTGCGTACGGGCCTTTTCTCTGAATCACACGTACGATCATTTCAGAAATGGTCTTAGATGAAATGTAGGATAGTTCCTACATCACACTTTTATAAATGAGGCCCCAGGTGTGTTTAAACAAGGAGACATCTTGTGTGAAAAATGAATGCAACAAATGACCTCATTCTCATCTTATTACAGAAAGCGGAGCAGGCAGTTTTGTTTTTATCCCTAAATTACGTTCACGGTTTGCTGCTCGGATCTACTGCACACAGAATTACACAAACCTGGCCTCCATTCGAAATCAAACTGAAAATGACCTGCTGGTGAATATGATGGCAGGATATGAAAAGGCATGGATTGGTCTAGCGAGGACCGACTGGTGGTGGTCAGATAGATCAATTACCTACCCGTTCCCCATGAACTGGAGCCCTGGACAACCTGACGTGACTGGCCTGAACCCACTTTGTGTCGCTACAACTCTTAATGGATTCGATGATCGACTCTGCCCAGAGACCCTTCCATTTATCTGCTTAAAACGTACGCTTCATGAGTAAAAAGATTACAAATGTTTTTACGAAATTTCACCTAAACAAGTCACAATTGTAGAAAAACATCTAAGTATAAACCACTGTGTTTTTTAAATTAAAAATAACAACTGACAAATGTTCAAATGTATTTTTTTACAGATGTAACTTGTTGTTTGTTGCTGTCTGTCCATTACTGATTGGTGTTATATTCTTACAGATACAAAGAGTCAGATTGTGAGAGTGGAGGTGAAATCGAGTCAGAATCTAAATGACCCTGCGGTGATGGAGATCATCTTACAGTGGGTAAGAGGACACATTATACCACTTTTACAAGATCTTGGGTGAATGTGTTTATGAAGTTGTGAAAAACCCCACAGATCATTTATTATAGCATATCAAAAATGCCCATATTCTGGTGACATCAAATGCACAGTGTTTCTGTGCGTGTACTTGCGTGTACAAATGTATTTAACTGTGCCTCTCACCTATTTGAAGCGTGTTTATATTTTATACAGAGAGTGACTGAGAGTTTAGGAACATTAGCACTACAGCGTGTTAACAAACACATTTACAATGACAATTTGCAGACATTGACATGATAGAAATGCAGTTAGATTATTAGATCAGAACTGGTGGTGTAGACCCATCTTTCTGAATGAATTATTATGTAAATTCAGCATTGGACCAAACCTTGTTTGCAGGGGATTAAAAAGAGGAGTGGTTGGATTTTTACGTCTTAAATTTATTTTCTTAAGGAACAAAGCATTAATGCATCTCAGTAGAAATAATGACATGAGGGTCAGTGACAAAAACGGTTTGGCATGATGAGAAATGCAAAAATCTTTAAAAAAGCACACATCAGGTATATTCCATGCACATAGTGTATTTATGTTAATTTTCTGGAAAAAAAAATCATTTGCAGCATTTTTTGAAAGTTAAGACTGAATGGACCTGAAAATGACAAATGGTGTAACCGTCAATTGTGCCAAAGAATGAGAAATATTCAATATTGTATCCACCTTGATGGCATTTAAGCATAATTAAAATTAATAATAGTTTTAAAATATAATTTATTAGTTATTTCTAAATGTTAATTGTAATGTGTTTTTGTAATATTTGTCCTGACATATTCTGAAAAAAGCTCTGTTTTCTAAATAATCTATGTAAAAATGTATGTAAAAAATGTATTACACTAAACTAGATGATAAGATTTTATTCCAAATATTTTTACAAATATATTTATATTTTCATTAAAAAATATACCAGTTACACCACTTGACACACACCGGTTACACCACATTGACATTTTTGCGAATATCCCGCAAATATTCTTCAAAATGAAATAAAACCAGATGTTTTAGATTTTGTCCTCAAAAAAGAAAATGTATGCAAGTAATGTGCAAATTTATTTTGACATTGTAACTCTTTTACATTCAAATGAACCATACGAACACAAATAATTAACACCAAGTCATTTACCCATGAAACAATTTTATAGGCACACACCGACAATCTAACCCCCCAAATATCAGCCCATATATCAACTGTGACAATATACTGACTCATATATCAGTCAACTACTGGTTTAAATTATTGACAAATCTAGTTAAATAAATCGACAGATGTGTGTGTGTGTTTGTGTTGCTCGAACTGATTTTGCCAAGTGGTTGATGTCCTCAGGGCAACATATTGTGTTGACTTAAGGACAACATTTTTTCAAAATAAAACCTAAACCCACCCCAAACCTCAACCCTAACCAAACCGTAAAATCAGAGGGACATGATAAGTGTAAAACAACTAATCCTGGTTGTAAGCTTAAACTTAAAGCAAGCTGTAAACTTATTTCTGAAATCTGACTGGTTGATTGAAATGTTGTCCCAGGGTCAACATAATGTTGCCTTGAGAACATCAACCACTTGACAAAATCAGGAGAGCCGTGTTTGAGTACTCATGACTGATTCTGTTCTTCAGATAAAGCAGAAACTGAAGGATCGTGGGATAGGGAATGACACAACATTGACATGGAGAGTTCAGCCAGATGGAAATATTTTCTCATCAAAAAATGAGAGTGAAAAGAACCAGAAACCCTGTCCAGACCTTTTCTTTTAAATATATCAGTTACCACATCTGATATTTAGGACTGTTAGTCATTTAAATGAAATGTATTTAAATTTAACTGGACAAAATGCTTTGTGCACACCGCCAGTTACTTGTGCTGACAGACTGACACGATCTCAATCATTTAAATTAAAGCTTGATGACTTCTGGAAATACAAGCGACATTGGCAACATGAAAGTGGGTGTGTCCAGCTACTAGACAAAGTTGAAAATAGTTAAATGTTATGCAAATTATCCTTTGGGAGCAACTTCCAATGAGAGTCAAGCGGTGGAGTTTACATTGTTTGTTTATTGTAGTAAAACTAGAGAACGTCTTTTAACGACTTCACTGAAAAGAGATTGGTGACACACAGCGGCAAAGACTCTGGCGATGTGCACACAGACTTAGAAGTGAATTTTTGTTTTTATTATTGTTTTCATTCAATCTGTCATTGGACTGCTATATCTATTTTGCAGTAAACTTTGTCATAGTCGAGTAGATTTAGAGTCGGTACACATGATGAGGGTTTATGTTCTGTATTCTTATTGTCTCTTTATATGCATACGCAGGTTTTGGTCGAGCTGTGATGCTTGTAGTAACAGTAAGGGTTGCATGCACTGACTGTAAAGTCTTTAAAAGAATGCTTTGAATTTAACTCCAAAAATACAAATGTCAAATTGTAGAAAAATGTTTATTATGGGATGTCATTCTATTGTAATTTTTTGTGTAACTTTTAACCTGAAGTATTTAGTTTAAGAAATCAACTTTTAAACATAATTAATGAAAAGATTATTATCAAATGTAAAGTAGTGATTGAAACATTTAAACCTCTGTAACATTTAAACCTGTATCTGTTTTCCTTTTAGCCAAAACCCTGTTTTTTTGCCATAGTAATTCATTAGTTTATTGGTTTTCTCTGTGCATTTATAGTCCTGCCTGTATTTAGTTTAATTTGTCAGTCATTAATTGTAGTAAAATAAACCTAAACCTGCATGCAGGGCTTCACTTTTTTTATTTGCTTAAACTGTACTTTGATTAAACCGTAGAATTTTTTATATTAAAGCTTAACAGACACTTTGATTCTGATCTCTTGATAAAAATAAGATTATGCACAGTTTTACAAAACAGAAAAATGCACCCCTGCAACAAAACAAAAGCATAATTCAGAAAAACATTTATAAGTGGCACAAATTCTAGTTAAATGTTTTTTACATTTTTATTTTCCCATGAGAGTTTTTTCAGCGTCTTCTCATCTATCTCAGTTTTATGTCTGTCTCATATCTCTCTTTCAAGGGAAATCAAAGCTGCTTTAGGGTCTTGACTATGGGAAGACTTCTGACGCACATCTGTGTGATGTTTAGGTTTTGTTCTGTGTTCTTTGTCAACTGTGCTTAATTTTTCCTTGTTCTCTATGGTTACTGATTATGTACTAGTTAACCTATTGTCTCACCGATTCATTGGTTTCACCTGTGTCTCGTTATGTTTTTGTATTGATTTTATTCAGCTCAATTGTTCATTCTTAACTTTTGCTTTGGAGTTTATTGCATGCTTCTGTTTGGCTAGTGTGTGGTTGAATTCAGGTTAATGTTTCGTTGCATTGATGGTTCTTATAGAGCTTTGTCCCATCTCCACACAGGATAGCTAGAGATCAGATTATTGTTCATCATTTAAACTGGGACGCCACACTTTTAAAAAAACATGTTCATTTTTCAGCTCCCCTAGAGTTTTGGAATCCATTCAGCTGATCTTTGGGTAGGGATGGCTGACGCGAAACAGTCGTTCCGAAGCTTTGCGAGATCCCGAAGCGCAGATGTGTCGAAACACTGATCCGAAGCGTGATTCAAAACACCCATGTCACGTGACTATGACCAAACGAAGCCTCGAAGTGTTTCACTAAGTGTTTCATCAGGTGTGGTCTGCCGAATCAGCGTTTGATTGGCACGGTCGGGAACAGACAACACAATCGCACATCTGTATAAAAGTGAAATAAACGCATATTGACCTTGTGGGTTTTTGTGAGATGAGTTTTTCAAAGGCTGGAGAAATTATCTGTAAAAAAGAAGTAGGCTAAGTCCTTCCACACACAGATGTGACATGGTGGCTTGATATATTTTATTAATTTCTTATTGTTTATGTGGTATTTATCTCTATTCAATTTATTTATTAAATAGACCAGCTTATAGTTATTGACAATGATGAGCCTAAAAGCTCATGTAGTTGTCAAACAGATGTTAAAACAACAACAAAAAATATGTAACTTAATTGTGACGACGGTAATAACAATGCGTTTCCCGGGGTTCGATCCAAAGGGCTTTTGCATGAGAGTCGAGGACACTATCCACTCTCCCACCTGATCACTTGTATCAATTACACAACATGTGGGATACAATTTGTCAGCGCTCGTCTAAAACCTTGTCAAGGCTGATCTATGGCAATACGTGCAAATGACCACTAGGTGTCACTGTGGAGGCGGTTTCGATCCATGTTTCGAAGCCTCGACACAATTGATTCAACTGTTTCAGTGTTTCACGAAGCCTCGCTCTGCCCATCACTATCTTTGGGTCTGGTGCTAGAACTTTTAGCAAAGCTTAGCACAATCTATTGAATCTGATTAGACCATTAGCATCCTGCTCAAAAACAACCAACAAGTTTCTATATTTTTCCTGTTTAAAATTTGACTCTTCTGTAATTACATTATGTACTAAGACTGACGTAAAATTAAAAGTGGTGATTTTCTAGGCAGATATGGCTATATGACTATACTCTCAAATTGGTGTAATAATCAAGGACTTTGCTGCCGTAACATGGCTGCAGGAGGCGCAATATTACACAGCGACCTTGTTAACTTTCAATAGCTGGGGTGTGTTTTGGGCACTGCATGATATCATTGCGCCTGCTGCAGCCATGGCAGGTTACACAGGCATCATTAAATATTGTACATTATTAATATAAATTCAATGAAATTATTGTAGGGTTTGCAGTTATTAACTAATTTCCACAACCAGTGACATTACATGAGAAAAGACCTAACGAAGACTCAAGAGATGAACGAATTAAATATATCCAACATGCCTGCATAGCCTTAAACTTGTAAAGATCAAATGACTCGAGTCCAAAAACTCAGAGATTAACTAATAAATTCGGTTTCTGAACGCCATACACAGCCTGTAGGGAGTGTAATGCTACAGAAGCACAATGTTTCGTACAGGAGAACTTATTTGAGAGGTAAACTAATTGTTTGTCTCCCGTACAGGTTTCAGAGCTTACAAGAATTTTAAGAAATTAATACACATTTAACCATAACTTGAAATGTCATGAAGTAGTCATTCTGGGGGAATTCTTGAAATAAAATGCAATCATAAGAAGATTAATTCCTTTAGATGAACAAGATTCAAAGATCAGAATAAGAAAACAATTCTAACTTCCCATCATTACGCCCTACTAACATAGAAGACTCTTTTCTAGAAACTGTGGGTGGCTCTTAAAAGAGCCTTTGGGTTCAGATTGGGTACTCTCGGCTTTACTTGGAGCTCGTGTATTTGGTGACGGCCTTTGTTCCCTCAGACACGGCGTGTTTGGCGAGTTCACCGGGCAGCAGGAGACGCACGGCGGTCTGGATCTCTCTCGAGGTGATGGTGGAGCGCTTGTTGTAGTGAGCGAGACGAGAAGACTCACCGGCGATGCGCTCAAAGATGTCGTTGACGAAAGAGTTCATGATGCCCATCGCCTTTGAAGAAATGCCGGTGTCGGGATGAACCTGCTTCAGGACTTTGTACACGTAGATGGCGTAGCTCTCCTTCCTGGACCTCCTGCGCTTCTTTCCACTCTTGGCGGCGCTCTTGGTGACGGCTTTCTTTGAGCCCTTCTTGGGCGCGGGCTTTGCTGGTTCAGGCATGATGATGCTTCAATTCTCTAAACAAAAAACTGAATAATATTGAGTTAGCGTTCAGTGTTATTTATCCCCAGCTCTATGTAAATGTTCAGCAAACAGAGACCGTGCTCTGATTGGATGTCTTTGTTAGCTCAACCTTTAAAATGTTTCTATTGGTCAGCTCAGAGTTTGACGCGTCAGAAGGAGAGCCAATGAAAGCGGACTTACATCCAGTCTTACATTTGAACGCCCTTCCCCCATCCTCCTAATTTGTCTTTGTTCTCATTTCCCGCTCTTTAGCTCGTGTCTCTTTATTTTTTTAATTTCTTCTGACGGAAATAATTTGGTTCTTCCCTATAATGTGCGCAATCTCTTATTTAATTATTAAACAAATATTGTAGAGTATAACAGCCACACCAGTGCATTATTTACTTCCCAACAGCTCTAGACTAATTCATAGCTAAAAACAAAAACATTTTTATATTCTAAACTAATTTCCCTGCGATTACGCCTTTGCTATAGTGTGCTCAAATCCTCTTTATGTTCTCGTATTGCGTTTATCTGGCCCACAAAAGCGTCTTTAAACGCAGAGTTGAACAGCCTCTTAATCCTCGTCAAAACAATAAACAATCCCAAAGAGAATTAAAAAAAATAACTAACCGATATTTGAGCTCACTGAAAACACGATAGTAGGTTTCTCGGTTTCAATAGTTTAACACAAACATCAACAAAAAAATGATCTTATGTGTCAGAAAGTGTACGTTTTATAAGGAACGCAAATCAATGAACCACATTAAAACACTTAAATTAAAATATAATTTAAAGGTTCAGCTCTTTAGCTGAAAGTTTGGGTGGCTCTTAAAAGAGCCGTTGGGTTTTGTTTTTCTTTTAATCGTTTAACCTCCAAAAGTGTGCGTCCTTGTCTCTTCAGCGCGTACACGACATCCATAGCGGTGACGGTCTTTCTCTTGGCGTGCTCGGTGTAGGTGACGGCGTCACGGATAACATTTTCCAGAAACACCTTCAACACACCGCGGGTCTCCTCGTAGATCAGACCGGAAATACGCTTGACACCACCACGCCGAGCGAGACGACGGATGGCGGGTTTGGTGATACCCTGGATGTTATCACGGAGAACCTTACGATGACGCTTAGCGCCTCCTTTTCCGAGTCCTTTTCCACCTTTGCCTCTTCCAGACATGATGAACTGTTTCAATGAAGCTCAATGTAACGCTCTTACAGGAAAAAGAGGACTTTTACTTTTGTCTACAGGACCTAGTAGAAAACACACACACGAGGGCGGGGTCAGCATTCACGTGATAGCGTCACAATTATTTTCCTCACAACTTGCTGCTAACGTTACGCCCCCCTCCAAAGGCTTCAGTAAATCGCTTCACAATGCAACCTCCATGGTTGAAGATTTGCAAAGAAATGAAAGCAATTTAAAACAAACTAGATGTTAGGAATGACAGTGATGTTGCACAGAAAACATTCACGAGCTGGCATCGCCTGGTTTCTCTGTATCATCATTTCTCTATCTAATTAAGCAATTTTGATAGTAACGGTTTTAAATATAAACCTGTACAACTCTCCCCTGCGGGTCTCTTTTGGTTATATGGCAGATAAGAACCTATATCGCAATCATGAAATCATACTGGAATGAGAAACCTTCGTATAGGTTTAACGGCACACAGCTTATAATTCAGATGAAGGGATCTCTACATGACATCTAACAAAATTCACACTTTAGTGCGTTCACGTCCCGGCTAAGTTACGGGCTCATTTTGCATAACGTCAATATCAGAAAACAATGGAAACCGTGTCTTTCAAGTGTTGATTTGGTGGCTCTTAAAAGAGCCTTTGGGTTTTGTTGTGATCACAGGTTTATGCGCGCTCTCCGCGGATACGGCGGGCCAGCTGGATGTCTTTGGGCATGATGGTGACTCTCTTGGCGTGGATGGCGCACAGGTTGGTGTCCTCAAACAGACCGACCAAGTAAGCCTCACTGGACTCCTGCAGGGCCATGACAGCAGAGCTCTGGAAGCGCAGATCCGTCTTGAAGTCCTGAGCGATTTCTCTCACCAGACGCTGGAAGGGAAGTTTGCGGATCAGCAGCTCGGTTGATTTCTGATAACGGCGGATCTCTCTCAGAGCCACGGTGCCGGGCCTGTAACGATGAGGCTTCTTCACTCCACCGGTGGCCGGGGCGCTCTTACGGGCGGCTTTAGTAGCGAGCTGCTTCCTTGGGGCTTTGCCTCCAGTAGATTTACGAGCGGTCTGCTTGGTTCTTGCCATTGCTGCTGAAGTCTCTCGTGCGTTCTTAACGGAACAATGTGTGTGTAAGGTCCGTGCTGCCCGCTTTTAAGGACTAGAATGCGAACTACGTCAGCGAAACAGGGATATGTGATTGGCTAATGCGTGACGTCTGATCAAGACAGAGGACCAATGGCTGCGCCATACCTTTTCAAAAGAAAGTGGCGGGAGAGTGCGTTTCCTTTGTTTAGTTCATATTTGTTTAGATATATTTGCACTTTTGGTGTTTCACACAGTAACGGAGCTGTCAGAAAATCTTAATCTTATACATCAATCTGTATTTTTTAATATTTACCGATTCATCTGCGTGATTATTTTTCACAGAAAAGTCTCTCTCTCTCACACACACACACATCTGGAAACGTTTTTTTTTTCTGAATCAGAAAGCATCACAGCCATAGCAATTCACAAAATTTAGCAAAATGACAAACTGCAATTTATTATTGGAGAAGCTTTAATGTGAAATCTGTCGGTCATGACAAAAAGGTTCCCATTAAAACGACATGGAAACAACCAGATCATGATGAAGCATGAAGTCACTAAAGATGACTCCTTTTATCTCCACTTTTAATTTAATTAAGAGTATAAATACAGATTTTTAGTAGTCAAACTTAAGATAAAGGCCTTAGCACATACAATTGAGAGAGCGCGGTGGAAATTCTGATTGAGCAACAAAGACAAACTCAGAATTTGATCACTTTAATTAGATAGGCTTACACTGCTTAAAAACTAGTAGTTGTTGATTGTACACATAACACGTGTTAATTATATCATTTTATCGTTAGAATATCGAATAGTCATTCTGCTCTCTTATGGATGGAGTGGGTGGCTCTTAAAAGAGCCTTTGTGTTTAAGTGAACTTGTGTTGGTTTATTTGGTCTTGGCGGGCTTCTCGGTCTTCTTGGGCAACAGCACAGCCTGGATGTTGGGCAGCACGCCGCCCTGAGCGATGGTCACACCGCCCAGAAGTTTGTTCAGCTCCTCGTCATTGCGCACCGCCAGCTGCAGATGACGGGGAATGATGCGAGTCTTCTTGTTGTCACGAGCGGCGTTTCCGGCCAACTCCAGGATCTCAGCGGTCAGATACTCGAGCACTGCGGCCAGATAGACGGGAGCACCGGCACCGACACGCTCAGCATAGTTGCCTTTACGGAGAAGTCTGTGAACACGGCCGACGGGGAACTGCAGTCCAGCTCTGGATGAGCGAGTCTTGGCCTTCGCTCTCGCCTTACCGCCGGTTTTACCTCTGCCGCTCATTTTAGTTCTGATCTGACAAACACAAACTCAGGAGAGAAATGTAAGTCCTGCAGCTGGAGCCTTTCGTATTTAAACCCGTCTGTCAGTCGCCTATTGGTTGGATTCTGTTAAACCTGTAAACCAATCAGTAAACTTCCCTCCAAACTTTAACCCCACCCCCTCGGTCTGCTTGCCTCTGTTGTTTGATGCATCAAATTATATTTGATGTTAATAAATAAAAGTAACTGATGGAATACCTAAATGTAATATCCCACCATTTCATCTGCGGTTTCTTAAATTTAGATGTGACCTAAGAAAATAAGTCTAATTTTAGACAGAAAAAAATAGAGTTTAAGTTAATTTGTGCTTAAAACAATCAAATAATAATAATAATAATCTGCCAATGGGGTAAGAAAAAATCTTTACCTTTTTCCATAAACACAATTCAAGAATTTTTTTGCTTAACACATTGGCAGATTTTTATTTATTATTATTATTATTATTATTAGTTTATTTACAGCTCAAATTCACCTAAATTTAATATTTTTTTGTCTATAACTAGACTTATTTTCTTAGTTAATTTTGCTAATCAGGAAAATACATTTTAATTTAAGAATTTTTAGACATTTGTACTGAAAACAATACAAAAATACTAGGTAAGAAATTCATTTTGTTGCAGTGCAGGAATTGTATTTGTTCCAGTTAAATCTCTTTCAACTAAAGAACTCAAGGCTCAACTTTAACAGGAGTTCATGTCCCGGACGTGTACAGTAGTATACAATTTTATAATAATATTTAACATTCACACTGATCTGACAAACAGCAATAACTTAATTCATTTCAAATTTAGCAGTCACTATAGTATTTGTTGAATATCCCAAACATATACATAGTGGTGCACAAATTCATACATTAATAAGCATTGTTTACATTTTAAACTTTATTGAATCAATAGTCAAAATGAATGGCACGCAACATGACTGTTTCATATGAATAGTCACCCATGTGTAGTTTAAAAACAACTGTGGAGCTTTTTTATTCCTCTGGGATCCTCTGAATAGACACATGGTCAAAATGTGAAGGGATTTTGATTTTGTGAAGTTCTTCTCTAAGAGGCTTGTGTCTCTGGACAGTAAGTCATTGTATTAATAAGTCATTATTATATTAATGAGTATTAATGAGTCAAATCAAACAAATACATACCTTTCAAATGTGGATCTTGTAATGTGAAGCTGAAACAGATCATCAACAGTAAACTATAACTCACAATGCTTGACATTTTCTGAGCTCTGAATGACAACTAGTTGTTGTTACATTTACTGAAAAGTGGAATCAGATGATTCAGACACAGCTGTGAGGAAACTTTACGCTGTTAACGGACGTCTGTCACTTAACCTCTGAATGTGTTTTTACAGCAGTCTTTCTCATTTAAACATTCATGCATTAGGCAGATGCTTTTATCTAAAGCAACTCAAATAAACTATAATTTCTAAACAGGATTTACAATTTTATCATCATGTGTTTTGCCTTTGTTTTCATGTCAGAAGCTTAATTTTGTCACAGTTAAAGACATTCAAAGGCTTTACTCTGCACCTTTAGGGGGAACTTCAGTAAATAAATATAATTAACATTATAATCTGTACTGGGATCTGTGTTCTCAGGAGAGAAATGTAATAGAGTTGTGACGTTCGCGAACGAACCGATTCTTTTGAACGGCTCATTAACATGAACGATGGGAGCCGAGTCGCGGCTGGAGGGGAGCCGTTCTTTCTGTCGTTCTTTTTTCCTATGCGTGTTTCACACAGATTCACACAAATTAGCTCCTCCGCGAGACAGAACAGTTATAGGGGGAGGGGTGCACATGATGATAGTTGTGCACGCATCGTTCACGTGAGAACTCCAGTGGAAAAAAACGGTGTGCCCCAGATGTCCTATTTGCAAAGTTTACCGTAATAATAGTATTAATAGTGGACTGTATGTAGACATTTATTTCCATTTTATTTATTCTAATTTGTGGAAGAGTTTGTAGTAAAAGCTGTTTTGCACAGAAATTCATTGCAGCCGGATTTTTTTTATGTTTATTTGTGAGTAGGTATTGTATGAATAACATAAGTCAAAGTAGCTTTACACATACACACATTTTGTACTAAAGGTAAATCCAAAATAGTGATGTCACTGTCTAAGCAGAGGGCTTTTGTGCAACCCTATGGAATATAGTCCACACATGACAAATGAGGTTAAAATCAATATTTCAGAATAATTTAAACTCAGATATTGGTGTGTGATAGCTGAACTTAATTATTAGACTACAAATCTCACCTCATCATTCCTCCTAGTGATTATTTCCAGGATAAACTGAGATGCCCCTAAGCTGGCTTCCTAAAACTGACTAAATATTTTAAAGAGCCAAAAGAGCCGTTCTTTTGAACGGCTCTTTGAAAGGAACGGATCGCCAAGATCCGGATCCCCTCAAAGAGCCATAAATCCCATCACTAAAATGTAAGCCATGCAGCTGGAGCCTCTCGTATTTAAACCCGTCTGTCAGTCGCCTATTGGTTGGATTCTGTTAAACCTGTAAACCAATCAGTAAACTTCCCTCCAAACTTTAACCCCACCCCCTCAGTCTGCATGCATCTTAATAAAGTTAACAGATATGAAATATTTATGTTAAACAAAATAACATGATTATGTACTGAATTGTTGTTTTAATATTCTTATTCTACGGACCCACAGATATAATATTTACCTTTGTTGTTTTGTTTGTAAATATATTTAATGTTAGTTTAACATTAAATGTATTAATACATTGCTACAGCTATTAATTAGGTCCAGTATCAGATTAAAATGTGATCTTGGGAACAATGAATATATATTAGCATATAATAATGCCAATGTACCAGCAGTATTTTTTTTTTGTAAGGTATGCTTGTAAAAACTTCTTGTCCTAAATGTCCTAAAATAACTAAGGCCCAACTTCTAACCCTTTTTGGTTATTCACCCCTTTACGATTAGAAACAGCCAGCTAAGTACTTGAACGTGCCAGCTCTCAGATCATTTAACCGATCAAATTAAACTACAGTAAAGTGTAAACACATCATTACATGCAGATATGAAACTCTTTTGTGAGGTGGTGGGTGGCTCTTAAAAGAGCCGTTTGTTTCCAGAGCAAAACACCTCAGCTGGTGACTTTACTTCTTTTTGGGTGCGGCCTTTTTAGGCTTGGCCGCTTTAGGCTTTGCCGTCTTGGGCTTCGCAACCTTCGCCTTTTTCGGGCTCTTTGCTGCTTTCTTAGGAGCCGCCGGCTTCTTTGCCTTTTTGGGGCTCTTGGTTGCCTTCTTGGGGCTCTTGGTTGCCTTCTTGGGGCTCTTTGTCGCCTTCTTAGCGGCTGTGGCAGCGGGCTTCTTTGCCTTCTTCGGAGATTTCTTTGCTGCTGCAGCCTTGGGCTTCTTGGCAGCTGCGGGCTTTTTGGCTGCGGGTTTCTTTGCTTTAGGAGCGGCCTTCTTGGTCTCTGCTTGCTTCTTGTTCAGCTTGAATGAGCCAGACGCGCCGGTGCCTTTAGTCTGAACCAAGGTGCCTTTAGTCACCAGACCCTTGATGGCGATCTTTACGCGGGAGTTGTTCTTCTCCACGTCGTAGCCGGCGGCGGCGAGCGCTTTCTTCAGGGCAGCGAGGGAGACGCCGCTTCTCTCCTTGGAGGCTGTCACAGCTTTGACGACGAGCTCGCTCACGCTCGGACCCGTTTTCTTCGCCTTGGCTGCAGTTTTCTTCTTGGGCGCTTTGGCCGGTGGAGCAGCTGGAGCTGGAGCGGTTTCTGCCATTCTTCTAAATAGATCTGAACTGTCACAAGAACTGAACTCGATCAGTAATGCTGAACTGCCGAGAGGCGCCGCGCGGTTATACAACACATGAGAACCGTATAGACTCAATCTGTCTGCGACTGCGCGCCTTCTCGAGTCGCCACCGACTGTGTTTTCTCCTCTGAAATATCGAATAAAAACCGTGGTGTTTAAGAATTTTATCGGGATGAAAACAGCGCGAACACAGAGCTGAGATTCAGAGCTTTATTTACAGACCAAACTTCACGGCAGTAAACTCTTTATTTTGTCACAATCAGATCAAATGCACGCTGAGCATCAGTCTCCGGATAAAGCAGAGGACGAAATTCATGTGATTTTGCAACGATGTTGTAATCTGTAAAATCATTTGATTATTTAATAATATTAAGAAAGCGTATCAGTTACAATGTCATATATGTAATTTATTTGTATTTTCCCTTTGTTAGAACACATCTATAGCACTTGTTTCCAAGTAGTGTTTGATAGTATTGTACAGGACCCAACGTCTTCCCAGATTTATAATATTCAAACAAATAATATTGATTGATCATAATACGTTTTTAATAAAGTATATAATTATTAAAACACAAGTTTAGACAGAACCAAAATATAAAATAACATTAAGATATATTTCATTTTAATATTTGTTTTATTACACACCTGTAACTCAAGCATAAAAGTCAACAGATTCACTAATAGATCTACAAATATCTGTGTAATAATAAAATAATGACGCTGTCATCTTTATAAAGTAATTTTCACTCCCTTCCTCAACATAGTGGGTTACAATTAACCATGACCATAACTATTTAGTTTTTCTTTATCATTTCAGTTCATCTTTCTCCAGAGGAATCATCAACAAAATCAAAGAGAGGATTCCAAGCTTTATTTAATGGCTCCGTAAAAGAAAAACACAGATCCCAGTACAGATTATAATGTTAATTATATTTATTTACTGAAGTTACCCCTAAAGGTGCAGAGTAAA
The DNA here is from genome assembly GCF_030506205.2 of Paramisgurnus dabryanus. NCBI lineage: Eukaryota > Metazoa > Chordata > Actinopteri > Cypriniformes > Cobitidae > Paramisgurnus > Paramisgurnus dabryanus. The sequence goes on from NC_133337.1 coordinate 25,737,544, forward strand.
GCCTTTGAATGTCTTTAAGTGTGACAAAATTAAGCTTCTGACATGAAAACAAAGGCAAAACACATGATAATAAATTGTAAATCCTGTTTAGAAATTATAGTTTATTTGAGTTGCTTTAGATAAAAGCATCTGCCTAATGCATGAATGTTTAAATGAGAAAGACTGCTGTAAAAACACATTCAGAGGTTAAGTGACAGACGTCCGCCCACAGCGTAAAGTTTCCTCACAGCTGTGTCTGAATCATCTGATTCCACTTTTCAGTAAATGTAACAACAACTAGTTGTCATTCAGAGCTCAGAAAATGTCAAGCTTGTGAGTTATAGTTTACTGTTGATGATCTGTTTCAGCTTCACATTACAAGATCCACATTTGAAAGGTATGTATTTGTTTGATTTGACTCATTAATACTCATTAATATAATAATGACTTATTAATACAATGACTTACTGTCCAGAGACACGAGCCTCTTAGAGAAGAACTTCACAAAATCAAAATCCCTTCACATTTTGACCATGTGTCTATTCAGAGGATCCCAGAGGAATACAAAAGCTCCACAGTTGTTTTTAAACTACACATGGGTGACTATTCATATGAAACAGTCATGTTGCATGCCATTTATTTTGACTATTGATTCAATAAAGTTTAAAATGTAAACAATGCTTATTAATGTATGAATTTGTGCACCACTATGTATATGTTTGGGATATTCAACACATACTATAGTGACTGCTAAATTTGAAATGAATTAAGTTATTGCTGTTTGTCAGATCAGTGTGAATGTTAAATATTATTATAAAATTGTATACTACTGTACACGTCCGGGACATGAACGTGTTAAAGTTGAGCCTTGAGTTCTTTAGTTGAAGGAGATTTAACTGGAACAAATACAATTCCTGCACTGCAACAAAATGAATTTCTTACCTAGTATTTTTGTATTGTTTTCAGTACAAATGTCTAAAAATTCTTAAATTAAAATGTATTTTCCTGATTAGCAAAATTAACTAAGAAAATAAGTCTAGTTATAGACAAAAAAATATTAAATTTAGGTGAATTTGAGCTTTAAATAAACTAATAATAATAATAATAATACTAAATAAAAATCTGCCAATGTGTTAAGCAAAAAAATTCTTGAATTGTGTTTATGGAAAAAGGTAAAGATTTGTTCTTACCCCATTGGCAGATTATTATTATTATTATTATTTGATTGTTTTAAGCACAAATTAACTTAAACTCTATTTTTTTCTGTCTAAAATTAGACTTATTTTCTTAGGTCACATCTAAATTTAAGAATCCGCAGATGAAATGGTGGGATATTACATTTAGGTATTCCATCAGTTACTTTTATTTATTAACATCAAATATAATTTGATGCATCAAACAACAGAGGCAAGTAGGCTGAGAGGGTGGGGTTAAAGTTTGGAGGGAAGTTGACTGATTGGTTTACAGGTTTAACAGAATCCAACCAATAGGCGACTGACAGACGGGTTTAAATACGAGAGGCTCCAGCTGCAGGACTTACATTTCTCTCCTGAGTTTGTGTTTGTTAGATCAGAACTAAAATGAGTGGCAGAGGTAAAACCGGCGGTAAGGCGAGAGCGAAGGCCAAGACTCGCTCATCCAGAGCTGGACTGCAGTTCCCCGTCGGTCGTGTTCACAGACTTCTCCGTAAAGGCAACTATGCTGAGCGTGTCGGTGCCGGTGCTCCCGTCTATCTGGCCGCAGTGCTCGAGTATCTGACCGCTGAGATCCTGGAGTTGGCCGGAAACGCCGCTCGTGACAACAAGAAGACTCGCATCATTCCCCGTCATCTGCAGCTGGCGGTGCGCAATGACGAGGAGCTGAACAAACTTCTGGGCGGTGTGACCATCGCTCAGGGCGGCGTGCTGCCCAACATCCAGGCTGTGCTGTTGCCCAAGAAGACCGAGAAGCCCGCCAAATCAAAATAAACGAACACAAGTTCGCTTAAACACAAAGGCTCTTTTAAGAGCCACCCACTCCATCCATAAGAGAGCAGAATGACTATAGGTTTGCTATTCTGACGCTAAAATTAGGGCTGTTCGATTCCGGATTTTTTGGAATCGATTCCGATTCCGATTCCTGTTTCTGGAATCGAAAGAATCGATTCCAAGAATCGATTCCTCACTGCTATTTTCGATTCTTTTTCTATACGAACAGTGTCTAACATTGGCCCGTCTTACCGTGCCACACAACGAGAAACACTCTATACCGGGCGTGTCAAAGCGACTGTTGCAAATCCATTTACAATGGATTACAATGGACAAGAACACGCCCATTTTTAACCCCTGCAGTGCGCGAGCTATGGATAGAAGGTTATTTTGAAAATTTAATGATGCTGAATTTGTAAACCTACCTAAAAGTATTTTTGTACATATAATCACCCAACATAATGTAAACTATTTTGTGAAAATATAATCTTGATATCTTTAATATTCATGTCAAGATTAAGATCAATGCTTGTAATCAAACTTTGATGCTCCTAAAGTAGGCCTACTTTAAGTCTCTTTTAAAAACAGTTAAATGCCTGTTTATAACAGCAACCAAAAAAAAGCAGAATAAATAACAGGTGGTGGTCCTGCATCTTCATGTGATGTCTCTCTCATCTCTTGAGGAAGTTGCTCTTTCTTAAACCCACAGCCAATGCAACACTTTAATAGCTGATAAATTAAATTTGAATTGTAGTTTATTATAAGATGGTGTTTTCCCCTCTTTTGTGCAGTTGAAAATAATACACCAATACTTTCAGCAGTTTCCAAGAATGTGGTAAATGAAATATGATGTGCAATTAGTGAAAGTAAATGTTATTCTACACCAAAAGATTATAAAGTGCAACTCTTTAAATAACAATTTATCTTCAATGCACTAAATAAGTTTACTTCAATTGCAATGTTCTCATATAACTGATTTCTGACTGCAACAATATTAACAGGAGTCCATATTAACTGCTAAGTCTGTACAGAAAGGTGCAGTAAAGAAGATACCCATGTAAAAATGTGTAAAATAAAAAAAATTGTTTATTGGCATTTTTTTGTCACATGAAAGGGACAGGGTAACATCTTTGTAAAAAGAATTTTAAAGAATAGATAGCATACAAATTACTAAATAAATTATTAAATGACTTTATTAAATCAATTTTCAATAATATGGTCATACGTTTTTCTTGTCATTTGTTTAAGAATAATAATCAAAACGTCTGCTTTACAAAAACAAGTTCCACAAGTACAGCTTTTTTATATTATATATATTTTAAATAACATCGTTATATTCAATCTAACCTTTTTTATTACGTGTTGAATTTGAAAAGCTCTTCATATTAATCGTGCATCTTACGCAGATTGCGCTCGTATAATGGAGAATACATGAATGCGTCAGACTTTACGTATCACCTCTGATTAAAAAGGTGCGATCTAATCTTGTTTACATGAAGTAAACCTGCTCCCGAGCATCTTACGGACCGGTTGCTATGACAGCAACTTGAGGATGAGCTTCGAAGAACCAAATAATCCAAGATCAAGCCAAATCACCATTAAAATCCAGCTAACGGAGTAATCCACGTACGAAGAACGGAACCATGGCCGCGATTTGTATTAAAAATCAATCTTAAAGAGGAGTCGATTCTCCTTAATGGAATCGATTCCCCTTATGGAATCGATTCCAACCTTTGGAATCGACTCTCGATTCTCAATGCCTCGGAATCGAAGAATCGATTCTTTTTGGAATCGATTCCCAGCCCTAGCTAAAATTACAGACCTGCCAACCTGTACGCATTTTGCGTAGCCGGTACTCATTTTGACCTCAAAGTACGGTGGTACGATTTGTCACTCTAAACTACGCAAAAACCTGATGACGCCCTTTGCCGCGCGAAGTACTCAAAAGAAGCAACAGAAAAAAGAAAAATATGTCCAATCATAGCACTGGGCTCATCCACCACATAGAAAGTGGGGATGATTGACAAGTCGTATGGCCAATCAGTAACAAGAGTCTGCTATCGATGGAATCACAAAATCCAGCGTGATCTCCTTCCTCCACCCGCAGTTTCTGACCATCTTTTTCAACGGAGAGTCAAGACGTCTGACCCGCTAAGGTAAACTGGTCAGGGTGGATGTGCAAATAATGAAATAATGCATTAGCTTAATCATATGAAGTCGACGGTCGCGCGGGCTCCGTTTCATAACGTGCACTTGACCGCAAGATGCGCTAACATTACTTCTGATTTGTAAATGAGCATCATTTATAATTGAGCGCTTACGAAAAAGTACAATGATTTTACCATGGGCAGAGCATCCAGTTTTAGTCAAATAAAAACGGAAAGTTCACTCTCAGTGAAGGGAATCCACCAGACATCCGAGTAAAGCGGATTAAATGCGTTCTGAAATAACGCGCTCTTGATAATTGTCAATAAAATAAAACGTCATATACAAACCACATCAAATAAAGTTTTATAAATGGAAAATATCTCGTGTCTCGAGCGCCCACGTGATAGGTGCCTATGCCGTACTGTACTGCACTGTAAACAAAGCTACAATAAATTACAGACAGACATACATTTAACAGCACTACTGTCACAGTTATGGTTGAATTTAAAGCAGTGTTAACTCTAAAATACTGTCTTAAAGGTATAGTTAACTTAAAACATGTAATTCAGTCATAGTTTACATAACAGAACAGACCATCCAAACATTTATGAGTTTCTTTATTGTGTGATACCCAAGTTATTTTAAAGAGTGTTGATAACCACAGTGTCTGGTCCCCACTTTATTGTATTTTTTGCTAGTCAGGGAAAAACAACAATTTTGTTTCCAAAAATTTTTTTGTGTGTGTTTCACTCAAGAAAGAAATCATGAAGGTTAGACACAATATGAGGTTGAGTAAATGATAACAGAATGTCATTTGTGGGTTAGCCATCTCCCACTATTTAACAGTAATATCACTTTTAACAGTGTTTGTGCAGACATGCTAAACTTTGGAGAATACAGTATTTAACATTAATAATGTTATTAATCACCATGTAAGGCAAATTTAGTTAAACATGATTTTATTCACATTTATAATTATTTTTAAAGCAGATTATGGCAGGATGGGGAAAAAAGTGAGTGCAATGTGCAGCATGTTACCTTGAAAGTTACCAAGAGGTGTGTGTGCGTGCATGTGCGCGTGCATGTGTTAAATTATATGTTAAAAACCCGTGTTCTGTCCTTTCGGCCGATGCTACTGTACTCAAAAAAATGTTCCAAGGTTGGCAGGTCTGAAATTATATAATTAACACGTGTTATGTGTACAATCAACAAATAATAGTTTTTAAGCAGTATAAGCCTATCTAATTAAAGTTATCAAATTCTGAGTTCGTTCTTTTTGCTCAATCAATTTTCACTGCGCTCTCTCAATTGTATGTGCTAAGACCTTTATCTTAAGTTTGACTGCTAAAAATCTGTATTTATACTCTTAATTAAATTAAAAGTGGAGATAAAAGGAGTCATCTTTAGTGACTTCATGCTTTATCATGATCTGGTTGTTTCCATGTTGTTTGATGGGAACCTTTTTGTCATGACCGACAGATTTCACATTAAAGCTTCTCCAATAATAAATTGCAGTTTGTCATTTTGCTAAATTTTCTGAATTGCTATGGCTGTGATGCTTTCTGATTCAGAAAAAAAAAAAAACGTTTCCAGATGTGTGTGTGTGTGAGAGAGAGAGAGAGAGAGAGAGACTATTCTGTGAAAAATAATCACGCAGATGAATCAGTAAATATTAATAAATACAGATTGATGTATAAGATTAAGATTTTCTGACAGCTCCGTTACTGTGTGAAACACCAAAAGTGCAAATATATCTAAACAAATATGAACTAAACAAAGGAAACGCACTCTCCCGCCACTTTCTTTTGAAAAGGTATCGCGCAGCCATTGGTCCTCTGTCTTGATCAGACGTCACGCATTAGCCAATCACATATCCCTGTTTCGCTGACGTAGTTCGCATTCTAGTCCTTAAAAGCGGGCAGCACGGACCTAACACACACATTGTTCCGTTAAGAACGCACGAGAGACATCAGCGGCAATGGCAAGAACCAAGCAGACCGCTCGTAAATCTACTGGAGGCAAAGCCCCAAGGAAGCAGCTCGCTACTAAAGCCGCCCGTAAGAGCGCCCCGGCCACCGGTGGAGTGAAGAAGCCTCATCGTTACAGGCCCGGCACCGTGGCATCCGCCGTTATCAGAAATCAACCGAGCTGCTGATCCGCAAACTTCCCTTCCAGCGTCTGGTGAGAGAAATCGCTCAGGACTTCAAGACGGATCTGCGCTTCCAGAGCTCTGCTGTCATGGCCCTGCAGGAGTCCAGTGAGGCTTACTTGGTCGGTCTTTTCGAGGACACCAACCTGTGCGCCATCCACGCCAAGAGAGTCACCATCATGCCCAAAGACATCCAGCTGGCCCGCCGTATCCGCGGAGAGCGCGCATAAACCTGTGATCACAACAAAACCCAAAGGCTCTTTTAAGAGCCACCAAATCAACACTTGAAAGACACGGTTTCCATTGTTTTGTGATGTAGACGTTATGCTAAATGAGCCCGTAATTTAGCCGGGACGTGAACGCACTAAAGTTTGAATTTTGGCACAGATTTCTTTAGAGATCCCTTTGTCTGAATTATCAGCTGTGTGCTGTTAAACCCATGATGGTTTCTCGTTCCAGTATGAATTAATGATTACAAGATCGGTTCTTATCTGCCATGTACCATCATAACCAAAAGAGTTCCGCGGGGGACATGTAAAACCGATTTCAGTTGGTTTATATAGAGCTGTTATATCGTAAATGCTAAATATGAAATAAAAATGATGCTACAGAGAAATTAAGGAGATGCCAGCGCGTGAAAGTTTTCTACTGTGCAACGTCACCGTCATTCCTAACATCTAGTTTATTGTTTAAAATTTCTTTAAATTCTTTGCAAATCTTCAACATCGTCCTTTATGGAGGTTGCATTGTGAAGCGAATTTTACTGAAGCCCTTGGAGGGGGCGGAGCAGCAAATTGTGAGGAAAAATTATTGTGACGCTGGTACGTGAATGCTGCCCTCGTGTCTGTGTGTTTCTACAAGGTCCTGTAGGCAAAATTAAAAGTCTTTCACTGCCTCAGCGAGCACATTCTTTGGACAACTGATCGGTTCATCATGTCTGGAAGAGGTAAAGGCGGTAAAGGACTCGGAAAAGGAGGCGCTAAGCGTCATCGTAAGGTTCTCCGTGATAACATCCAGGGTATCACCAAACCCGCCATCCGTCGTCTCGCTCGCCGTGGTGGTGTCAAGCGTATCTCCGGTCTTATCTACGAGGAGACCCGCGGTGTGTTGAAGGTATTTCTGGAGAATGTTATCCGTGACGCCGTCACCTACACCGAGCACGCCAAGAGAAAGACCGTCACCGCTATGGATGTCGTGTACGCGCTGAAGAGACAGGGACGCACACTGTACGGTTTCGGAGGTTAAACGACAAAGAATATCAAAACCCAACGGCTCTTTTAAGAGCCATCCAAACTTTCATCTTAAGAGCTGAACCTTCAAATGATATTAAGTTTAAATGTATTAAGGTGGTTCATTGAGTTGCGTTCCTCACAAAATGCACACTGATGTGAGATCACTTTTGTTGATGTTTGTTGTTAAACTATTTACTGAAACCTATTGTGTTTTCAGTGAGCTGAAATTCCTCGGTTAGTAATTATATATTTTAAAATCTTCGTTGGGATTGTTTATTGTTTCAACTCGGCGTTTAAATAAGCTTTTATGGTCCAGATAATCCCAATATGAGAAAATAAAAATTATATGAGCAAAGCTGTAGCAAAGGCGAAATTGCAGAGAAATTCGTTTAGAATATAAAAATGTTTATAGCTATGAATTACTGAAGAGCTGTTGGGGAGAAGATCATTTTACCTTAAAAAAAACGCACTGGCATAGCTGTTATATTATCTACACTATTCTTTTAATAATTAAACAGGAGATTCCGGACAAGAACCAAATTAGAAGAATATCAGTAGAATATTACAAAAAAAAGGGAAACAAGTTAAAGAGCGGGAAATGAGAACAAAGAAAAATGAAGAGGATGGGGGAAGGGCGCTGAAATGTCAGTCGGCTTTCATTGGCTCTCCTTCTGACCCGTCAAACTCTGAGCTGACCAATAGAAACATTTTAGGTGTTGGGCCAACAAAGACATCCAATCACAGCACGAGCCCTGTTTGCTGAACATTTACATAGAGCTGGGTATAAATAACCCTTCACGTTACCTCAAGATTATTCAGTTTCGTTTGAAATCTGAAGCGTCATCATGCCTGAACCAGCAAAGCCCGCGCCCAAGAAGGGCTCAAAGAAAGCCGTCACCAAGAGCGCCGCCAAGAGTGGAAAGAAGCGCAGGAGGTCCAGGAAGGAGAGCTACGCCATCTACGTGTACAAAGTCCTGAAGCAGGTTCATCCCGACACCGGCATTTCTTCAAAGGCGATGGGCATCATGAACTCTTTCGTTAACGACATCTTTGAGCGCATCGCCGGTGAGTCTTCTCGTCTCGCTCACTACAACAAGCGCTCCACCATCACCTCGAGAGAGATCCAGACCGCCGTGCGTCTCCTGCTGCCCGGTGAACTCGCCAAACACGCCGTGTCTGAGGGAACAAAGGCCGTCACCAAATACACGAGCTCCAAGTAAAGCCGAGAGTACCCAATCTGAACCCAAAGGCTCTTTTAAGAGCCACCCACAGTTTCTAGAAAAGAGGTTTCTATGTTAGTAGGAAATAATGATGGGAAGTTTGAATCAATTTTTTTTTCTTAATCTGGTCATTGAATCTCATTATTCTAAATGAATTAATCTTTTCAAGTTACTTCATTCTTTTAGTTCTTATTTATAGGACTGCATGTTTTTTCACAGAATGACCACTTGTGCGAACAATTGACACTTCAAGTTATGAAGTTTTTCAAAGCAGTTCGAAACACCACACACGCTGGCGACCCCTACAGGTCAAAATAGTGTAAAAGCAGATATGTCCAACTTTTTACACTTTTTTTTACAAAATAATAGCAAGATTTTTCATTAATTTATTTAAAAAAAAATTATTTGACTTATTTAAGACATAGTTAAAAGTGTATTATGTGGTTTTAGTTTCATTTAGGGCAAACAAATCATTAAAACTAACTACCCTTTTAATTATGCACATTTTTATCAAATCTGTCTATAAACAAAAAGTAGACAAAATTGTAGTGTTATTAGTCAGAAGGATAAATGTTTTATGAACTTGCATAATAAAACTGACCCGAGTTTATTAGACACTGGTCATTTGTGATCAACTCCCCCTAGTGGTGAACCATCAGATTTTCGAAACAGTTATGACGTGACTTGGGCCAGTTTGAAACACGCTCTGAACCACTGATTCGAAACAAAAGATTCGTAAATGTTTCGAAACCTCATAAAGCAGTGCTTCGAAAACGACCATCACTAGGTGCAATGATATTAGGCATTGTCTCAAAACACTCCCCAGCTAATGAAAGTTAACAAGGGCTATGTGTAATATCATTGCGCCTCCTACAGCCATGTTACAGCAGCAAAGTCCTTGATTATTACCATAGATATGTACACTAGATGTCACCTTGGCTACAGCAGTTCACTGGGAACGTATGCGTCAACTAGAGCCGCCATCTTGAAACAGGGGAACCCCGCATTAGCGTCATTGTAGGCAATGGTGTAACAGAAATAAAATCACCATAAATCGTCATGAATGTGATTTTCTTGGTTTCTTTTGGTTTGTTTTTAACAGTCAGACATGTATTTAGCATTGAGTCCAGAAAAAAATTAAAGTTTTGAAATTTAGAAAATCTACTATTTCTAACTATAGAAATAGTAGCATACTAGCATAATGCTAGTAGGACTAATATCAATACACAGCACAAAAGTCTGGCATCATCCATGAATTCGAAGTACAGGCGGAGATAGCAGCGTTACCCAACTACTTCCTATGACAAGATCCCTGTTCTAAGATGGCGGCGGTTTTGACACATGCTTCAAACCCCACGGCGACATCTAGTGTATATATCTATGGATTATTACACCAGAAAGAGAGTATAGTTCATATATCAGCCTAGAAAATCCCAATTTATAATTTTCTGTCGGTCTTAGTAAACGATGTAACTACAGAAGAGTCAAGTTTTAAATAGGAAAAATATAGAAACTCTTTGGTAATTTTTTTGCACGATGCAAACGGTCTAATCAGATTCAATGGATTGTGCTAAGTTATGTTAAAAGTGCTAGCGCCAGATCCGGAGATCAGCTGAATGGATTCCAAAATGGTTAAATTGAAATGTTTAACTCTAGGGGAGCTGGAAAATGAAACTGTTTTTAAAAAAAGTGTAGTGTCTCAGTTTAAATGCTGACCAAGAATCTGATCTCTAGCTATCCTGTGTGGAGATGGGACAAAGCTCTAGGAGGAGAACCATCACTGCAGTGAAACATGAACATAAATTCAACCAAACATAAGCATGCAATAAACTCCAAAGCAAAGGTTAGGAATGAACAATTGAGCTGAATAAAATCAATATAAACACATAATGAGACACAGGTGAAACCAATTAAACACTGAGGCAATAGGTTAACTAGTACATAATCAGTAACCATAGAGACTAACAAGGAAAAATTAAGCACAGTTAACAAAGAACACGCAGAACAAAACCTAAACATCACACAGATGTGCGTCAGAAGTCTTCCCATAGTCACGACCCTAAAGCAGCTTTGAGTTCCCTTAAAAGAGAGATATGAGACAGACATAAAACTGAGATAGATGAGAAGATACTGCAAAAACTATCATGGGACAGAGGTGAGGGACGACTAAAGTGACCTCTTCGTGCTGATTGGTTGGATTACATCACCATGCCCCTCATGTAGTTAAATAAACTTAATCAGTGGCGGTTCTACACGGAGGCCAAGGGTGGCCCGTGCCTCTGTAGACATGTCCCTGGCCACCCCTGTGGCCACCCCGTGCTGACCAAATAAAAACAGTATAAATTTATTTTGATTTTACACGCGAGCGCCAAAAGCGGAACTAATGCGGCGCAACGTTCTACACGGGCAAATTAGAGCGGCGCACCCAGTCACTGTAGCCGCCTGCATAGATATGTATATAAAGGCTAGATGGCTCGTCCGCGCTGATGGCCAATTGAGTGGAACGTCCGCATTTTGGCGGCCATCTTAGGACAGGGCGCTCGCTCACTCGTAGCATTGAGTTTTAATGATGCAGGTACTTTTAAATGACCATAACTTGCTTAATTTTTTACCGATTTTCAAACGGATTGGTTTGTTATAAACGTCAAAGATGTACCTATGACACTGAATACGTATACTAAAAATAAATAAAAAATTCATGAAACATGTTAAAGCATCCAGAATTATAGCCACGTTAATAACGTTTGTAAAAAACCAAACCGTTTGTAAATCCGTCAAGAATTCAGCAAGTTACGAGCATTTTAGTTGGCGTATGTCACTCACCTTCCGTCCACAGCAGCAGGGAGCAGCACTGACCTAAGATGGCCGCCAAGTGACGACACAGCTGACTCCGCCTTGAGCCATCTAGCCTTTATATACATATCTATGGCCGCCTGCGTTTGCTGCGAGTGCTGCTCGGCGAGTGTCTCAATTCATTCCCAATCTCCTGATGTTGAGAATGTGTATGCAGGTTTGGGCACTGGTAAGGACTCTAGCTCACTTGACATTGGGACACTGTTCACTTGTTCTCCTGTGACGTAGCTGCTTAAGCGCGTTGTGATCATTCACAGCTGTTACTCATCAACAACCGGCAAAACCAACATCTCGCTAAACTTTTTAAAGTTTACACATTGTAAAAAGCGCTGTAATTATGCTCTTACGTATACGTGCATAAAATTGTAGGAATATAATTAAATGTTACATATAAAAATTGCAATTTACAATTTAATATTATTAAATATTATTTAATATTAATATTATTTTAAATACTGATTAGATTGTGGTCCCTAAATGTCTAGCAATGTATATTTATATGTAAACTAAAACAAATGTTTGTCTTTATAAAAGTTTGCATTTTATAAAGTTTAGTGAGTAGGCTCGCATGATTTTTGGTTGAGGGGCTTTAGAAAAGAGCCAAGCTTCCCTTTTGCACCTGTACTCACTCTTGTATTAAATAAATATTTATATGATTGCAAAGTAAAATAAAGTTTACGGGGCAGTTTCCTGGAAAGGGGTTAGACTAGTCCTAGACTAAAATTAATTTAAGAGCTGTCCAAACTGAAAGCAACTTGCACTGACATATCTTTTGCACTGACATATTTAGTAAGGCATGTTTGTTAAAACTAGTTATATTTCCTAATGAAACTAAGGTCTAGTCCTGTCTTGAACTAATTCGTGTAACCAGCCCTATAGGGGCGGTTTCCCGGACCAGGATTAGCTTAATCCAGGACTAGGCCTTAGTTTAATTAGGAAATATAACTAGTTTTAACAAATATGCCTTACTAAAAGCATTACATGCATGTGCATTTTGAGATAAAACAAAGGTCACTGATGTATTTTAAGATATGTCAGTGCAAGTTGTTTTCAGTTTGGAGAGCTCTTAAAAGTGTTTAAGTCTAGGACCAGTCTAATCCCTGTCCGGGAAACCGCCCCATAATCTTTAAATATAATTTCTTGTCATTTTTTTATGTGCCCCTCTGGTAAAACACTGGCCCCTCCTTGGCCCCCCTAGTGAAATTTGTCTAGAACCGCCACTGAACTTAATATATTGTGTGAACAATTGTTGACTGAGTTGTCATGAATGGACAGATTGTACTTTAAATGCACTGTTGGAAGCTTTAATGCATCCAGAAATTGAGCCGTCTTTTTGAATAATTTAAATGACCATAGAGGTTATTATTCAAATCATTATTTTGTCCTGTTTCTTTCATCCGTATTTAAATTAAGAAGTAAAGAAAAAAAAGTAAAAACATTTAACTAGAATTTGTGCCACTTGTAAATGTTTTTCTGTATTGTGGTTTTGTTTTGTGGCAGGGGTGCATTTTTCTGTTTTGTAAAACTGTGCATAATCTTATTTTCATCAAGAGATTAAAATGAAAGTGTCTATTAAGCTTTAATATAAATAATAATTAAAGTACAGTTTAAGCAAATAAAAAAAGAAAACTGAAGCCCTGCATGCAGGTTTAGGTTTATTATAGCCTACTACAATTAACAACTGACAAATCAAACTAAATACAGGCAGGACTATAAATGCACAGAGAAAACCAATAAACTAATGAATTACTATGGCAAAAACAGGATTATGGCTGGAAGGAATACAGATACAGGGTTAAGGGGCGGTTTCCCAGACAGGGATTATTTGTAGCTACCCAGTCTCACAAAATTATGTACCTATAGTCACGTAAATTTTTATTCTTTTTCGTGAAACTGTCACAAATTTCCTGTTTTTTTTTTTGTGATCGTATCACAAATTTCTGTTTATGTGTCATTGTCACATATTGGTTACTCAATTGGTTTTTCCTATTTTCAAACCATTTTCGCTTCGGAATTATGAACATAATTTCATGTGACTGGGCTGGTTTAAGCCATGACTAGTCCGTGGTTTAATTAGGAAATATAACTAGTTTTAACAAACATAGCTTATTAAAAACATTACTTGTGTGCATTTTGAGGCAAAACAAAGGGCGCGGATGTATTTTAAGAAATGTCAGTTTGGACAGCTCTTAATTTTTTTTAAGTCTATGACTAGTTTAATCCCTGCCCGGGAAACCGCCCCTAAATGTTACAAAGATGTAAATTTTTCAATCACTACCTTACATTTTATAATAATCTTTTAATAATTATTTTTAAAAGTTGATTTCTAAAACTAATAGTTCAGGTTAAAAGTTACACTTACACAAACATTATATATATATATATATATATATATATATATATATATATATATATATATATGTACATATATATTATTAAAACCGACTTTTTTATTATTAAGTACCGACTTTTTAAAATTTTACTAAATAGTTCAACCTAAAGTTACAGCATATATTTGGCATGGTTAAATATATTTTAAAAAATACAATAGAATGATATCCCATAATAAACATTTGTCTACAATTTGAGATTAGAATTTTTTGAGTTAAATGCAAAGTATTCTTTTAAAGACTTTACAGTCAGTGCATGCAACCCTTACTGTTACTACAAGCATCACAGCTCGACAAAAACCTGCGTATGCATATAAAGAGACAATAATAAGAATACAGAACATAAACCCTCATCATGTGTACCGACTCTAAATCTACTCAACTATGACAAAGTTTACTGCAAAATAGATATAGCAGTAAAATGACAGACAATAATAATGAAAACAATAATAAAAACAAAAATTCACTTCTAATGCTGTGTGCACATCGCCAGAGTCTTTGCCGCTGTGTGTCACCAATCTCTTTTCAATGAGGTCGTTAAAAGACGTTCTCTAGTTTTACTACAATAAACAAACTATGTAAACTCCACCGCTTGACTCTCATTGGAAGTCGCTCCCAAAGGATAATTTGCATAACATTTAACTATTTTCAACTTTGTCTAGCAGCTGGACACATCCACTTTCATGTTGCCAATGTCGCTTGTATTTCCAGAAGTCATCAAGCTTTAATTTAAATGATTGAGATCGTGTCAGTCTGTCAGCACAAGTAACTGGCGGTGTGCACAAAGCATTTTGTCCAGTTAAATTCAAATAAATTTCATTTAAATAAATAACAGTCCTAAATATCAGATGTGGTTACTGTTATATTTAAAAGAAAAGGTCTGGACAGGGGTTTTGTCCCTTTTCACTCTCATTTTTTGATGAGAAAACATTTCCGTCTGGCTGAACTCTCCATGTCAATGTTGTGTCATTCCCTATCCCACGATCCTTCAGTTTCTTCTTTATCTGAAGAACAGAATCAATCTTGAGTACTCTTGCACAGTTTTACTTTTCCTAAACTAACAACACAACTTACACTTCACACTAATAGCCAGGATAAAAACATAGGGAGTACAAATATTTAAAGAAAAATTAAACTATAACTATATAACATATTTTTCATATAGAATGGGCTAGAATGGGGGGAAATATCACCAGTCATGTATCTATCGATTTATTTAACTAGATGTGTCAATAATTTAAACCAGTAGTTGACATATGAGTCAATATATTGTCACAGTTGATATATGGGCTGATATTTGGGGGTTTAGATTGTCGGTGTGTGCCTATAAAATTGTTTCACGGGTCAATGACTTGGTGTTAATTATTTGTGTCCGTATGGTTCAATTGAATGTAAAAGAGTTACAATGTCAAAATAAATGTGCAGATTACTTCCATACATTCCCTTTTTTGAGGACAAAGTCTAAAACATCTGGTTTTATATCATTTTGAAAAATATTTGCGGGATATTTGCAAAAATGTCAATGTGGTGTAACCTGTGTGTGTCAATTGGTGTAACTAGTATATTTTTTTATTAAAATATAAATATATTTGTAAAAATATGTGGAATAAAGTATAATCAAAAAATGAACTTGGTTGGAGTCAGTTTTACTAAATAATTTCTTGTTCACTTTACTTAACAAACACAAGTAACTGCATATAATTACTTTAACTTAGTCAATGAACTTGTTCTGATATATTTTAGAACAAAACAAACCAACAAACGGTTTGAAGTGTATCATTGCATTTCAAGTATGTTTGTGATATGTTTGATAAACTGTAATTAAATAAAGGTTGTATTGAGCAGCTGCACTCGTTGTTATGGAGTTATTAAATCATTATTTTTAATTTTGTTTTCATCAATTATATGTTTCATAATAGTGACTTTACTATGATTTCTTTAGTCCATGCAACATTTAAATTGTCAATTTTACACAAACTTTTTTAGTAAATCCAACTTACATTTTATTTGTTGACATTACTTAAAGCTATGTGGAACCCACTTGAGGAAGTTTTTTTTAAGTAAATCCAACTTTTTTGAGTGTAATATGATTTTTTTTTTAAATTCTCAAAGATTATTTAGAAAACAAAGCTTTGTTCAGAATATGTTTGTTTGTTTTGTTTGTTTTGTTTTATTTGAATAGGGACAAGTATGTTACATAAGCTCATGTTACATACTACAACATTTTAGCCAAGGCTAATTCTCAATGTCAGTCCCTAGTGGGCCTTTACAACATTTAACAATATACAATTAAAAAATTAATCTTAAAATGCAGTATTACACAATATCATTCAAAACAACAGTCAATGTTCACATTTCTGACCTCTAATTAAAAAGTCTTTGAGTTTGTATTTAAAAAGGACCCAGTTTGATTCTCCTTTCAGTTCAGTGGGTAAACTATTCCATGCTTTTGTACCTTGTACAGAGAAAACTGATTGTCCAAATGAAGTATTACGTTTGGGGATCTGACAATTCCCGTTCAGAGCTCCCCTAGTCCTTGAACCCACACTTCTAAGGGCAACTATACAATCACTCAAGACCAGTGGGGCTTGCTGATTTAAACATTTATGCATCAGCTTCATTAAAGAGAATGTAATAAAATTTACAAACGATAAAATCTTTAACTTCCTTAAACTAACACAATGGTGTGACCTAATATGTTTCCTATCTAGGATTTTAACAGCTCTGTTATAAATCATTTTGACTGGCTTAACTACATTGGCAGTGGCCTGTGACCATGTGCAAATGCAGTAACCTATGTGCGAGAAGATCATAGCATGCATGAAAGTGAAAGCAGCATGAAACGGCAGGCATTCTCTAATCTGTCTGAATGTATAGAGATTCGCTTTGGCAACTCGACATATTCGTTTAATATGACTTTCAAATGTAAGTCCAGAATCAAGTACAAGGCCCAGATATTTAACTTCTGAGACCTGCTGTATCTTATACCCATTTATCCATAAATTTAATTCTTCTGTTATGGACTTAAATCTTGAATTAAAGCAAATAGACATGGTCTTTTTAACATTCAATATCAGACCTGCGTTTTGAAACCACAACACCACATTTTGCAGATGTGTTGCAAGTTCTTCAGAAACAGCCTGCACATTTTTCCCTCGCACATAAACCACTGCATCATCTGCATACATTTGAATTCCTGCTGTAGGACAAGAATCCGGCAAATCATTAATATACAATGTAAAAAGCAATGGCCCAAGAATGGACCCTTGCGGTACTCCTGTATTTACTTTTAAAAATGTAGACATTTCATTATTAACCACCACACACTGATCTCTCTGTTCGAGATATGATTTAAACCACTGCAAAGTTACTGGTGAAAAGTTAAAATTGGACAGTTTATGTAAAAGAATATCATGATTTAAAATATCAAATGCCTTTTTAAGATCTAAAAAGACGGCGCCAACAATTTCTCCACTATCTATTGCAGATTTAAATTGTTCTACAAGAAAACAATTTGCCGTTTCAGCGGAATATTGTGGACGAAAGCCAAATTGTAATTGGTGTAGAATATTATTAGATTGTATAAAAGTCATAAGCTGACCATACACAATTTTTTCCAATACCTTTGAAAATACTGGTAAAATGCTTACTGGCCGATAATTACTTGCCTGGTCAGGCATTCCTGATTTAAATAATGGAATAACTTTTGCCTGTTTCCAGATTGCAGGAAATTGTCCACTCTGAATAGACAAATTGATCAAGTGTGTCAGAGGTTTTACAAAAGTGGTTTTGTTTCGTTTCAAAAAGACTGCATTCATATAAAAAAGATCTTTACTATAGCTGTTGTTAACTAAATTTATCGCTTCAAGCACCTCTGCTTCATTAGTCTGCAAAAGTGAAAATGGAGGACATTGATTTATTGATTGGTGTTTAGTGAATTTTAGTTGCTGTTCTTCCTTGATTTGTTGCACCAATTGTTCCACTGATGAGACAAAAAACTTATTAAATTCGAGTGCTATCTGTTGACTAT
Source organism: Paramisgurnus dabryanus (assembly GCF_030506205.2). NCBI lineage: Eukaryota > Metazoa > Chordata > Actinopteri > Cypriniformes > Cobitidae > Paramisgurnus > Paramisgurnus dabryanus. Next base: position 25,755,512 of record NC_133337.1, read on the forward strand.
CCCTAATCTGCCTGTTTCCATTTCTAAGTTCATGAATGGTCTTTTGTTTCCCTAACGGATTCACAATACCATTTATTTGCTTCCACATTACGAAAGGGCTTCCCTTGGCTTCTGTTATTGTTGTAATATAATACTCTGCTTTTGCTTTTCTCATATTTTTAGTAACTCGATTTCTTAGACTTTTAAAAATATTTATATCACTACTTAGCTTGGTCTTAACCGATTTTTTCAGAGCCAGATCTCTGTCTTTCATTAATTTTTTCAACTCTGGATTAATCCAAGGTAGGGTTCTCTTATTTGAATGCTTTTGCTTTTTAAGAAATTTTGAAACTATCCCTTCAACCTTATTCATTATCTCTTTACAGCAGCTCTGCACTTCATCGTTTTCCATGATTGTGTCCCAATCAAGAGCATTTAATTCATTATCAACAGCTGGAAAGTCTCGCTTTAAAATGGTCAATATATTTAAATGAGTTTTGTTCATCTTTAGCAAACGTTTTTTTGATAATTTCCGGGCAACAAGAATCATATTATGATCACTCAAACCAGTTAAAAGATTGTATGATTTCAAAATTCGATCATCCTTATTTGAAAAAGCTAGATCTATCTGTGTCCTAGAAGATTTTGAGATCCTTGTAACACCCTTAATTAATTGGGAGAACTCAAATTTACTCATTAAAGATTTGAGTTTTTTTCTTTTACCGGAGTTAGACCAATCTATATTAAAATCACCTAAAACAATAACTTCAGACTTATGGGCCACCAATTTCAACAATTTACTAAACTCATCATAAAATGCATCTTTAAAAGAGGGAGGATTATATAAAATTACAATTCTAAAATGCATACTTGCTGATAATGCAATTTCAACACAAAGATATTCAATATTTAATTCTTGATCAAAAGTTATTTCTGTGCACATCATATAATCTCTTACATAAAGTGCTACTCCTCCTCCTCTTCCAAATTTCCTATCATTTCTATAAAATTTATAACCTGGGATATCAATTAAACCTGTTTGAATCCCCTTATGAAGCCAGGTTTCACTCAAGCCTAAAAAATGTAAATTGGAATCCATTAACAGCGATTTAACCTCATCATACTTTGGCAAGAGGCTCCTAATATTCAAATGCGCTCCAAAAATACCTTTTGGTTTACTTTTACTATCCCATAAAATTTTCGCATGGTTCACAGTGGAAAAAACCCTATGAGATTCATGTTTACTCACTGACTTTAAAAGTGTATCAGGCATATGTCTTTCATTCCGATAACGATGACACTGTGTTAGCGAATCCTTCTGCGCCTGCCTTTCCATGGCACTGGACAATGTTCCACTATCAGAACTAGACAGCCTTGCCAATGGAACAGGGCACGCACATAGAATCAAATCCTCCTGCGTTGAAACCCTCTTATCCTCCTTGGCTGGAGAATGTAACATCGGTTCAGCTCCGTTCACCGGAGCCTGTCCCCCTGCACAATCCTCTCCTGCCTCCGGGGCACTACTTCCCCCCGGCCATGACGCATCCATCGCAGACTGGAGTACATCTACACCATTATCCGAAGCGTGCAAAGATAGCATGCCCAGCTCAGCCGCGTCCCTCATTCGCAACATCTCCATCTCCAGTGTAGACCAAGCTGCATTCACGGCCGTTGGACTCGATGGCAACGAGACCTCACCATGCGCAACAGGACCCGGATTGAGGTGAATGTCACCGGCTAATAGCAAAAGCACACATAGCATTTTTGTAGCTTTCGTCCAAACAACTCGCATCCTTTTCTTTCGAGTATATGATATGTCCTGTTTAGTGCTGCAAACAATTCTTGCAACCCCTTTATCTAAAATTGCAGTGAAAATGATCAATTGACCGTGTCCATATCCAAACATGTTAGCACTTTGAAGATACTGAAATCCTTCAAACAATTCCTCTGCAGGAATGTTCGTTGTAACGTACATTTGTACCGACGAGAGCACCATCAATCCGGCGCAGAACCCCAATAAAATAGAAACATTTAACAAGTTTAAATGATAGTAAGAGGGGTAGCGTTTTCCTTTGCTCAGAAATATTAAATGACACTGTGTTAGCGAATCCTTCTGCGCCTGCCTTTCCATGGCAGATAAAAGATCCACTGTTGGAGCTATCATTAAAAAATGGAAGAAGTTAAACATGACTGTCAATCTCCCTCGGACTGGGGCTCCATGCAAGATCTCACCTTGTGGGGTCTCAATGATCCTAAGATGAGGTAAGAAATCAGCCCAGAACTACACGGGAAGAGCTGGTCAATGACCTGAAAAGAGCTGGGACCACCGTTTCCAAGGTTACTGTTGGTAATACACTAAGGCGTCATGGTTTGAAATAATGCATGGCATGGAAGGTTCCCCTGCTTAAACCAGCATATGTCCAGGCCCGTCTTAAGTTTGCCAATGACCATTTGGATGATCTAGAGGAGTCATGGGAGAAAGTCATGTGGTCAGATGAGACCAAAATAAAACTTTTGGGTCATAATTTCACTAAACGTGTTTGGAGGAAGAAGAATGATGAGTACCATTCCAAGAACATCATCCCTATTGTGAAGCATGGGGGTGGTAGCATCATGCTTTGGGGGTGTTTTTCTGCACATGGGACAGGGCGACTGCACTGTATTAAGGAGAGGATGACCGGGGCCATGTATTGAGATTTTGGGGAACAACCTCCTTCCCCCAGTTAGAGCATTGAAGATGGGTCAAGGCTGGGTCTTCCAACATGACAATGACCTAAAGCACACAGCCAGCATAACCAAGGAGTGGCTCTGTAAGAAGGATATCAAGGTTCTGGCATGGCCTAGCCAGTCTCCAGACCTAAACCCAATAGAGAATCTTTGGAGGGAGCTCAAACTCCGTGTTTCTCAGTGACAGACCAGAAACCTGACTGATCTAGGGAAGATCTGTGTGGAGGAGTGGGCCAAAATCCCTCCTGCAGTATGTGCAAACCTGGTGAAAAACTACAGGAAACGTTTGACCTCTGCATTGCAAACAAAGGATACTGTATCAGGTGTTCAAATACTTATTTGCAGCTGTATCATACAAATAAATAGTTAAAAAATCATACATTGTGATTTCTGATTTTTTTTTTTTTTTGATTATGTCTCTCACAGTGGACATGCACCTACGATTACAATTTCAGACCCCTGCATGATTTCTAAGTGGGAGAACTTTAAAAATAGCAGGGTGTTCAAATACTTATTTTCCTCACTGTATAAACACCCTTAAACAGGTGAGAGGCACAGTTAAATACATTTGCATTTAAAAGTACACGCACAGAAACACTGTGTTTTTGACCTCGCCCAAATAGGGGCATTTTTGACATTTAATAAATTATCCTGTGGGATTTTTCACAACTTAACTTCACAGACATATTCTGGGCACACCCAAGACTTATATTATATCTTATAAAAGTGGTTTAAAGAAATAGTCTATCCATTTTCCATATTAAACTATTTTATTACCTTAACTAAGAAGAGTTGATACATACCTCTATCATCTTAGTGCGTGCACGTAAGCGCTGGGGCGCGCTGCGACGCTTCAATAGCATTTAGCTTAGCCCCATTCATTCAATGATACCAAACAGAGATAAAGTTAGAAGTGACCAAACACATCAACGTTTTTCCTATTTAAGACGAGTAGTTATACGAGCAAGTATGGTGGTACAAAATAAAACGTAGCGCTTTTCTAAGCGGATTTAAAAGGGTAACTTTATTGTATGGCGGAATAGCACTTTTGGGAGTACTTCGACTCGGCGCAGTAACACCCTCCCTCTCCCATTATGAGAGGAAGAAGGGAAGCGGATTTTTCAGGCGAGTCGAAGTACTCCCAAAAGTGCTGTTCCGCCATAAAATATAGTTCCCCTTTTAAATCCGCTCAGAAAAGCACTACGTTTTATTTTGTATCACCATACTTGCACGTATAACTACTCTTAAATAGGAAAAACGTTGCTGTGTTTGGTCACTTCTAACTTTATCTCTGTTTGGTACCATTGAATGAATGGGGCTAAGCTAAATGCTATCGAAGCGTTGCAGCGCGCTCCAGCGCTTACGTGCACGCACTAAGATGATAGAGGTATGTATCAACTCTTCTTAGTTAAGGTAATAACATAGTTTAATATGGAAAATGTATAGACTATTCCTTTAATGTGTCCTCTTACCCACTGTAAGAAGATCTCCATCACCGCAGGGTCATTTAGATTCTGACTCGATTTCACCTCCACTCTCACAATCTGACTCTTTGTATCTGTTAGAATATAACACCAATCAGTAATGGACAGACAGCAACAAACAACAAGTTACCGTTGTCAGTTGTTATTTTAAATTTCAAAAATCAAGTGGTTTATACTTTTTTATTTATGTTTTTTCTACAATTGTGACTTGTTTGGGTGAAATTCGTAAAAAAACAATTTAATCTTTTTACTCATGAAACGTACGTCTTAAGCAGATAAATGGAAGGGTCTCTGGGCAGAGTCGATCATCTAATCCATTAAGAGTTGTAGCGGCACAAAGTGGGTACAGGCCAGTCACGTCAGGTTGTCCAGCGCTCCAGGTTATGGGGAACGTGTAGGCATTTGTTCCATCTGACCACCACCAGCCGGTCTTCGCTAGACCAATCCATGCATTTTCATATCCTGCCATCATATTCACCAGCAGGTCATTTTCAGTTTGATTCCGAATGAAGGCCAGGTGTGTGTGATACTGTGTGCAGTAGGCCAGAGCACCAGATCGTGATTTTTTATCAGGGATAAAAACAAAACTGCTTGCTCCACTCACTGTAATAAGATGAGAATGAGGTAATTTTTTTCACACAAGATGTCTCCTTGTTTAAACACACCTGATTCAACTCATCAGCTTTTCATAAAATGGTCCTAAAGGTGTGTGTCAAATACGGGAAACATTTCACATGTGTACTGTTAAAGAGGCCAAACATTCATATCCCAGTGGTACATTAACATTAAAACATTTATTCAACATTAACTGGGGGTACAAATATGATGTTAATTTCATGCAATTACACTGATTTAACCCTCTGAGGTCTAAGGGGTTTTTAGGGCCCTGGGGAAGTTTTGACCAGCACTGACATTTGTGCTTTTTTCAGTTGCTTAAAACATAATAATGGGAGAAAAAAATGTTCTGGGCTACAATATTATGTGAGCAACATGTATGTACATGATTGTATTTTTCAGAGAAAATGTTTATGCATGGTTTTTGAAAAAGCTACATTTGTTAGTCGCTGTCTTAAGTCGACAAAATCTATACTATTATTGAGATGTGTTTATTGTGTGTGATGGCTACTAGAGGGCAGTGTTATGCTGCTAATACAGTAAAGTTCTGACTGTGTGTAACACTGGAAGCAGTTAATAAATGGGGGTCCGAACGTGATACTCTGTGTCTCATCAATACATACTAAACATACCAAGAGTTTTCAAAACAGGACTTAGTAGTCTAGAGTTTTTTCTTTAAAATGATGTGAAAATCATTCTGCGTACTCATTCACATAAAACAATATATTGATTTAGAATTTCTAAGACACTTTTTGCTAAGAAAGGCCATATGCGAGGAGACATGAAAGCTTCTGAATAATCTGTCATTGACAGCTGAGGAAACAAAATAATTTTGTTTCTGCTCTTTTTTAAATGGCATGGGGCGTCAATAATTTAATCACATAAATTAGGGATGTGCCCGAAGCCGAAAACGTTATTCAGAAGGGCACAGATAATGGCTTAAAAACGAATTTACTGTAATATTCAGCCAGACATAATCACGTGTTTACTGGAACAGCGCTAAATTATAAACCCCTTAAAAAGCACATATAATATGTGTGTAAAGTGAATGAGTGCAATCTATAAAATGACATGAATGACATTTCCTGCGCGTCCTTTATTTAGAAACGCAAGCTGTTTTGGAATTAGTTTAAAATCTTAAAAACACTGCTAATATCAAACTGTAAAAAATGACCATTTTAGTTTTTTTAGTTTGTTTTATTGTAATTACACAAGACCAGAAAACCTTGATGAAATGCTGCACTCTGATAATAAAATATTAGTTAATAATTGTGTCTCCGTGTGACTTCGGTCACAGATGATCTTTTAATTACTTCAAGTTAAAGCATGCTTCATTGTCAATCTAGGTGAATATAAAATAACCAAGTAAATAGATAAAAATATGAAAATTGAACACTTTAAAAGCAAATTTAAATTGAAGATTACTATGACATGAATTGCATTTAACATAAAAAATAAAGTATATAACAACTGAAACATTTGAATTAAATGTTTCTAATTACCTTTTTGTAATCATGTTGCTTGTTTGAACTAAGTCAAAACTGATTATTAAATAATAAAGAATACTGTTATTTGTAATTTTAAATGAATATCTATTTATTAATTTAGATGAAGATTAATGAGAGAGTTTTTTTTTTAACAATTCGTTTTATGTTCGCGCAAACGCTGTATGGACATAGATAATAATGAGCTCACCAAGTTTGTTGTAATGCTTATTATGCTTTCGTAAATTCTTGTCAAAACCGATGTTTTTGAACTATTCTGTCAGTGCACGTACTTGCGTCTGTGCGTTGCATTTCAGATCTGTCAGTCAGCGCGAGTCTTGTCGATCTTAATAACTTTTTAACATAAATCAGTCCCGAACTTTATCTCTCTTATTAACTCTATAAACATCAAGCAAGTCCTGCATTTTATTTTCAAATTCCTGCATGTTTTTAAACCGAAACCAAGATTTCAGACATGACACGCATCTTAGTATATTAGGTTAATCATTTCACTCTCAGAAAACGTACAAATAACGATCATTTTAGATGTTTAATTACTATATTTGAATCGCTAGACAAGGGATTAATGTAGGCTACTTATTTTTTCTGAAAATCTCCCACTCATTTAGACAGAATGGGTCACGCTTAAAGGTGATGTACAGTCAACCCACTCTCAAGTTCAACGCACATAGGCACAAGCTGTATAAGGCTTTGAAAATGAGATGTTTGTTTTCCATGCCTACTATTAAAGCAACACTATGTAGTTTTTTTACCTTTAAATAATGTCTCTAAAATTATTTCAGTGATAGAACAACTTTTAACTGGACTAATTGTACTGTTGCTGCAACCTGAGCAGCCTCCTAGCTGCTACAAGCACACTCTGAAAGTGGCGGTGGAGGGTAGAGCACACAGCCCCGCCCCTCCCCCTGCCTGCAGAAGAGTGTCTGATACCAGGCACTGTTGTGCTTTTCAACCACATGGAGGAGCTGTAAGTCATTTTTACATGGAAACTACATAGTTTTGCTTTAATGAGAATCAAGTTATTTGTCTTTTTGATTAAAATTTTGTAATATTATTTTTAATAAATATTTACAGTTATTTAAGGTAGAATTATAATAAAAGCAAAAGTTCATTTAAAATGCCATTTTCATGTAATATGACAAACTTCCGGTTTAAGACCCGCCCACTTCCGGTTCCATCCGAATACAAATACAGATACAAATAATTTTGAGATTGTTACAGATACAAATACAAATACAGATACAAATACTGACTCCGCTGCACACCCCTAGCATCAATGGTTGCTTGCTATCTGGGCATAAACTCTGTCCTCTGGGTTGATTCGACCAAACACTGCTTGAAGCTTTTAGTTCTAAAAAATGTGCTTTGAATGTCCTTAGGATAATAATGTTATGATCACCTGGGCTAATATACTGTTGTCATTGGTGTGCTGCTAAAACAGCATTAAATCAATGAGTTATAAACTCTACAAGAACCCTGAAGGTGTTCTGTGGTATTTGGCAATCAGCATGATAAAAGCATATAGGTTGCAAGGGGTCGCCACTGTGGATGAAACTTGTTGGTTCATGCTAATGCGATAGATGCTCAATTGTATAAGATCTGGGAAATTTGGATGCCAGGACAACACGTCTTTATTATACTGTATTTTACCATTCCTGAACGATATGTGCAGTGTGGCAGGATGCGTAATTCCACTGAAAGACACATTGGGGCTGTTTACACTTGGAAAGATGTATTTTCATCGATCGGATCACAAGTGGACGAGAGAGACACATTACGTTTACACCTGGTATTTAAATCCGTCTCTTTTGTCCACTTTCGACCGCTTCTGTCCTGAATACTGTGAGGGTGTGGTCCGTGAGACGGTGGTCGAGTCTCTGCTGTCATTCAAACGCGAGCGGGAGTAATTATGAGTTTATATTGACGCAAACTAATATTATGTCGGAGTCCGGTGCACAGTGTTTTGTATGTTTATATGTTGGAGCTTTCTCTGAATTTTCAGCGCAATTGATAAAATAGGATCGCGCAACTTTCACGCTTTCAAAATGAAACTATGGAGATCAGCCGCTTTAGTTTTATCAATGAAAGGCTAAAAATAGCGCTGTTCACCGTATGTTCACGGCAGAAGTCAAAAAAGACGTAAAACTTGTGTTTAATACCTCAGATTAGATAAATGGGCGGAGAAAAGACGGTCGCGTGTGGCTGTTCGAACACATTCAACCACATATGCGTTCCGCAACTCCAAAGCGATCTGATCGAAAGTGGTTTCGACTACCTCTGGATGTGGTTGAAAGTGGTCAAAAGTGGACGCGTTCAAAACGTTTTGAACACCGTTTACACCTGGCATTAACGTCGTCCACTTGTGATCCGATCGACGAAAACGCATGTTAATGCCAAGTGTAAACAGCCTCATTGGTCCCTATTTTAACAATCTAAGCGTGTGGTTTGAAACACATGGCGCGGGTACACTATGTGCAAATCCACTTTTGCTAGTTTAATTGTCCAAAACAATTGTAAACCAAGCAGAGTCTCATCTTCCTTTCCCTTAAGTTAGTTGCCCTTGAAATGTACTATGGTGGATTTGCTATTTACATGGCGGTATTTGCAAGAGCAAAGACTGAACGCTTCTCAAAAGAGGAAATGGATCTGCATTCTTCATTAGGTCATTCTGATATATGAAATAACTATCCCTATTGACATGTAGGCATTTTTATCTTTATGAACACAATAATAATATTTTACATTGTAATCCTTTCTTTTTTAATATTTGGCACGTCCCCACCTATAGACACATATTACTTGAATACTACGCTGTTGATTTTAGAGCAGGTTTTAGTTGGTCAATGGCAAAATCGTTTCTAGTTACCCCAAAATAACATTGCACCAACAATGTGCCTGAACACACCTCGTTTTCAAACCAAAACACCCATGGGCCAACTGATGGGTGCAAGTCCATTTGCTATTTGAAACTAGCAAAAAGCACTGCACCGGGGGTAAGATAGGGCCCATTTTTTGTACCATGGGACAACACTGTCATGAAGATTTGTCTACACACACAGATTTGTGCCCACAAACTGCCTGTGGCCTCGTATCTTTCGTCTAATCACAGATATAGAGCCATGTCATACTCCAACTGGAGCGATATCACTTTAGTAAAAATTATTGACTATTCAAAGTATATACATTATATAGACATGTTTCTTACCATCGTAGCAAAAAAATGGAAACAATTCACTGCATGCCATATCCACCCATCCACTGGTACTGATGACACAACAATCCTCTCTTCCATTGTAGTTGTTTGGCCTTCCAGACTTCCAAAATTTAAATACCAATTTCTGAGATTGATAACTCCAAAACCAACTGTTATTGCTTCTGTACAGTCCAGTCCAAGCCACTGGAGGCAGCGCAGCACTAACTGCTTCTCGTAGATGTGTCAGTTGTCCTTTGCTTACAACCGAGGCAAAGTCGATGTGGTACTTTCTGCAGTAAACTTCTGCATCGGCCCAGGTCTTATTCTCCTGGATGAGAATATATTCATTTGAGTTGGTCTGTGTGACCGTCCAGAATCCTGTTGAGAGTGATAAATAGAGTAATGCTTTACAACCCACAATGTACCGCATTATTAAACAGAATTACAGCGTACCTATTTGTAACAACAAAGTACCTCTACAGTGTCATGATCCTGCCCTCCTGTCATAGTTATTCATGGTTGTTTGGTCACGTGGCAGGATCGTGGCGGTACCCATGTTTTGTGTTGTAGCACATGGCCTTTGTTTTGTCTGTGTGCTGCTGTGTCTCATTTGTGTTCCCACCCCCTCGTCTCCACGTTAGCCCTCCCATCAATGTTTGATTAGTTTCCACTGTTCCCTCTTGATTTGTTCCCTTATGTAATGCCCTGTTGTCTAGCATCCTGTGCTCGTGCGTTGTGTATTTAAATGTATATCATGTCATGTCCTTGATAATGTTGTCTGTCAGGTCTCCCCGGATTGCGTCGATCAGCTTGTGTCCATGTTTGGGTCGAGTCTATTTCTGTTTGTTAAGAGTCAGTCCTATCTAGTCTGTATTATTTATGGTACTGTTTTCCCCATCGTGGGTTTTTGCTTTGTGTTTGTCATTTAATAAAGTCTTGTTTCATGTTCCCCAACCTTGTCTGCGATTGGGTTCAGTATAGTCCTGCTGTATAGCTGATATGCTATAGCAATGGAGCAGCTAATTTGTTTGGTTATTCATGTTTCAATGCAAGTAAAATTAAAAATAGTAACTTATCTCTTTAATCAGGCCCGGGGTGGGTAATAGGGAGAACCGGGAGAATTATCGGTGGGCCGCTTCACTTTTGGGCCGGTCGAGTTATTTTTTTTACATTTGTCACGTTAATGAGTTTATCTTCTTTTAAATGACACTTCACATGTTTCGCATTGACACTGCAGCGTGCAGCCTCTGCATGGGTTGTACCATGTGAGGGAGTTTTGCCCTCCCATAAAGTTGGTTCGGTCCATTTCCAAAACTTTTCTCCGGTAGGCTGGGCCGGCCCTACCATAACGATAGGCTAACGATAGGATAAACTTGCAGATTTATTTTCAAGAGGACAAACAAAAGTGACAACAGGTAACTTAAAGAGAAATAAGCCTAGTAATGTTTTGCATTAGCAACGTAATTATTCGGCTAATACTGTTGTCAAACTATTTACAAGCCAATATTTTTTTTAGTTAAAATATTAGCCTTTTGTGTACAGTATACATGGTGATTCATAGACTTTGCAAATATTATGCAAGCAGCTTCTGAGCAGCAGATAAGCCAGTTCCCCGCTGAAAATGAGGAGGGCATGAGTAAACAATATGAATTATTTAACCCTCAGTTTGTATTCAGAACACTATAACACCTTTTGAGTTCCCAATCAAAAATGACCAGCCTAAGAAGGTTATAAATCACTTGTTATGCTATATATTTACCCAATATTGGATTCAATATTTTTGTCAAATTGTTTTCTTTTTTAATTAGGACTGGGTTTTATATTTCTATTTGCATCTGATTAATCATATAGGCCTCATAGCATTAGCAATGCTAATAATTTATCAACCTTTCCTTGTGGAATAGACTCTAAAAAGGGCTGGGTTATTTTTGACCCATAATGGGTTGTTTTAACCCAACTGTTGGGTTATTATAATCCATGTTTACATAGCAACAACACAAAATTGGGTTATTTTTAACCCAGCATGTGTTCTGTCCAATATTTACCCATTATGGGTAAAAAATAACCCAGCCTTTTTAAGAGTGTAGAGGAATATTTTTGCTAACTTCTCATCTTAAAGCTCCACTGTGTAAGATCTACTCCCATCTAGCGGTGAAAGTCTATATGACAAGCAACTGAATAATACTTTCTAGCCCCCCCCATTCGGAACGCATTTTAACTCGTACGGTGGCCCGGCCGTGTCATGCCAAGGTTAACATGGCTTCCAGTAGCTACAAAGCAAAAGCAATGAGAAAAAAAATGAACAATTTGCAATGTCCTTTGCCTGTGATCCATCAAAGCACACAGATTTATGTTTAACATGAAAAAAGTCTGATTGTCATGATATGTCCGCTTAAAATCACATACAAAAAGCAACCATGACGGGTTTAAATGGACGCGAACTAATATTATGTCAAAGTACAATGCTTATGTTTTAAGTAAACGTTACATGTCCGTGTATATGTAAGAGCTTTCTCTCATATTGGTGAAAAAAGATCGCGCAACTTTCACACACTTTTTTCACACACTTAAAAAACGCGCAGATCAGACGCTTTTATCAGAGTATTATGTCAGACATTATGTCAGAGTACAATGCTTATGTTTTAAGTAAATGTTACATGTCCGTGTATATGTAAGAGCTTTCTCTCATATTGGTGAAAAAACTTTCACACGCTTGTAAAATGAAATGAAAGACGCGCAGATCAGACACTTTTATCAATGAAAGGCTAAAAATAGCGCTGTCACCGTGTGTTTGTGCTAGAGGTCAGAAAAGATGAAAAACATTTATCTCAGTACCTCAGATTACATAAATGGGCGGAGAGACGGCGTGTGTCTGTTTGAACACATTAAACCACATGCATGTTTACACTAACAAGTGTTATGCATAATCATGCTAAAGTTAGCCAAGGAACTATAAAACTTTAAGTTTACAACATGGACTGTATAGATGTAAACGAATATGCTGAATTACCTGTGGAGAATATAGAAAGTGCAACTTCAGTGTCCCTTGAGCCCCCTCTTGGAAAACTAACTCCAATAGTGACTTTGGTCTTGATGTTTTTCCTGTCACGTTGTCGTTTAAAATCCCCATTTCGCATCCTTGGCGATTTGTTTTAATGTCCTCGAGAATATGTCTTCAACTGGCTTTCAAATCAAAGCACTGGATCGCAGGTTCATCACGGTGTGCGGTTGTTGTAAAATCCGAAGGATTCAGCTACGCAGGTCACAGGCTGGATACGTCATCAAGCCTGGTTTATTTAAATCAACTGAGCATTACATTCGCAAGTCATACGCAATTTACAATTAACTAAGAATAATTGTCAGCTTTATAATTGTTAATATTCTGAAATACGTCTTGATGACGTATACCGCCTACACATGCAACCTCCGAAGGCTTCAGCCAGCAGCCAGCGTGAGTGTAGAGTGAAAGCGCGAAAGGCGGAGCTTGAATTTCAGGAATGTCCCTCGTCGGCGAATGTATTTCAAAGATGGAGGCACAACATGGATTCAGCCAGAGAGCGCTTCGACGGTATGCATTTTAAATAGCAGATTCTACACTTACGAGAATACTTTCATTAGTGGGTGGGAAGTAATTACACATGAATGAGCACATACTTTTGAAAGAAAACATGGGTTTTTGTTAAGAATTAACTCAATAAAGTACACAGTAGAGCTTTAAGTGAAATATTATTTAACTTTTACCTTATTTGTTGAACCATGATATTAATAAAAACTATAGTAAGAGCTGAACTGTTGCTTTATTTATCCAATTTGAAAAAAGTGCTAATTTGGAATAACACTATGGAAAAAGTGGGCCGGTCTTGGGCCTGAAACTCCCGGGCTGAAAAGTGGCCCCACTCCGGCCCTGTCTTTAATTAATTTTAAAATATACCTATTGTTCCAGTTATGGGGAAGTCATGGTATACCTGTAACATTTTTGGGCTGTAAATTAAAGTGGTGCTTTGTTACCCCTTTTTTATATAGTTATAGGATAAATACAATAATATACATAATCTTGAAAACACCTAATTTAAGACAAAACTTAAACTTTAATTCCAAATAAAATGACAATAAAGTACCTTCTCCAAGGGCAGCGTTGGGAGTGGTGGAAACCTTGGGCACGTAGCCGGACCTGGACCTTAGTGTTATGCTAGAGGCAGCAGGCCCAAACTGGAGGTACAAATCGTTTACCGAAAATTTATGGAGGTCCCCTACCCTCTGTACAGAGGCCAATGCAGCCAGGATCAGAGTTTTCATTGTGAAAAACATATATTTGCGCAAGCCCCGCAGCCAGCTGGTTGTCTCTGGGGACGCATGTCGATATGCAACCTGCCGAAACGTCTCCAATCAGCTGAACTGACTGGGGGTGGAGTTACCATTCGCCGGGGTGTGCTGCTCGTGAGAGCACGTCTGTCGCTATGTTGAGCAACCCCGGAATGTGAACAGCACAAAGGAACCTCAGATTCTTCTGACTCCAAAGGAGAGGGTGACGGGCAAGATGTGACAGGTGATGAGAACACAACAGTCACGGTGTTGTCGGTGCAGACTAATGCGTCCTTTCTTCAAAGCTCATTGATAAGGTGATCGAGTGCAAGATATCAAAGCCCACAACTTGAGGCAGTTGATGTGCCAGTGCAGCTGGGGTACCGTCCATACCCCTGAGACTGCAAGCCCATTATACGTGGCCCCCCACCACATTGGGGAAGAATCTGTGCACACTATGGTATGCCTGTAAACCTGTTTCAGGGGTACACCAGCCCAGGGAAATTATGGGTCTTGACCACGGAGTGAAAGTTCCACGGCACGCTGGTGTAATGGTAAACGGTAAAATCGTTTCAGTGGGATTGCTGTCTTGCCTTTAAATGTATTCAAGCGAGCCACTTGACACTCGCTTCTGATAGACGACCCGTTAGTTTGACCGAGTTCAGTTCCATAACAAGAAAAGAGATCTTCTGCACAGGTCAGAGCTTGCTCTTCTTCCACACTCCCTTCTGTTAGACAAGCTGTTAGTTCAACCGAGTCCAGTTACATTGCAGCGAGTATTGAACTCCCGTCGGATGCAGCAAAAGCCCTCTCAATATTAAATAACCAAAAGTCCCCACATTGTTAGCAGGGGCTCACCTATCCAATCGCAGTGAGTACTGAATTCCCGTCGGATACCGCAAAAGCCCTCCCAATTTAAATTGGCAACATAATTTCAGCGGAGGCTTTCCCGTCTGATCACAGTGAGTATTGAACTTCTATGTAGAGTCTAACTTCCTGATCCAGCAATCAGCTGTCTACTCGCAAAGACAGCAAACATCAGCCTCATCATTTCTACTTTTTTGGGGGGGTACAGCTCCCGGCTGCTGTCAGAATAAGCTAATTTTGCATTTTGGGGGGAATACTCTGTGTTCAGGCACATTTCCAAGCTCTCCCCGGACAGCATGCCAAATACATTAACAATTCTAATCTATCCAACTTATTTGAAAGTGTGAACTCGTGAAATGGTGTTTTATTAATGTAGTTCGGGAGGAACATGTCAAATAAACTACTCATGTCCTCCAGCTGTCTACAATCAGCTAATCAACAAATACTCTAGTATCACAAGCTGTCTACAATCAGTAATCAACATATCTACCCAATCAGCCCAAAGGCAAACCTGTTTATAATCACAGTCAAACTCACCTAAGGGTTCTCTACAGTCTTCAGAATCCCTCCACCACCAGGTTACTTCCTGAACCAGGGGGGGTACTCTGTGTCCGGGACCATTTCCAAGCTCAGAGCCCTCTCCCCAGACAGCACCCAAATACGTTTACAAATTTAATCTATCCAACTTATTTGTAAGTGTAAACTCATTAAATAAAAGCTCACAGAAACTACATTTTTTGAAGTAAAATTCTCAAATTTGAATCACAACATTCAGTTTACCTATATGGTGTCTTACAGGTGTCCCCAGGTGTCTTACATGACCATTTCATAGATTTTTTTATTTTATTTATTTATTTATTTTTTTGGGGGGGGGGCTAAGTGAATGTTATATAAAAAAAGCGGAAGTCATTTCATGTATATAATACCTTGTTTTATTCTGTTCCAATAATACTCTGAGTTGTTATGAATATTGGGCAACAATATGTCAAGTGTCTAGTTTCAAACAAGACCAGAATTATGAATATAGACCATAGGGTTTAAGAGCTGCAGAAGATTTAGTTTGGGTTTGTCATTTTCCAGAAAATGCTCAAAAATAGAAGTGCCGGCTAACAAGGAGTTCAACCTGATCTCACAAAGTTCTGTGGGATAGTCACAGAATTTTTTGCTCATTTTTCCGTGGCCCTGTTACGGACTGTCTTTTTCCGTGGCATTCTCACGGATTGGTTACTCAATTGCTTTTTCCTATTTTCAAACCATTTTCTCTTCGGTTTAGGGTTAGATTTGGTGTTTGCGTTAGTATATCACTTTAACTATTGGTTTATACTATTTTTTTGATGTATTCTTTTATATTTTCTAAACTTTAAACAATTGTCGCCTGGCGTTGGGGTAAGAGTTGGGTTTGGGCAGGGATGTCATTTCATGTAAATCTAACCCTAAACCGAAGCTGAAATGGTAAGAAATAGGACAAAACAGTTGAGTAACCAATCCGTGAGAATGCCATGGAAAAAGACAGTCCGTAACAGGGCCACGGAAAAATGAGCAAAACATTCTGTGACTATCCCACAGAACTTTGTGAGATCAGGCTGAGGAGTTCACCTCAAAATGAAAATTCTGTCATCTGTAACTTACCATCTGTGTGACTTCTGCAGAACACAAAATAATATATTTGAAAAAATATTGTTAACCCTAACATTACTACTGCATTTATATTTTATAAGTATTATTAAGTCTTTTTATACATTATTTTACAGTATAAAACTTCTCTTAACATAATCTTAAATAACTTTATATTAAAACCTGGCACTAAACAAATTTAAATCCAGAATAATTCATTTACTCTGTTGTTACATGTACGCTGTAAATTCTATTTGAGTATGCAGCACATTGTGGGTCATAATGTAAACTGTTACCATAGTATACAAAAAACATTTAAAAATGAATTTTGTCTATGTCTATAATGTGAAAATTAAATGGATTGTTCTGCACAACAAAATCCCCGGTGTTAAAAGAGCGCTGCTCTACATCTTTATGAGTCCACCATACAGAGTATTTAAAGTTACACACTGACCTGAGAAAAGCAGAAAATGAATCAACATTTCCATTGGTGATGGATTAACAGTATGCAGTGAATCCTAAATAATAAACGAAAAGAGTTTATTAAATCAAACACATTTATAAACTTTTATTGTAAATTCTAATTATCTGCATATCTACTCTAAACTCTAATCATATATAAGTAGTCAACTTTACTTAGTATCACGTCTTACTAGTTTGTATTAAGTTGCGTAAAATGCATACAACTTTATTTAATTAGTGATGTAACCTAAAACAATCAAGCAAAATGTAAAAAAAAAACGATTTGTTGACTCATCAATATCTTACCTGAGGATGCCTAAACAAGTCGTTTAAAAACACCATAACCATCTTCACTTCAATCTGATTTTATTTCATACATGCACAAACATTCTTAATAAGAATTAACAGAGGTTTAACTTTAGTTGAGATTATATTGAGAATAAGTTTTGTCTGTATTAGTCAATATTATGGTGATCAATGTTTTAATTTAGTTGTGTGCTTGACTTTCATTAAAATAATCCTCTTTGATCATTTGCAGTAATTTTGTGGAAACATTTGTACATTGAAATGTTACTGTCATCATTGTTTAGTTTGAATTATGCCTGAATTATTTAAGAGTTTAGCACTTTAGCAACATTTTAATTCATAAAAATACTTAACAGTGCAATAAACTAAAGTTTATACTACATAACTTTAATAATTCAATCAATCAAATAATCCTTTCTAACAGTCAATTAATAAAGCAAGACTATATCTAAAGTACTCTTTGCAGGTTTTTTTAGTTACTTGAACTTTTAAGTAAGGTTAACTCACTGGATTGTATAGTGTGCAAGTAAAAGTAAAAAATAATACACAAAACCTCTTTGAATTATAATGAAAACATTCATGTTTACCTGCAGGAACAGTGAAGACTGAAGCTGAAGTGGTCTGTACTGTCTCTACATTTCAGGTTTGATTTCCTTTCGAATTGCTTAATTCATACACAAATAAATTTAATGTAAAACTGAAACTCATTTCCATTCAGATGTTCAGATTTTCCATTCAGATTTCTTTTCAGAAAATCGTGAGTAAAGAAAGCACCAAACATTTCCATGAACTCTGAGTTCATCTTCTGTTTTGTTTTAGCTATTGTTCATTGTTTTATAATTATTTATGGCACCACGCAGGACTCGACAGTAAGGATGACCTGATGGCTCAGGACCAGTGTGAAAGTTGTTTTGAGGCCTTGCCAATTGATTTTTTTTTTTAACAAAATGTGCTGCAATTATTCTCATAATCAATTACATCCCTAGTAAATATTACCCCAGCAGGCACCTTGATATCATTTTGACATTACATGTTAGTCAAGACTTGATCAGGCCACATCTCATTTGAAATGGGTCCCAGGGACGAATTGATGTTCAAAAGATGTGAGATTGGCATCATAGTCGTCAAAATAATGGTTCAAATATCCAAATCAAACTTGATGTCCTTTCTAATGTCCATTCAATAGCAAAGGTTTCGCTGTATTGACGTGGCAGCCACTGCTTCAAAAGCATTGATGAACCATGAAATGGAAGTAGATTGGATCATTTGAAGTTGCTAAATGTTGCTAACTGCTAATCGCTGCAATCTTTTTTCAGACCCCACCCACCATGCCGTACCATATGACCGGAAGTAAAGAGAGATCATTTGGGGGAGGGGATGAGATTTGCGTTTTTGATTAAAACACATTACAGTTTTTTACAGATGCTAGGACACATTTCTCAATACTTAGGTCACTTTTGCAAAACTCTTCACACAGTGAGAACAATAGAAGTCTATGTTGACTAAACAGAGGATCAATTATCATTGCTTTAGCACAAAATGCATTCAATAACTACATCTCTCAAATTTCATGAAATCTTTTCTCCTTCAGACACAACAACTGCCAAAACTCTTTATACATACAAGCCAATTTGCACATGCTTACATACTGTTAAACTTCAAAACAATAACACAATACAAAACTGAATAAGACAGCAATTTGCTACATTTCTACAATATTTTTTTCATGAGATTTATTTAAAATCTTAAAATTAAATGCTATAAAAACAATTGGCTAAATGGAGAAGACCAAGTAGATTAGCATTACTATTGTATCTGTATCAGTGGATTGTGTGTATACAAATTCTTGTATTTTGTAATTACTCAGTGCCAAAAAAATTAAATAAACTGTATCATGTCTGATTCATTCCAGTAACATATATTGCAGTGAATTATAAACAGAGATGCGTCCTTGTTTTACAAAATAAAACATTGTATAATGCTATATGTTGTTAGTGTTTGTAGGTCATTGTTTTGTGGTTGACAAAGTGTGTTTGTCGGCTGTCAACCTTTGCTGGTGTTCTGGAAGAATGAGTTGATTTAAGACCTGAATAAAGTGTTTTGGTAGTTGTAGTGTATTTTGAATGTGAAATGAACTGCTTTGCCAAGCTGAAAGTTGGTTAGGAGAACTGTGTGAAGAGTTTTGCAAAAGTGACCTTAGTATTGAGAAATGTTTCCTAGCGTTTGTAAAAAACTGTAATAAAATAATAATAATGAAGCTCACAGATAAGTCATTTGTAAAACAAAATACCACAATATTCCAAAACAAATTACTTTTTTTAATTTAATTGTGAAAAAGACTTTGGGTGCAGACATATTTCCTCCTTCGACGGGCACTTTAGGAAGTGGATGCCAAATAAACTTTTAACAAGAACAATATTGTGCAATGATTATTTCTGGTACTTTTTAAACCCACGGCTGTACTGTGGTACAGAAAATGCCTCTGTACTTTGATTACATTTAGCCCTGTAGCGTTTATTTCAGGGTGTGTGTTATTTGATTGTTACTGTGGTTACTTGCCTGTAAGGCAAGGCAAGGCAAGGAAAGTTTATTTGTATCGCACATTTCATACACAGGTCATTCAAAGTGCTTTACATAGAAATGAGAAAACAAAAAATCAAAGATACATGAATTTAAAATATCAAATAAAAGAAATAAATGTGATTTTACAGTTTTTTCCAATTGCTGACACACTAAAATGACATGAACAGCACAACTATTTAAACTGACACACAGAGAGCAACACCTCTTCTCAAGTCTCCAAAAGTCTAAACACATTTTCTGCTTTACACACATTTTGCAATTCACAATGGCACTTTTTAAATGCACTGAACACGGTTCTCTGCACAAGACACAACAATCTGACATAAAGTCACATGTTTGCCTTTTCAAAACACTACCATTCAAAATGACAATACACGAGCTAAATGGCCAATATATGTGCCAACTCCCCAAACACCTGAATGGTTAATTGTTAACACTTCAATCAGGATGTAAGCACTAGAAAAGATCACAGGAACGTCATTGGCCACAGAGCCATTATAGATGTTCCTGGCTAACGTGGTGGGAACATCACAATGTGTGCTGCCATCTCCAATATGGATGGTGTCCTCCACCGTCATGCCAACCTTGATACAACACAGCCCATATTCTCACATTTCTAGAAAGAGTCCACAACATTCTCATACCATCAGAGTGTATGAATGACCAAAGAAACTGGTATGTTGTGGTAGGGCACAACGTGAGCTTTCATCGTGCAGCCCCAGTCCAAAACTGGTTTGCTGACTACCAAACATTTATCGTGCAATACCTCCCACCATACTCGCCATTTTTGAACCACATAGAAGAGTTATGGAAGGTATATGAGTGATGGGATTGATGTTGGTGCAATTTATGGATGGATAAGGCACTCAAGACGCTTCTTCCCTCGATGTCTGGCAAGGGAATATATTGCCTGTGATGTGGACGAGGCGTTGTGACTTGTTTGGTGAAAAATGTAAATAATTCAACAGCATGTGTGTGTATCTGCAAATATTTCTGTGCATGTGAACAATCTAATACATATTTTAGTATTATGGCAAAGCATACTAAAGAAAAGTGCACTTTTCATTATGCCCAACTGTGTGTAGTTGGTTAGACAAAAATCTGGTAATATGAATGAAGTGTGTTCCAATTTGTGTCAAAGTTTGATTTTGATAATGTTATATGTAGTTTAGGTTGGAGTGCTTCATTTTGCAGGATATATGTGGTATTTTGCTATTTGGGTGTGTGGTTTTGTAAATTGTGTTAAGTTTTTTGATAAAACCAGACTAGTTTGAAAAATTGTGTGTTAGCAATTGGAAAAAAACTGTAATAAAAACAGTTTAAATGTGTGAAAAAGAGTAAAACTGTTAGGACTCTGCCATAATCTTGTTTGGTTATTATATCGTGTTTTGTGTGGCAGGGTCCTGACAGTACAATGTTTTGTGTGGGAGAACGTGGTTTTAGTGTTGTCATATTAGACCACGTTTTTCCAGTGACTTCTTCCCCGCTCCCTTGCATTTTCCAGTCTTTGTTTTTATGTCTTGTTTAGTCTAGTGTCCTGTTTTCATGTGTATATATATTTATATATATTTTATATATATATATATAAATATATTTATGGTTTTGCCTTGTTAGTGCTTTGGTTGTCCTGTGTTTGTTTCACAGGTTCACATTTGCTTCCCTCACAGGTGTTCCTGCTCTGTGTGATTTTCTCATTGTGTCATCCTCACCTGTAGCTTGTTTTCCCCTCATCGGCTCTGTATATATTCCCTGTGTTTTTAGTGTCTCGTTGCAAGTTCGTCTGTGTATGTTCTCGCCAGCTACTAGCTTTGCTAGTGTTCTGTTCTGTTCTGTTCTGTTCTGTTCTGTTCTGTTCTGTTCTGTTCTGTTCTGTTCTGTTCTGTTCTGTTCTGTTCTGTTCTGTTCTGTTCTGTTCTGTTCTGTTCTGTTCTGTTCTGTTCTGTTCTGTTCTGTTCTGTTCTGTTCTGTTCTGGGTTTGTACTTTTGATATTCCCGTCTGTTTATCAACTGTTTCCCACCCTTTATCTGTGCCCTCTGCCGCCTAGGATTTACATCTGAAGCTCTGAGATTGCTGGCGGTTTCAAGAACTTTTTGTCGTCTGTCTGTATTGAGGAAATTTCGTTATATAGTCACGTGTTTTTTTTATTTTTTCGTGCTATTATCACGAAATTTCGTGTTTTTTCGTGATCGTATAACGAATTCCTGTTTTCGTGTGATTATCACGTATTGGTTACTCAACTGTTTTGTCCTATTTTCTTACCATTGTCGCTTCGGTTTAGGGTTAGATTTACATAAAATGACACCCCTAACCAAACCCAACTCTAACCATAACGCCAGGCGACATATAAAAAAATAAATCAGAAAAAATAGTATAAACCAATATACAAAGTGACATTCTAATGCAAGCACCAAATCTAACCCTAAACCGAAGCGACAATGGTTTAAAAATAGGAAAAAGCAGTTGAGTAACCAATACGTGATAATCACACGAAAACAGGAATTCGTTGTACGATCACGAAAAAAAAAAAAATCAAAAATTTCGTGATAATAGCACGAAAAAAAGAATCAAAAATACGTGACTATATCACGAAACTTTGTGAGACTGGGTAGCTTATTTCCACCTGAAGCGGCGGACGCTCGTCGCGGTTTTGCCGCTGTCCAACTGGGCGGTCAGTCTCCACAGGAGCTGTCCAATTCCTCCTGTCAGCACCACTAACTCTCTCACTCTCTCTGCCCGCCGCAGGATTCCCCTCCGCAGCTACTTCGGGTGCTTGCTGCAGGGCTGACTGTGGATCTTTTTGTGTCGTGTTCGGATATACTGTTGTACTATACTCTCTCCCACCGTTCGTTTGTCTGGCCGGAGCCCGAACGTGTGTGGCTTGTCTCCCCAGTGTCTGTGTGTGCTCCTCGCCCCAGCCGTCTGTTTCGGAGTGGCCTTTGCGCCCAGACGTGCTATTGTCTGTTTACATTCATTATTGTTTAAATAAATATTTTCTGTTATCCGCACTGGAATCCATTTGCCTGTTTTCTTTAGCCTAACAGAAACAGGAATAATTGAGGTTGAGTGATCAAAATTGAATGATGATATCCTTAAAATGCTTACTTATGAAAGCAGCAGCAGTAACACCAGTGACGATAACACCAGTGACAAATCTGCACAATGGCATCTCTAAGAGGGCGGCCACAGTAGCTCAAACCACACTTCTTAAATTGTAAATAAATCACTTAATCATGCAATTGGAAAAATTATATTAATACAATTTCCTTTCCCCTTACTATAAACTGTAGTAACACCAGTGACACATCTTAAGTCCTCGCATGAAATTATCAAATTATTTATCAAATTGCTAAAAGATGAGGAGAGAGTGCACACTCACTATGTGCTTTTCAAAACAGCCATGCCTACAATGAATGTTTGACCCAGGAAGAAGTTGGCAAGGATGTTGATTTTTTTCAAAGTGGTGTTTTTTATAAATTTTAACACCGGTGACATGAGATTGGGGGACAGGTATTCCCCGAGGGGCAACCTTCCGATCGCTCTAATGAAGCCAATACGAAAGTGACTTAAACTGCAATTCATCGACTGGCCGCTTGAGGCAGGCTCCAAAAGGGAGTCAATTCCCATAGACTCCCATGTTAAAAATGTCCAACTTTACAGTAGAAAATAATATGTTTACAGCCTGGTACAAAAAGTGCTTTTGGTCTATATAGCTAATTTTGCCCTTCATGACAACTGTGAGGGGGGTGAATTTTTTTGTAACTCATCCGTTTAAATTATATTAAGCCTTAAACTTCTCCATAATTAAGGGCGTGGCCGCTTGAGTGACGGTTGAACAGCCACTGCTGTCACTAGACTCACGCTAGGCGGGGGTGGTTTCACCTCAGCTTCACCCAAGTCCCGCCTCTTTACCCATTTTCCAAGATGGCGACTGCAGGCAACGCATACTTTAAGCTTCAAAAGCGATCTTTACAAGCCAATGGGTGACGTCACGGACACTACGTCCATATTTTTTTACGGTCTATGATATTTCCTGTAAATTATTTATAATATTTAGTTGATATTTTAGTTTTTTAAGTAGTCTACTAATTAACTGTACTACTTCCCTTTGTATTATGACATTTAAAGGGGGAGAATAATATATTTTTAACTCAAAATATGTCACTAAACCACGACTCCTGACCTGGGGGACAAGCCAATTTCATGGTACTGACCGTGTTCTACAATATATATATATATATATATATATATATACTGCAATTGCAATTTAACTGTCTTACATATGTTTTATTAATAATAAAACACTTCAATTAAAACAAAAACAAAAATATATATTTTGTGTCATTATCTGACAATTTTAAGTGTTTTTCCTGGTGGTTGGGGCTGGGACAGGAAATCCACAATTTTCATAGAATGACCCATATTGCGTTGAAAGACTGATTTTGTTATTGTGATTTAGTTATCTGTTGTTTATCTTCATAATGTTTAATTAAAGCACAAGTTCCCTCTTACACCACTCGTCCCAGGGATTCCCCAGGGTCTTAAAGCTCATAGGGTGCGCACATGCCCAGGTGAAGAGGTGTCATTCAAACCACATAAGTTTGCGATGCAGCTTGCAAATTTTCATTTGAACTATATTCAAATGAAACACCAAATCGTTGAACTTAATCAGTAACGACAAAACTTACGACAGTAGTTGGCTAACGATGCTTTCGGGAAACGCACCCCTGAAACGGCTCTGTCTAAGTTAAGCTGCTGTCCAATCACAACACACTTAACAAGCTACACAATCACAACACACCAAACAAGCTACACAATCACAACACACCAAACAAGCTACACAATCACAACACACCAAACAAGCTACACAATCAGAACTCAATATGTATTTCTGAAGGAGGGACTTTATAGAACAAGAACAAGGAAGACATCAGCCCGTTTTGAGGAAAGTGAAAACAGCACGTTACAGATAAGTAAATTGTGTGAAATAAATACTGTTTTGTTTTACACACTAAACATGAACACATGTTATATTGTGCACTGTAAACACAAACAAAGCTTCAAAAACACAGGAGAGTTAAATAATCCAGTGCCAGTAATTTTAAAAATCCTGATTGTTCTGTTATAAGTATTTTCTCCCCCTGCTGGTCATTTTAAACTTTGCATTTCCCACTTAGGTTTTTTTTATTTTCGTTTTGTTTGACTGTTTTACACATTTTACTCTGTAAATTATCTGATCTTTATCTTCCTGGTGTCAAGCCCTGGGGCCCGTTGTTCGTACGTCGCTTAATACATCCGAGATCAAATGAGACATCCGAGAAGTTTAGATCTGGCTAATTATAATCTCGCTTATTTGGTTCTTTGAACACCACTGCTGTTGATGATTATTATGGCAGGATTGAATTATCTGAGATCACTGCGCGTTCGTGCACTGCAAGAAAAGTCAATACATATCGATAGTAGAAACACTGATCAGCCACGCTGTGATTGGCCAGTTGTTACAATGGCCAAGAACACGCCCATTTTTAACCCCTGCAGTCTGAGAGCTATTGATGGAAGGTTGTGAACGTTTTATGTGACTGAATTTAAAAACCCAGTTAAAGCTACTTTAGTACATAAATCACCATAAATAATTCAAAATTTTCTGTAAAAATTTAATCTTTATATCTTTACTATGCTTGTCAAAGATTGAAATTAATGATTGTAATTAAAATTTGATGCTCCTAAAGTACTTTAAGTCTCTTTTAAAAACAGTTAAATGCTATTTTGTCTGTTTGTAACAGCAACTTAAAAAGCAGAATAAAAAAACACAGGTGGTGGCCCTCCATCTTCATGTGATGTGCTGGCAGGAGTGATGTCTCTAAACTGGCTGATTGTACAGATAATCTCTGGAGCAGTTGCTCTTTCTTAAACCGACAGCCAATGCAACAATTTAATTCCTGATAAATAAAATTTTAATTGTAGTGTATTATAAGATAGTGTTTTCCTCTCTTTTGTGCAGTTGTAGATAATACACCAACACTTTTAGCAGTTTCCAATAATGTGGTAAATAAAGTATGATGTGCAGTAAGGGAATGGTAATGTTATTCTACATCAAAATTTTATAATGTGCACATGACAGTAAAGAAATCCTCTCAGATGGTAGTCCTTTAGAGAAACTATATGCAAGTGGTTAAATAAGTTTACTTCAACTGCATTATTCTTAACTGATTTCTGACTATATTAGCAGTATTCCACGTTAACTGAAAGTCCTGCATCTGCTGAGTCTGCACAGAAAAGTGTAGTAAAGAAGATAAAGATATGTGAAAATATGTGCAAAAAAATTATTTGGTTATTTTGGTCATTTTTGTCACAGAACAGGGACAGGGTAACATATTTGTAGACAACGTTTTAAAGATAGAACAGATAGAAATTACTAAACGAAAACCCTTTCATGCATGACAGCTACTTGACAATCTAAAGACACAACTAAAATAGGAGATTAGTTTATTCAAATGAAAATTATTTCACACTGAGTAATATTCTTTATTGTACATAAAATCTATTAGTGCTGGGTATGATTGATTGCTGTTTTTATTAAGGAAAATTCAAACAAATTTAAAATGAATGTTATCAGCATGTCATTCGTTTAAGAATAATAATCAAACACCTGTTACACAAAAACAAGTCGCACAAGTACAGAAAAAATATATTTGTTATATTATATATTTTTTAAATAACATCGCTAAAAGATTTAATTAATATATTCTTTTTTTATTACGTGTTGAATTTGAAAAGCTCTTTATATTAATCATGCATCTTACGCAGATTGCGCTCGTATAATAAAGAATACGCGACTGCGTCAGACTTTCCGTATCACATCCGCTTAAAAAGGTACAAACTAATCGTGTTTACATGAAATAAGCCTGCTCCCGAGCAGGTTTGAGCTTACGGACCTGTTGCTATGACAGCAAGTTTAGAATGAGCTTCGAAGAACCAAATAATCCAAGATCATGCCAAATCATCAACAATCGAATCCAGCTAACTGAGTTAGCGACGTACGAAGAACGGGCCCCTGGTAACAGAAGCAAGGCGTGGATCCCTCACAACACCTCAACAAACACACAAGACTTTATTTTCATTATTATTTATTTGATTTTCATAAAGCACAGAGGGTCAAAAACAATAGCAGTATGATAATATCATTTTAATATCATATTACACTTGACCTTCATATAGACTTTGAATCAAGCAATCAAAGAAAAAAATCAGACTGCTAAATAAACTTCAAATTTTAGATGCTAAATCATTGACACAAACAAACACACTTATTTTAACTATTTAACATTACTTATTTGAAAATAAAAACTACATAGATGAATTATTAACACTAATAATTAATTTAATTTAATGATTGCTTCATTAAAATGTTCAATTAATCAATCAATACTTTATAAAGAAATAAATAAAATAAAGAACAAATGACATCTGTGACCTTGTCTGTGAAATCCAGAGGAGCATCAAAGTTTGATTTCTGATTGATTTCAATCTTTGTCATGATCTTACTCAGTTAATATTAAATATATCAAGGTTATATTTTCACACAATGTTCTTTACATTATGTAGGAAGATTGTTTATGTATGCATTAAATGTCTTTATATATTGCTGGAAACAAATTTTGTTTCCAGCAATATATAAAGACACATGACAAAACAATAAAGAAGCAATTAAATTAATCTATACAACCAATAAGATTTGTCATACTTTTACAACGTAAATCCATTTTGCTCGAAAAGGAGTGGGTCGAAGTAAGACTTCATTCAGTTAATCCAGTTACAATTAACACAAAAAATAAAGATATAAATCTAATTGCTTCCTTAACATACCTTTCTAGTTTCATTAGTAGTATGGCATGATTAGCTATATATTCAGAACCATCATATCCCCTAAACTCATGAACTTTGAAAATTTAAATCATAAGACCTGTATTTGTTTATGTATCTGCATCCGGAGAGGGAATCAAGCCAGAAGATCTCTCTTTTTTGGCTTCACAATTTAAACAGTGTACATCAACTAAAGTGCTAATACTTTTTAAATTTTCAATGCATGAAATAACAAAGACAAACATTAAGAAAAACATTATTATTAAACATTACCTGATTGTTTTAAGATTGAAGATAACTATTTTGAAACCTACACAGCTCATTTCTGGAACAGACAGGCAGCTAAATTATGTCATAATTGATCTCCAGTGTTATCCTTAAAAAATAAATATTATTTAGAATAATTGAATATAAATGTTTTAAATGGTCATACTGCTTCAGTTACAAAACCTTACAATGATACTCACATGAACATTAGGGTGCAACAAAGTTCTTGTCACAAATTAATTAAAGACATGGACCATTATTCACTGTCAATCATTTTATATTCTGGGTCTAAACTTGTGTTTTAATAATTACATAATTTAATATAAACGTGTTATGATCAATCAATATTATTTGTTAGAAAATTACTTTTTTTTTCAATTCATTCCTTATTAGAAAAAAAGAAACCCTGGGGAAGACCCTTATAGTCGTAGATGTTGTGTCCTGTATGATCAAACACTACTTGGAAACAAGGGCGCAGATGTGTTATAACGAAGGGATAACTAAACTAAACTAAAAAACGCTTCTAAATATTATTAAAGACAAATAATCAAATGATTATACAAATTACAACATCATTGCAAAACCACAAATCACATGAAATCAGTCCACTGCTTTATCCGGAGACAGATGCTCAGCGTGCATTTGATCTGATTGTGCCAAAATAAAGAGTTTACTTTCGTGTAGTTTGGTCTCAAAATAAAGCTCTGAATCTCAGCTCTGTGCTCGCGCTGTTTTCACCTCGCTAAACTTATAAAACACCACGGTTTTTATTCAATATTTCAGAGGAGAAAACACAATCGGTGGCGACTCGAGAAGGCGCGCAGTCACAGACAGATTGAGTCTATAAGGTTCTCATGTGTTGTATAAGCGCGCGGCGCCTCTCGGCAGTCCACCATTACTGATCGAGTTCAGTTCTTGTGACAGTTCAGATCTATTTAGAAGAATGGCAGAAACCGCTCCAGCTCCAGCTGCTCCACCGGCCAAAGCGCCCAAGAAGAAAACTGCAGCCAAGGCGAAGAAAACGGGTCCGAGCGTGAGCGAGCTCGTCGTCAAAGCTGTGACAGCCTCCAAGGAGAGAAGCGGCGTCTCCCTCGCTGCCCTAAAGAAAGCGCTCGCCGCCGCCGGCTACGACGTGGAGAAGAACAACTCCCGCGTCAAGATCGCCATCAAGGGTCTGGTGACTAAAGGCACCTTGGTTCAGACTAAAGGCACCGGCGCGTCTGGCTCATTCAAGCTGAACAAGAAGCAAGCAGAGACCAAGAAGGCCGCTACTAAAGCAAAGAAGCCCGCAGCCAAAAAGACCGCAGCTGCCAAGAAGCCCAAGGCTGCAGCAGCAAAGAAGACCGCCGCAAAGAAATCTCTGAAGAAGGCAAAGAAGCCCGCTGCCACAGCCGCTAAGAAGGCGACGAAGAGCCCCAAGAAGGCAACCAAGAGCCCCAAGAAGGCAAAGAAGCCTGCGGCCCCTAAGAAAGCAGCAAAGAGCCCCAAAAAGGCGAAGGTTGCGAAGCCCAAGACGGCAAAGCCTAAAGCGGCCAAGCCTAAAAAGGCCGCACCCAAAAAGAAGTAAAGTCACCAGCTGAGGTGTTTTGCTCTGGAAACAAACGGCTCTTTTAAGAGCCACCCACCACCACACAAAAGAGTTTCATATCTGTAATGATGTGTTTATTTACACTTTACTGTAGTTTAATTTAAACGATCAAATGAACCCTTGTGAGAGTACTTAGTTGGCTGTTTCTAATGATCAAAGGGTGAATAAACACAAAGGGGCGGTTTCCCGGACAGGGATTAGACTAGTCCTAGACTTAAACACTTTTAAGAGCTCTCCAAACTGAAAACAACTTGCACTGACATATCTTAAAATACATCAGTGCTGTTTGTTTTACCTCAAAATGCACACATGTAATGTTTTTAGTGAGGCATGTTTGTTAAAACTAGTTATATTTCCTAATTAAACTAAGGCCTAGTCCTGGATTAAGCTAATCCTGGTCCGGGAAACCACCCCAAAGGGTTTTGATTGATCCAGGACTTGGCCTTAGTTACATAAGAACATGATTTAAGTAGTATTTACAAATAAAACAAACAATACCAGTGTGCATCTTAAGACAAAACATTATCATTAATGTATGTTAAGATATGTCAGTGTAAAATATTTTACCTTTATCCCATTTTAATACCGAACTAAGATAAGCCCTAACTGGGAAACCACCCCAAAAGTATTTGAATTTAAAATTAATAAACTGGCAGCGGTTTGCATCACTTATGTGAATTGGTTTAAGAAGTGCATGCAATTAATTTATCGCATTTTAAACATAATTATAGGTATAGAAACTTATTTATATTATTTATTTACATTCAAGATTCAAAATAGATTTATTGGCATGGTTAAACAGTATCTTTACATAGCCAAAGCATAAAGGTATTAAACAAATTTACAAACAAAATATGTTTATAAAACAAATGTAAGTATTATATCTGTGTCCGTGGAATAAGAAAATAAAACGACGTGAAGGAACAGAACTGTATTACTAGGCAGGCAGACCGAGGGGGTGGGGTTGAAGTTTGGAGGGAAGTTTACTGATTGGTTTACAGGTTTAACAGAATCCAACCAATAGGCGACTGACAGACGGGTTTAAATACGAGAGGCTCCAGCTGCATGACTTACATTTCTCTTGTGAGTTTGTGTTTGTCAGATCAGAACTAAAATGAGCGGCAGAGGTAAAACCGGCGGTAAGGCGAGAGCGAAGGCCAAGACTCGCTCATCCAGAGCTGGACTGCAGTTCCCCGTCGGCCGTGTTCACAGACTTCTCCGTAAAGGCAACTATGCTGAGCGTGTCGGTGCCGGTGCTCCCGTCTATCTGGCCGCAGTGCTCGAGTATCTGACCGCTGAGATCCTGGAGTTGGCCGGAAACGCCGCTCGTGACAACAAGAAGACTCGCATCATTCCCCGTCATCTGCAGCTGGCGGTGCGCAATGACGAGGAGCTGAACAAACTTCTGGGCGGTGTGACCATCGCTCAGGGCGGCGTGCTGCCCAACATCCAGGCTGTGCTGTTGCCCAAGAAGACCGAGAAGCCCGCCAAGACCAAATAAGCGAACACGAGTTCACTTCAACACAAAGGCTCTTTTAAGAGCCACCCAATGGATCCATAAAAGAGCGAAATTAGTAGCTTTGAGATTTTTGAAGCTTCAACGTTATGGTTTATGATTTGTGTTGAAGCATGATTAATCAACACGTGCTGTGTGTACGAAAATACTAATTAATAAGCAGTATGTGCTTATCTGTATCTAATTAAAGTGATCAAATTCTGAGTTCGTTCTTTTTGCTCAATCAATTTTCACTGCGCTCTCAATTGTATGTGATAAGGTCTTTACCTTAAGTTTGACGGCTAAAAATCTGTATTTAAACTCTTAATGAAATTGAAAGTGGAGTTAAAAGGACAAACGTTTCGGCTTGTTGTCATCGTCAGTGACTTCATCTTCATAATGATCTGGTTGTTTCCATGTCGTGGTTGTTTTAATGGCAGCCCTTTTTGTCATGACAGACAGATTTCACATTATTAAAGTTTCTCCTAGCATTGCAGTTTGTCATTTTGCAAAATTTTATTAAAGGCTTTGATGCTTTCTGATTCGGAGAAAACGTTTCCAGGTGTGTGTGAGACAGAGAGAGAGACTCCACTGCGAAATATAATCATGCAGATAAATCAGTATTACAATATTAAAAAATACAGATTGATGTATAAGATTAAGACTTTCTTTTGAACAGGTATCGCGCAGCCATTGGTCCTCTGTCCTGATCAGGCTGATCAGACGTCACGCATTAGCCAATCACATATCCCTGTTTCGCTCATAGATATGTATATAAAGGCTAGATGGCTCGTCCGCGCTGATGGCCAATTGAGTGGAACGTCCGCATTTTGGCGGCCATCTTAAGACAGGGCGCTCGCTCACTCGTAGCATTGAGTTTTAATGATGCAGGTACTTTTAAATGACCATAACTTGCTTAATTTTTTACCGATTTTCAAACGGATTGGTTTGTTATAAACGTCAAAGATGTACCTATGACACTGAATACGTATACTAAAAATAAATAAAAAATTCATGAAACATGTTAAAGCATCCAGAATTATAGCCACGTTAATAACGTTTGTAAAAAAACAAACCGTTTGTAAATCCGTCAAGAATTCAGCAAGTTACGAGCATTTTAGTTTGCGTATGTCACTCACCTTCCGTCCACAGCAGCAGGGAGCAGCACTATGGCAGCACTGACCTAAGATGGCCGCCAAGTGACGACACAGCTGACTCCGCCTTGAGCCATCTAGCCTTTATATACATATCTATGGTTTCGCTGACGTAGTTCGCATTCTAGTCTTTAAAAGCAGGCAGCACGGACCTAACACACATTGTTCCGTTAAGAACGCACGAGAGACATCAGCAGCAATGGCAAGAACCAAGCAGACCGCTCGTAAATCTACTGGAGGCAAAGCCCCAAGGAAGCAGCTCGCTACTAAAGCCGCCCGTAAGAGCGCCCCGGCCACCGGTGGAGTGAAGAAGCCTCACCGTTACAGGCCCGGCACCGTGGCTCTGAGAGAGATCCGCCGTTATCAGAAATCAACCGAGCTGCTGATCCGCAAACTTCCCTTCCAGCGTCTGGTGAGAGAAATCGCTCAGGACTTCAAGACGGATCTGCGCTTCCAGAGCTCTGCCGTCATGGCCCTGCAGGAGTCCAGTGAGGCTTACTTGGTCGGTCTGTTTGAGGACACCAACCTGTGCGCCATCCACGCCAAGAGAGTCACCATCATGCCCAAAGACATCCAGCTGGCCCGCCGTATCCGCGGAGAGCGCGCATAAACATGTGATCACAACAACACCCAAAGGCTCTTTTAAGAGCCACCCAAATACCCTAAACGAGATAACTTCTATTAATGTTTAGCATGAATATAAGTACAACTAGTTTACTTAAACTAGTTTGCGCGTTGGACATATATTTAGCCTTACCTCCCATTAAAAAAAAAAGGATATGTTGCAAAAACATGACACTAGGCAGAAGTCATTAAAGCAATATACTGAAAAATCATTCTGTTGTCAAGTTCTGTGTTGCACATTTGAAAAATTATTGGAACTGTTGTCAACAAGAAAAACTTTTGACATATAAAATATAGCTTCACATATGTATATTAATAACCACCAAAAAGTGACCGATATTAAAAAACGTATAGCTTTAATGCGTGGTTTCCTGAACAGAGATTAGCTTAAGCCAGGACTAGGCCTTAGTTTAATTAGGAAATATAATTAGTTTGAACAATCATGCCTTATTAAAAACATTACTTGTGTGAATTTTGAGGCAAGTTGTTTTCAATTTGGACAGCTCTTATACTTATTTTAGTCTAATCCCTGTCCCAGAAACCGGCACTAAATGAAATAAAGGGGGTCTGTTTTCAGCGTGGTCAGATGTTTTCATTGTATGGTGTCTCCAACAGGTCCTGTAGACGACCATAAAAGTCCTGTGCTGCAACACTGCGGTATGCATTTTAGCTGCAGTCATGTCTGGAAGAGGCAAAGGCGGTAAAGGACTCGGAAAAGGAGGCGCTAAGCGTCATCGTAAGGTTCTCCGTGATAACATCCAGGGTATCACCAAACCCGCCATCCGTCGTCTCGCTCGCCGTGGTGGTGTCAAGCGTATCTCCGGTCTTATCTACGAGGAGACCCGCGGTGTTTTGAAGGTGTTTCTGGAGAATGTTATCCGTGACGCCGTCACCTACACCGAGCACGCCAAGAGAAAGACCGTCACCGCTATGGATGTCGTGTACGCGCTGAAGAGACAGGGACGCACACTGTACGGTTTCGGAGGTTAAACGAGTAAAAGGAAAAAACAAAACCCAACGGCTCTTTTAAGAGCCACCCAAACTTTCATCTAAAGAGCTGAACCTTAAAGTGACATTTCTTAATTTTTAATGTGGTTCATTGAGATGCGTTTTTCATAAAACGTACACTTTCTGACACTGATAATTTTTGATGTTTGTGGTAAACTGTTTTTTTTTTTTTAAACTGTGTTTGGTATCATTGAGCACAAATACGTAATGTTATTGTTTCTTTATTCCTCTTTGCGATTGTTTTGACGAAGGTTAAGAGGCTGTTCAACTCAGCGTCCAGATTTTATTTTGTGGTCCAGATAATTGCAGTACGAGACCATAAAGAGGATATGAGCAAAGGCGAAATCGCAGGTAAATTCGTTTATAATATAAAAATGTTTATTGTTTTTAGTTATGAATTAGTCAAGAGCTTTTGGAAAGAAATTAATTTTCAACAAAGAAACACACTGGCATGGCTGTTATACTCTACAATATTCGTTTTATAATTAATTATGAGATTGTGCACATTATTGGGTAGAACCAAATTAGAAGAATATCAGTAGAAGAATATATACAAAAATAAAAGAGAAATGAGTTAAAGAGCGGGAAATGAGAACAAAGAAAAATGAAGAGGATGGGGGAAGGGCGTTCAAATGTAAGACTGGATGTAAGTCCGCTTTCATTGGCTCTCTTTCTGACCCGTCAAACTCTGACCTGACCAATAGAAACATTTAAAGGGTGGGCTAACAAAGACATCCAATCAGAGCACGGTCTCTGTTTGCTGAACATTTACATAGAGCTGGGTATAAATAACCCTGCACGTTACCTCAAGATTATTCAGTTTCGTTTGAGATTTGAAGTATCATCATGCCTGAGCCAGCAAAGCCCGCGCCCAAGAAGGGTTCAAAGAAAGCCGTCACCAAGAGCGCCGCTAAGAGTGGAAAGAAGCGCAAGAGGTCCAGGAAGGAGAGCTACGCCATCTACGTGTACAAAGTCCTGAAGCAGGTTCATCCCGACACCGGCATTTCTTCAAAGGCGATGGGCATCATGAACTCTTTCGTCAACGACATCTTTGAGCGCATCGCCGGTGAGTCTTCTCGTCTCGCTCACTACAACAAGCGCTCCACCATCACCTCGAGAGAGATCCAGACCGCCGTGCGTCTCCTGCTGCCCGGTGAACTCGCCAAACACGCCGTGTCTGAGGGAACAAAGGCCGTCACCAAATACACGAGCTCCAAGTAAAGCCGAGAGTACCCAATCTGAACCCAAAGGCTCTTTTAAGAGCCACCCACAATTTCTATAAAAGAGCTTCTAATGTGGAATTCATGCATACGGTAATAAACTCTTTCATTGTGATGTTCGGTGTTGAATGTCACGTTTGATTTCAATAAGCACTTAGTGTTAGTTCATCCCTAAGTTACAGTTTGATCATAAATCACTTACCCCGGTTGTCTTCATAAACCATTTTTAGATATTTTGATGAAAAGTTGTGATTGTCCCATAAACTGCAGTTTGATTTTTTTTTTTCAAAACAAGCCCTGAAAAGAATGAAAAACATCGCCAAAAACGTTTATGTGCCATTAACAGTTCAATTATAATATTATGAAGTGACAAGAACACTTTGGTGCGCAAACAGTTTTCAACAGTTTATTCTCCTTGGTCCTTCACAACACGTTCATGAGCAGACTTCAGCGCCCGGTGATGTAGTTGTCAGCATACAGACACAGAATACACTGGCAGATTATTTGTTCATGTATACGGCTGTTTGAGTAATGTTTACAATGTTTGCATAATTAAATACAATAAAGAGGGTGCATGCGGTGTAGTCTGCTTGTAAATTGAGACATTTGCTGAGTTGCTAAGTTGAAATACAGTCCTGCAGCAATGCAAGAGGCACTTTTAAAAATGTTTAATTTAATCCTACAAACTGGACACTTTCCTGAAACCTGGAGTACAGGTTTAATACACCCGCTATATAAGAGCGGAGACAAATTTGACCCCAATAACTACAGAGGCATTTGTGTAAATAGTAATCTAGGGAAGACTTTCTGTTGTATCTTAAATGCTCGGATTCAGGCCTTCCTTACCAAACACAACGTCTTAAGTAAAAGTCAGATTGGATTTTCACCAAACCACCGGACCACGGACCACATTTATACACTACAGACGCTAGTCAATCAACACGTTCATCATAAAAACAAAGGCAAAGTTTATGCATGTTTCGTTGACTTTAAAAAAGCATTCGACTCGATATGGCACGGCGGCTTATATTATAAAATTCTACAATCAGGCATAGGAGGAAAAGTATATGACATCATTAAATCCATGTACTCAGAAAACAAGTGCGGAGTTAAAATCGGTGACAAAAGAACAGAATTTTTCACACTGTTAAAAAAATCCGTAAATTTAGGGGTCCCTTTACCGTGAATTTGCTACGGATTCGCTCCGTTTTGCGAAATACGGAAAGTGTGCCGTTGCGCAAGGCAGTATGGGTAGATTTTTCTCCGCCAGCCAGAATTTTCCGACGCCATTACACTCAGCGCGGTCAGTGCCAGCCTGAAGTTCTGCGAGTCACGTGGAAAGTTGTAAACAGGTTGGTTGTGTGTAATGAGAATAGGAATGGAGTGTCACCTCTCAAACAAAATATATTAAGTTTAACACATGATAATCACGTTTTTGTTCATTTCATCAAATTATTAGTTGGTTAATTTTGTCTCGAAGGTTTCTAACAGCATTCCAACCGGCGCTATACAGGCCAGGGTAGTGGCTCGCAGCTGAGCACGGGACCTTTGCTGCTAGCTGCGTTAGCTTTGGCATGTCGGCTGCGCTTCCTATGTACCAGGTACGTCAAAAGCCCATTTTTTGTTCCCCCTCATACATTAAGTTGGTCTCGATAGGCAGTTGGTAGTCGTGTGTGTGTGTGTTTCATGTCGACATCTGAATGTGTGTGTTTCGCGTATTTTGAAGCGTGAGTGGACGTTTGCTGCTAGCTGCGCTAGCATTAGCCCGCCGCATGCGCTTCATAAGTACGTCAAAAGCCATTTTTTTATTCCTCGTACATGAAATTTGGTCTCGATAGTCAGTTGGTAGCCGTGTTTATTTCATGTCGACATCTGAATATGTGCGTTTCGCGTAATTTTGAAGCGTGAGTGGACGTTTGCTGCTAGCTCCGCTAGCATTAGCCCGCCGCCTGCGCTTCGTAAGTAGGTCAAAAGCAAATTTTTTGTTCCTCGTACATGAAATTTGGTCTCGATAGTCAGTTGGTAGCCGTGTGTGTTTCATTGTAACATTTGAATGTGTGCGTTTTGCGTTATTTTGAAGCGTGGGTGGACGATGGCCCGTTTGCCCAGCTAATGTTAGCCCATACGTTTTGTGTATGTGTATGTAAATTAGCCACGTGTGTGTGTATGTAAATTAGCCACGTGTGTGTGTATTGTTATAGCTCGCTGTGTTACGTTACCATACTACTGAGAATGGCAATAATTAAAAGGGGTGATGATTAAGTAGAATCAGATTTCCCCTGTGTATTATAGGACTTTCCATTCCCTAAAGTGAAACAAGCAGTGAGGAAAACATTGCAGCCCAAAGAGAGTGGCCCATGCAGCCCAAAGCAGATTGCTCATTTGAAGGTATATGAAAAGTTAATGTGCTTCACTGTGCTGATCTGAATTTATTGTTTTCATATTGATTCTGTTCTGATTCTGTCCATCCTTCACTTGGCAAATTTAATCTCTTAAACATGTTGACTTGTAACATTTGTGGCTTTAATGCCCGGTCTTCGACTGATTACTTGAAACACTGCCGAACACACAGAAATAATAATAATGTATTTTTTTTATGTGGCCATAGGGATTGCAGAAGGAAGCTTAAGACATATAGTAGCCTTGCTGTGCATATGTCACGAGCACATGTAGACAGTAGGAGCACACAAACATGGAACCGCAATGTGTCTGTACAGTTAAAGTGCTCGTTTAATTTTTGCAGCAGTGAATATGCTGATCTTAAAACTTTAAAGTGTCATTTGAGTGGTCACATAGATGAGGGTTTGACTGTAACATGTCCCTTTGATGGATGTTCTAAGACATTCAATGTAAAGTCATCCTTTTTAACGCATATTTCCAGATACCATAAAGGGTGGGATGTTACCAAGATAGCCCCAGTTCATATATGTGAACTAACAGAACGGTCTTTCCAAGGTGAAGGATCGCATGTAGAACCTGTAGAACTTGAAGAACCTGAAAGTTTTAACGTTGATGCAGAACAAAGTGATAATTTCTGCAGTGATCAAGTGAAAGACAACTTCACGGAGAGTCTTGCTCAGTTTTACTTGGGTTTACAGGCAAAATATTTGGTCCCAGCCTCCACAATAACAGATATAGCACATGAAATGAGAACTATAAGTGATATTCAACAGGAATATACTGTGGATGCACTAGCCCGTGAACTGGGGCAGTACGGTGTTCCAAAGGAGACTGTAACATCTCTTGGGAATAGTGTATACGAGCAGAGCCCTATGCACAAAGCATTACATGAAAAGGGTCATTTAACTACGCAACACAAGAGGCTGAAATATTACAAGTCACACTATGACTATGTTGAACCTGTTGAAGTCTTTCTTGGACGCAATCGCAGTGGCCAGAAGAGGCACTATCATTACATCCCAATACTGGAAACCCTCAAAGTAATCCTGAAACGGCAGGGTTTAGATCAGCACAGTCCTAGTTCAAATTCTGAAGATGAGGTACTCTGTGATGTCACTGATGGGTGGGCCATCAAATCCAATGCCATGTTTTCCTCAGACCCAGACAGTTTAAAGGTAATGCTCTTTCAGGATGCTTTTGAGGTGGCTAATCCACTCGGATCTGCCAAGACAAAGCATAAAGTATTGGCTGTCTACTTCACACTTGGAAATTTTCATCCACACCAACGATCAACTGTTGATCAGATACAGTTGGCATTACTCTGTGTAGAGAAAGATTGCAAATACTTTGGAATGGATAAGATTTTCAATAAGCTAGTGTCAGACTTGTGTGAGCTGGAGGAAAGGGGCATATCTTTCAATGGAAAGATATATAAAGGCACTGTTGCGTGCATAATGGGAGATAATCTGGGTTCCCACATGATTGGTGGCTTTACAGAAAATTTCAGCACAGCTCAATATTTCTGCAGATACTGTTTGGCAACAAAAAGTGAATTTCAGTCGAACCCTCTCACAGTTTTCGCTCATAGAAATCCAGCTGATCATAACGAGACTGTGCGGTTTCTGGAAAGTAACGATGAAGTACACACTCTTCACGGTGTGAAATGTGACAGTGTTTTCAACAAACTGTCTAACTTTCATGTGTGTCAGCCAGGCTTACCAGCTTGTTTAGCTCATGATCTGTTTGAGGGGGTAGTAGATTATGATTTGGCATTATTTTTGCAGTTCATAAT
Organism: Paramisgurnus dabryanus; assembly: GCF_030506205.2. Taxonomy (NCBI): domain Eukaryota; kingdom Metazoa; phylum Chordata; class Actinopteri; order Cypriniformes; family Cobitidae; genus Paramisgurnus; species Paramisgurnus dabryanus. The sequence continues at coordinate 25,794,558 of NC_133337.1, forward strand.
CAGAACACAAAAGTGGTTCAGTTATGAGGTTCTTAATGAAAGAATCAAATCATTTCCTGGTGAAAGCAGCGACAAGCTAAACACCATTCCCACTACAGGAGCAAGGCTTGGAGGGCATGCAGCCCAAAACAGGTGGCTTTTGAGATTCTTGCCTGTTTTGGTGCATGACACAATTGAAGATGCTGATAATGAAGTATGGGGACTGGTACTACTTCTGAGGGAGCTTGTTGAATTCGTCTGTGCACCTCGGCTCTCAGAGTCGCAGATTGCTTTCATGAAGGGACTGATTGAACAGTATGTGGAATTGAGGCAAGAGTTATTTCCAAGAGTTCAACTTAGACCGAAACACCACTATCTGCTTCACTATGCCCACTTGACTTTACAATTTGGCCCACTCATATATACTTGGACAATGCGCTTTGAATCAAAACATTCTTATTTTAAAAGGTGCATTAGGGCAAGTAAGAACTTCATAAATGTAACCAAGTCTCTGGCTGAACGGCACCAGTTGCTTCAGGCTTATCAGTCTTGTGGTACCTTGTTTAGTCCCCAGGTTCATGTCTCAGACTCAACACGGTTCTATCCAGAGCTCTATGACCAGAACATAAAGACAGTGGTTGAAGAATTTGATTTGAACTCAAGTAACTCAGTTGTCACAGAGAGAGTGCAGGTTAAAGGCACTACATATGCAAATGGAATGCTGGTCTTACTGAGCTATGCCAAAGGACAACTGCAGTTAGGACAAATAGCAAGCATTTTTGTAAAAAATGAGATTACTGTCCTACTTTTGCTTCGAGGGAAAACTGCCAGCTGGGTACCTGAGCTTGGACTCTATGAACTTGATGAAAATGCTTCTGACCTGTTCAGTTGCCATGATTTGAACAAAATTGATGATTATCATCCACTTTATTCTTACCAGAGAGGTACTCGGTGGCTCGTTCCTCTTAAACACACACCAACATGGAACTTGTGAAAAACTATGTCAAGAAAGCAATGCCATCGCTTAGTAGTGATCAGATGGATACACTGATGGCTAAACTGGAGGAATTAGGAGTTCTCTCTGTAGATGACCTGAGCCTTGTTGACCCGGAGGACATTAAAGACACTCTGCCATTTATTCAGTGCAAAAGATTCGTCAGAGCTGTCAAAGCATTGGAATCAGGTGAGTTTTTGCCCCTCTGTTTAATGCAAGTTTTCTAAGACTAAAAAGGTTTATTCAAAAAATGCATAAAAAGGTTGCCATCAGCTGTACATGGTGAAAAAGTACACTTCCATAGTCTACTTAAAGTGCTTTATTTTCATGCACTAATTTTGTACTTAATATACTAAAAATTCTTCTTTAGTACTTCTTAAGATAATCTTAAGAACATCCAAGTGTACTTCACTGTGCTATTTTGAGACACCATAAATATGAACTAAAATGTGCTAAAAATGTATTTAGGTACCACTTGTAGCAAACTTAAACGCATCTTTGTTTGAAATTTGGGTTCAAGTTTAATACAAGTGTTAAATGAGTACATTTTTTAATACAGAGATAGTATGTTAAAAGTGCATTTTAGTTCAAATTTATGGTGTCTCAAAATAGCACAGTGAAGTACACTTAGATAATCTTAAGAACATCTTAAGAAGCAATAAAGATGAACTTTTAGTTTATTAAGTACAAAATTAGTGTGCGAAAATAAAGCACTTTAAGTATATTATGAAAGTGTACTACTTTTTCACCTGGGTACCCTATAATTGGTTTTCGTAATTAGGTCCATTTGTATTCCTGGTGGACCCATACTGGACATTAAGGACCAATGTATTAATTGATTCGTAACAATCGTGATGTGTTTAATTTATGGAGATGTGTGTCATGTCATCCATAGATTCACAAGCTCCATCGCAGTTTACCAGGCCTGGCCCCTCCTCAACACCTGAGCCACATAGGTTTCAGCTGCCTTCAACACCACCTGAGACAGCCGACTCCCCATCCCAAGACACATATTCTGTTCCATGGCACAAATTTCCCTCAAAAGTCATGGATGACTTACGTGAAAAGAAGTACATAATGGGGAAAGACAGACGAGAGATGGTTCGGATCGTCGCTGAAGATTACCTCCACAAACACCCAGGAAGACCTGGTAGACAAAAGCTGAGGGAACTCGCCAGTATGATTGTAGGACAATATCCTGCCTCCTTCAAGCTGACAGAGCCGTTTGGAAACAAACCTTTTGCAAAAGATGGTTCTGAAACTTTATTTCGTCAGCTGGAACACAGAATTGAAAATATGAAGAGGCCACAAAGCTCACTGAAGAGGCGAGCAGGGGGTGAAAATTCAACAAAGAAAAGGCCCAGGAATTCAGATCAGTATGGATGTGTGGCGTGGGATCCAATCATTGAGGGGACTGTGTGCAGAGAAGACCTGCTGTCTAAACGAGATGACTTGAAACGTGCCTTTCAAACCCAGGATCTTCAGGTGGGTCTGCAATCATCCATTTTTTTCTTGTGTTGTAAGGACACGTGAAATTGTAGGACACATTGTGAAATTGTAGATCGTCTGACATCACTACACCCATAGTCTATTGAAATTGATATCCTGTTTTATTATTTTAATTGGTTAGTTTGACTAACTGTTCGACTGTTTGACTAACTGCCTTATATCTTTAGGAGTCATCTGTTAGAAAATTGATGACTGAAACATATCCCATTCAGCGTGAAATCCTCAACGATGCTGATACCCCTATTGGCGTTGTAAAGGAGGAGTGGCCGTTCCTGTTTGAAGTTCCTCACCTGTTTGATCATGCATCCAAACTCCTTGGCTTCTCTGTACAAAACAAGCTGGCACAGGTGTGTTGTTACTGTTATTGTTATGATTGTGCTGTGCTGCTCCATATGGAGAGAATTTTGTCTTTATTAATCAAAAAAAAGATTTGCAACCAAAAAGAGAGTTGAGACCAAAAAAAGATAAACTGGCAATCAATCAAATAGAATAAATTGGATGAACAATCAAATAGAATAGATTTGAGACCAAAAATCAGGAAGTGGCAACCAAAAAAGCAGAACATTTGAGATCAAAACAGAACAGGTTGCAAATAAAAAAGGAAATAATTCGAATTTTGTTTTTTGTGTTCAAATTTCTCTCCATAGCTGCATTTATTTGGAGACCAAACAAAAATGAGTGTTAGTCTTATGTACCTGTACAAAATTAACACCTTGAACCTTGAACAGGAACTTTCCAAAAAAGAAAAGGGGATCAATGACTTCCTTGACTCCAAAGGGATGAAGACGGGCGAAGGTCCAATACAGCTCATCTGTGGCATTGCAAAATACTTCAAGGAAGACTCTTATAAACTCTTCGACAAAAAAGAGGTAGATGTTGTAAATTTTAAACTATGTGCAAGATAATTATTTGCATCCAGTGGTGAACCAAGTAACCAATCACAGTATATGAAGTATAGATTCCCCTAATTGTGCTGCTGATATTCTCTATAAACTCTCTCTCTATAAACTATTTACATTAATGTCTGTGCTTAATGGCTACCTCTGTCTTATGAAGACACTAGCAGATAGTCAATTTGCCAGCAGGTTTGTGTGCACTAGAAACATTAATTCATGTGTTATGTCTGTCACCAAAACAGATCTCTGCAGATCCTGAAGTCGAACTCCCAGTGACCCCATGCATCCTAGTCAGAGGTTTGTAGTTAAATATTTTTTGTATCTCAGCGAGCTGTTTTATAAGCTGTTGTTTTGTCGTATTTATCAAAGAAATGTTTTCCTTGCCTTAAAATATAGGATTTTTTTTACATGGTGCTCAGAATTGTTATTTTTTTTCTTTATCTTTTTTTATTTGTGTTAAAGGTGACCAGCAATTCAAGATTGCTCTTGATGGGTTACTTGTCAATGACCACATCACCTCTCCCATTGTGGCTTTGAGCTACGTCTTCTCCATGTTTTATGTCTGCAACATCCAATACCCACCGGAGATGGCTTTTACTCTCGAATTCATGCAAAGGTAAGCACTCATTGTTTGGAAATACTTTGTAAATGTGACTTTTCCATGCCTTTCTGCATCCGACCTGCTTTTTGTCAATCTACACCAAACCCCTTTGTCTGAGATGTACAGGCTCAAAATGTGTCGCCACATGCTGTGAGCTTTTAGATCAGCTGTTATTGGCTTATGATCCCCCTGAATATGGATTTGTTCGTAGATTTTGTAGCTTCCCGTTGAAGACTATTGTTGGAATAAATGTGTCATATTTTTTTAAATGGCTGGTAACATGCTTTTTGCTTTACATAGTGTCCGAAGTCAATCAAAAACAAAACAAACATAACATGATTCTAGTTTGAAAATGGAGTAAAAACATATTTTTCTTAGAATGGATTCTTGAGACAAAATTCGTTTGAGTTATCTCTTTAAAACCATTAGCACCTGAGACCAGGTTATGTCAGTGGTGGTCAAACCTTTTCATGTCAAAGACACACAAACTGAAATGTATTTGGCTGCAGACTCAAACCTAAAAATATGTTGTTCCAGGGACCCCCTCCAGAAGTAAAGTCTAAACATATTCATTTAAAAAATAATACATGCTGGATTCATGCCCAAATGTTAATACTTTGATTAGGGGTGTGACGAGACACTTAATCCATGAGACGAGACGAAACACGAGATTGGGTTCACGAGAACGAGACGATATTTTTTACACTTTTTAAGAAAACCTCAATGATAAAATAAATGAATAAGAAACTGAAATCACATTATTTTTAAATGTTTTAACTAATCAAGGACTGGCCCTAACAATTATTTTGCTAACTGATAATGAAGTGATTTGTTATTTTGGGGTAATAAAAATAGACCCAAGTGAGCAGTAGCATTTAAAATTATTAAATAATATTAAATTATTATATAATAACGAAGATGCAATAATAATTGGTTCAAATAAAGTATTAAAACCAAGTTACTTTAAACAACATTAAAGGTGCAGTGTGTAATTTTTAGAAGGATCTCTTGACAGAAATGCTAAATAATATACAAAACTAAATTATCAGGGGTGTTTAAAGACCTCTAATAATGAACCGTTATGTGTTTATTGCCTTAGAATTAGATGTTTTATCTACATACACAGAGGGTCCCCTTACATGGAAGCCGCCATTTTGTGCAGCCATGTTTCTATAGAAGCCCTTAACGGACAAACTTTTTTACTAAGTTGTCTCCAACGATGACATGTTTGTCCGGTGGCGGCTACTGTAGCTTCTCTATGTGTTTTAAAATCAAGAGGTGAGCAGTGGGGACTGAGCCGTTGGTTGCAATTCACAACCTCACCACTAGATGCCGCTAAAATTTACACACTGCACCTTTTACAAACACATTACATTTGTGCCCTACAAATAAAAAGCATTATGTATGTATTATAACAAATGCCTGCAGACATTAAATCATGTACACTCTGTGTGAGGGTTTAATCTGCTGAGACTTCTCATCTGACACTGATTAACATACAAACACAACGCGTCTCAGACTTCACACGAGTTCCCAAACGAACATTATTGAAAACCCAAACAAAAAAGCAAACGCAGTAAAAGACAAATATAATGCATGCGCTATAAAAGGGTCAAACAGAAAGCTGCATCCCCCGGAGGTCGCATATGCAGGCTGCATACGTCATCAAGGTTCGTTTCAGATCATTAACTGAGCATTACATTCGCAAGTCGTGAGCATATTACAAGAATTTGCGATTAACTAAATAATTAGTAAACTTTATAATTGTTAATAGTCTCTAATAAGACAGTGATGAAGTAAATGCAGTTTAAAAAAGCGACCTCCAAAGGATGCAGTCTTTTATTTGAGAAATTTAAGAAACACATTTAATCTCGCGAGATCTCGTCGCACCCCTAACTTTGATGTGTAACATGCATTGAATGTCACAGTTGCTCCACTCCATGTTTGAGTAACCCCCAGGACAGTCCATGTTCAAATGTGCTGTTACACCTTTTGATAGGACGATGTCAACTGTGTCTTCTATGTTCTGTGCATTTATAATATCCCTGCACACATGTTGAGGTTGCATGCTGTCATGTCTTGGTGATAAGCAGACTTCTCGCCCTTGCAAACATTTTTTTAAATGCGCAGTGTGAATGCATGTGTCTTGAAAAGACAAAGGAAGAGATAAGCTCACTATTCTTATTATTTTTTTCTCAGAGTTTTCTTTGGGATCAATCCTGAGCGAGGCTCCAAGGCAGAGAAGAAAGGGAAGAAACAGCACTTCATACCTCCACAGGTGTGCAAGCTGGTTTCTCAGCTGAAGGAATTTGAATGCAAGCAGAAGGACTCTGAGTGGGCCATTTGAGCTGTTCTCAAAGCTCAGAAAATACCTTTTTGGACTGTATGTACAATTTTTATAGTATTATGTGAGTTCAGATGTTTTAACTAGATGCCCACAACACACATGCTGCAGTTTAAAATCCCCCATGTTAAGGGGGAGGGAAGGTGGGCGATATTTGTCATTCCAGGTAGAGCTTTGCCTGTCAATGTGGAGTTGGAGGTGTAAATTTTAAGTTTTATTTTTTTACAGAAATCTCTTTATGGCATCCTTTTAAGGTTATGATTGTTATTGCTGCACTGATGTTTTATAGAAAATTTATATAATGTAATACTTCTAATGTTCTACTTGTTTTTTGTAGAAAGGTCAGACACTGGTTGCAGAGCTCTGCCTGTCGGTGTGATATGTGGAGTTGGAGGTGTAGGTTTCTGCATCCTCCTGGAGGGGGCTCCTCATTTTGCACTGACAGGTGAGACAGCAACAGCAATGCTGGCAGTTTTATTGTTATTTATTGTTATTTTGTCAATGTCTTTAACAAATCCATTTGTTATTAATGCCTGTCAGCCTGTGGGTGCTAAAAAGTTGCTAGATTTGGCAGCTCCCTGTTAAAGGACATGGCTGTAGTTCTTTAAGAGAACAGCTGGTTTATGTATGTAAAATTGCTCTGAATGTGAAGGTGATGTTCTGAATGTATTAGTGGTTGTAATGTAAATATTGCAATTCATTCACTACAAAAAGTGCAATCACTTTAAAGCATTGGCAGCTGTTAAAATAAATAAATAATTGTTGTGATTCTACATTTGTGCTTTATTGATGATAAACGGTATAGAGAACTGTACGGAAATAAAAAATTTAGGATTTGTGTCCGTAAATGGTACGGATTGAGTACTTTAATAATACGGAATATTCCATTTTAGGTTTGATGGAAGTGTCCGTAAATGGTTAAGAAAAAGACGGGTAAATCTACGGAAATATCTGTTATAGGGTTTACGTAATTGTCCGTACAATAACGAAAAAATTTACGTAAAAAACGTAATTTTCCATTTTAGGTTTGACGGAAATGTCCGTAAATGGTAAAGAAAAAGACCAGTAAATCTACAGAAATATCCGTTTAAGGTTTACGGAAGTGCCCGTAAAATAATGGAAAAAGTGCTGGTAATTAATTACCAGCACTTTTTCCGTTTTTTAACGGAACTTTTTTTAACAGTGCAGTCAAGGACGTGGGGTGAGACAGGGCTGTAACTTGAGTCCAACTCTATTTAACTTATATATTAATGAGTTAGCAGTGTTACTGGAACAATCCAGCACACCCGGTCTCATCCTAAACAACTCAGAGATTAAAGCTCTTCTGTATGCAGATGATCTGGTGCTATTGTCAGACACTGCACAAGGTTTACAGCAACACCTGGACCTGCTGGAGAAATACTGTCAAAACTGGGCCCTGACGGTCAATCTGAAAAAAAACTAAAATTATGATTTTCCAGAAAAAAGCAAGATTACAGGATAACAGATACACATTTAATCTGGGAAACACTGCACTAGAACACACCTTACACTACGACTATCTCGGGTTAAACATCAGCGCATCAGGCGGTTTTGGTCTCGCGGTAAATGCACTTAAAGAGAAAGCTAGACGAGCATTCTATGCCATCAAAGGCAAATTTAAACAAACAGACATTCCTGCTACAGTTTGGTGTAAAATATTTGATAGTGTAATAATGCCCATAGCTCTGTATGGTTGTGAGGTATATTACTCAAAATGGGACTAACATCCAATGAAATCCCTGCATGCTGAATTCTGTAGAAATATTTTAAGAGTTCAGAGAAGAACACCTACTAATGCATGCAGGGCTGAATTAGGCAGATATCCCCTAATAATACACATCCAAAAACGCTCCCTTAAATTCTGGTCACACTTAAACTCAAGTCCCCCGAACACACTTCAATATGAAGCCCTTAAAACCCAAGAGAAGAGACCTAAAACCAGTCCCATCTGTCAACTGGCTCTAAAACTCCAGACCAGCACTAATGAACGCAAACAAACCACAATAAACCAAATCATTAAAGAAAGTCAAACTTTATATTTGGATCATTGGGATAATGAAAGTAAAAACCAAAGTAAACTAGAATGTTATCGGTCACTAAACAGAAAATACAGTCTGTCAGAATATCTCTCCACTGTTAGAGATGTAAAGCAGAGACGAATCCTCACTAAATACCGACTCAGTGATCACAGTCTGGCAATAGAGAAAGGCCGACATACACCTTAATGTTTGTTAATATTGTGTTATTGTATGTTTCTTGTTTTATGTATAATGCTTTGGCAATATTGTAAGTGACACAATCATGCCAATAAAGTTCTTTAAATTGAAATTAAATTGACAGGGGTAGCTGCAGCTTGGAGTAATAGGCGTGGCAAGAGGTAGGGGCGTGTTAAGAGGTTTCTCATTGGTCAAATGAGCTGTCTTCTGGCAACTGCGTTGGCCAATCAGCAATAACCATAGTTACACGTCATTTCCTTTAGACGGAAAGAAGGCGGAGTAATACATGTGCAATATAATTTGTTGGTCTCTTGCTTGACATCTGTCAGCTTTGGTAATTATTTAATTGTTGTTGATACACACATGTTACTGCATTTGCATCGAAGACATCAAGAGTCGGAGATTTATATCGATGTCCGTTCTGTGCTCTCAGTGTTTTATACTTCGTGAATATCAGAAGATACACAGTCATTTGCAAAGCTACAGACTTCGCGCGGTTCGTTATGAAAGGTCTTCACTGCGCGTTATAGAGATAGAGAGTTTGATGGTTTCTGTTCTATGGACTGCTACTACAGTATGAATCGGTGAAAGAATGAGTTTTGACTTAGAACACAAGCCTTTGATGACAAATTCAATTGACGTTTTAAAAAATAATTGTAAAAATGACTACTGAATAAATGTTTTTTGGATAAAATGGTGTTTGTTTTGCTCAATTGATTAATGTCATCTAAAAGAAGTTTATTAAACCGTTTTTACTGTATTTTGTAATTATATAGTCAGTGTTTGATCAAACATTTGCTGTATCATTATTATAAAATAACATTATTTTTAGTTTGTATGTACTTTAAATGAAAGTACAAAATTTTTTTAACTTTAAAAGTGTCAGGAGACATTTTTATCTTTAAAATAATAATTTGTATTTTAATTATTTTTTATTTTATTATTAAGTTTAAGTACAGACATTTCAAGTGTAATGCAATAAAAAACGATAAATACAAAGCTCAAAATGTGTAAATCAGAGAATAACAAGTATAAAATGAACAATACAAATTAAATACAAAAATAAAGTTTATGAATCAGGGTGTTATAGATATTTCAAAATCTTGTTTCATGTTTGAAAGGGTTTCAAAAGTATACTGTGAGATCAGTCTTATAAAAGGTAATATTTAAAAGGGTTTCTTTAATTTGTCTTATGCATATAAAATAAACTTCGCCTAAATAATTTAATTATATAATTTAGTTTTTTCAGAAAAATATGAGTTTTGGAAACAAAGTAAAATGTGAGGTTCTAAATTCTAATTCTAGGAGTTTAAATTTTAGGAATATTTATTTTAAAGTCAGTCCAAAATTAAATAGAAAAGGGGCAATACAAAATAAATGTTTAATATCTTTAAGTGATGTGTTACAAAAAGTTAATTTATCACAAACAGTATGAATGTTTTTTAATGATTGATCCTAAAAAATGTAACCCTGTAGTCATACAGAAGGTTTCGAAGGTAAGGTACTTTAAATGTATTCTATCATTATTGCTATTTTTACAGTGAACGAAATATATTTTGTCTTTTATAATTATTTGTGTAATTATAGTGATTAAGTTTATGGCTCGCTTTTATGTGGATCAGGAAGCTTTCGCGTCCAATTGAAAAGACCTTACGTCACGCCCCATTCCTCATGGCACGCCCCATTTCTATCCGACCTCATGGCACGCCCATTGCTCCAGGCTGCAGTTACCTCTACTTGCGTAAATTCACACTGAATTAAATCACGAGTTTTTGTTTTCTTTGCACCCAAAAGTGTTATCGTTGCTTCATAATATTATAATTAAACTACTGCACATGGACCTTTTTGGTGATGTCTTTCATTCTTTTCTGAGCTGAATAACATCGCTAATAGTCAGTGTTTATTACCCAACGTAATAATTCACCGCTGTGTTTCTGGTCATAATCAGACTGCTGGGCCTTATTTCTGTGATAATAACCGGTTGCCTACACATTATACTTTACGTTACCTGACACTGCTTAGGAAATAATGTTGTGAAAATAAACTGAAATGTGTCTCCTCAAGTGAAATAATAACCCAAATAACAAAATAGCTGTGTTCTCTATGCACTTCTCAAATCACATAAAAAACAACTTGCTCATTCTTTAAGTGTTTCAACATTTTAGGATATAATCAATCTCGGTAAACTATAGGATAACAACACACATGTAACTGTGTGAATTATGTTTAGACTAAAAACATCTGTATTTAATCATATGCAGTCTAGTCACTCTTTAGTGTGAAAAAAATGTTCTTGTGTCAACTCAACCAGACGTCCCCAGCTGATTCTTCATCTGGAGAAAGAAATTACTTTAACAATCCTTGTTGTGACATTATATGTCAATTGTGACCGTTTAAATATGAGAAAAAACACTTGCTGTGATATTTTTCATGTTTGCATGCATGTAATTCAAGATGCATTCATGTTAACTTAATATCCTTTTGTATTCTGTTTCTTATCATACTTCTTGTCTTTTGGTTATCATTATTTTTAAGATTTAAAGCCAGAGATATGGATATCTCAATGTGGTGGCAAGTACAAATTGTAAGGTTGTACCCAGTTTTGTTGGTCCAAAACTATGTGTGCATCAATTTGCATAAATATATTTTTTTGGGGGGGGGGCATTGTATTTGATAGACAGTAGGAGACAACAGGAAAAGTACAGGGTGGAGAGAGGGGTACGGTATCGGCAAAGGTCCTCGAGTTGGGATTCAAACTCAGGTCGCCAGAAGTGCGTCTGCACCATACTGTAGATTTAAAATGGCTTTATTGGCATGGTAAAGAAGGATCTTTAATTGCCAAAGCATAGAAACATAAAAAAAAGAAGGATAAAGGGATAGATTATATCCACGAGTCTGTAATATGCTAAGGAGAATAAAGTCATGTCTTTTGTGCAGTGTTATTCAGTGTTTTGTTTTTTTCCCAGTTGTGGTTCTGTTCCACTTGTTTTCATTTTTCCATGACAGGACCTGACAGACAGGTTTGATCTTATTGAGTTTCCTTCCAGTATGTATGGTAATTTGTCCTTTTGATGAATAATAACTTTGCATAAAGTTGATTCTTATCTTATAGACAAATGTCAGAATGCAAATCTTTATGGTATATTACAGTTTTGTTGGAATAAAAGCATTTTACTGTAGAATTTGGCTTTTTTTTCACAGCAATAGTTTACAGTCCTGCCTCCCCAACTTAAATGTCAAACTACACCTAAAGGTTATAGGGTACAGATGGGGGGAATGTTAAATGAAGAGAAAACCCTGAAGAGAAAATCTTTTAATTTATTTGTATAGCAAAGTTTAACATCAGTGTCTAAAGCAGCTTTATTAAGAAAACAACTCCAGTGAAGTGACTTTAGTGAGAAAATCTCTGCTTTTATAGACAAGACTAAAATACATCAGTATAGGCTTATTATTTTAAATATATTTACTAAATAAATACATCACACCAACCTTAGACGTATATTTTAATATATTTTATTTACCGTGTTGTTGTGACACTGACTGTCAATATGCAAATAAAAGCACTCGCACCTTATTTTAGATTTCTGTTTGTACTTTTGTTAAAACACAGCAGGAAGTTAACTGGATGAATACACAAATAAACAGGAAATGAAATATGAAAATGAGTCTTTATAATTAAATAAACAAATGATGGGAGGTGTTGAAGATGAGATATAATAATAATAACATCTAAACAACACAGACAGAGAAACAGAAGATTCAGGAGAGAAACACACAAACTCAAAAGTAAGAACTTTATTTACTTTAAAATAATATTTATGATATCAGAGTGTTTTATAAGGATTGTGTATTAATGTTTAATGACTATTAATGAAACTTTATAAAGAATTGATGAAGAGTTACTGAAGAGATGTTAACTTTTAGCTTCAGTGACTTTAATATCAGATTCTCATCTTTATTTCCTACATATTAAAATAGTTTAGACATTTAAATGAATTAATTTATTGTGATGATCAGACTTATGAACAAACAGAAGAAATCAACATCTGATGTTTTCAATGTGTTTGTTTTTCAGAAATGACTCAAACTTTATATTTCAGCGTTCTTCTCATCGGTGAGTTTGTGTTTGTGGTTTTATGTTTGTTTTATAATCTCATGAGATTTGACTCAAACTCTTTCTTTCATAGCTCTCTGTTCATTATCTGAATGCATTCAGCGCCGCTATCACCACATAAACATGAAGATGAACTGGACTGAAGCTCAGAGATACTGCAGAGAAAACTACACAGATCTGGCCACAGTCAGCAACATCAACGACCTGAATCAACTGAAGAAGAGGGTGAAAATCAATCTAATTGGTGTCTGGATTGGACTGCATAGATCAATTGATTCTAAATGGAAGTGGTCTCTGGGTGATCCTGTGAAATATACAAACTGGTCTAATGGAGACTCAAATGGTCCAGGTCAGTGTGCTTATATGAAAGATGGATCATGGCATCATCAGGACTGTACAAATAACAAGATAAGTTTCATCTGCTACAATGGTGAGTGAAGCTTCATAAAATAACATCAAACCTTCACTTAAAAAAACATCATCAGATGTAACCTCCAACAGGTGAAAAATTTACATCTGACGATGTTTTCAATAATTTGGATGTAAATGTTTATTGAATCATGACAAACAATATAATTGGAAAGGCAGAGGTGTAAAGTACTCGAGTAAATGTACTTTGTTACTGTACTTAAGTATTTTTTGGGCTACTTTGTACTTGTACTGAGTATCAAAAATATAGGCAACTTTTACTCTCTACTCAATTACATTTTTGATTGGGTATTTGTACTCTTTACTCCACTACATTTGAAATAACACTTAACGTTACTCGCTACATTGTTTATTCGTCAAATAAAAACGAGACGAAAGTGTCAGAGAGTGATAATGGATAGAATCTGTGGTCGCGAGGTTACACGCACACACACAACTGAGTGACTTCATTTGGCGCTGCGCAGAGCAATCGTATGAAATCACAGTACTGCGAGAGCGAATCAAATGCATATGGAGAAGTCTGGTCTCGCGGTACTTTGATGTCAAACGCTGAATAGACCTTTCTCACAGTAACCGGAAATACGTAATCGTCGTGTAAGCGGAGTTCCTGTCAAGCGTCAACACACTAGAAAAACATAAACCCGGGCAAGTTTAAAATGGATCAAAGAGTCTACAAAACTTAGTTAACGGATTTGCCAAATATTACATTTGCTGATGTGACACGACTAATGGAGGAAAACTTTTTCCATGAAGAATTTGTCCATAAATTTCTAGGTAAGTAGAGAGCGAGTCTAACTGTTACTGAACTGTTAACTAAAACGACACATTATAAGTCTCGCCGGATAGCCTGAATCCACTTCTGTATAACTTCACCATCAACAGGGAATTGATGGAACAGATACGGCTTTTTACATTGCCTTGACTGCGGAGGAAGTAGATTTCCGCGACGATTGCGTATTTCCGGTCATAAATACGGAAGTTGTGAGAAAGGTCTATGGCTTGCGTTGAGCCATCGTAGCGGGACATCTGCGTGCTGCGTATGTCATAAACTGTAGAGAAAAGTTCGCGTCTGGACTGAAAGAAGAGATAAAGAGCAAACATATGGATGCATATCAGATTTGCTTCAGTCAAGGGACCCTTTGTTAAACATGTGATGCTACAATCAAAACAAAAGTGATGCGCGATTGCAGGAGGGTCATCCCGCAACTCAAAGGCAAGCTCAAATGTTTGTTTACTCTGATGCTACTTTATCAGCTAACCCGAGTTACATAACTTGATATAACTTACTATATAAGCCAAAATAAACCAGCGAGGTCCTGTACTGATTGCCCAAGTAACTTAAGTACATTATAATATTGATAATAAGTGTACAATTTCACTGTCCTCACATTTAATCAAGTATGCTGTAATGTATTTACTGTAAAGAGGGATGCATGACGGAAGAAATGTAGTGCACTTAATGTGAGAGAGTGGTGTTACGTACTACATGTGTTTACAATTAATCTTTCAAATGAACAACTTCAGGTTTTTAATATGCATTATCATATTTCTGTTAGTGTAATTTTAGTTTACTGGAATTTTTTTTAAATATTAAAATTATATCTTTTTTAGGATAGGCCTATAAAAGAATATTTGGTAACACTTTACAATAAGGTTCATTAGTTAACAGTAGTTAATGTATTAACCAACTTGAACAAACCATGAGCAATACATTTGTTACATTATTTATTCATCTTTGTTAATGTTAGTTAATAAAAATTTAAGCTTTAATTGTTTGTTCATGTTAGTTCAGACTGCATTAACTAATGCTAACAAGATTTAAATAAAGTATTAGTAATTGTTGAAATTAACATTAACAAAGATGAATAAATGCTGTATAAGTGCAGTTCATTATTAGTTCATGTTAACTAATGTAGCTAACTAATGTTAACTAATGAACCTTATTGTAAAGTGTTGCCATATATTTATATCACAAAGTTAGGCTATATATTTTTCAGCATGGCACATTTAAATTTAATGTAGATTTCTAGACCAAAATCTCATGGCATTTAGTTGAATAAAATTAGACTAAAGCTAAATCAATTCAGATGACAAAAATATGACTAAAACTAAATTACATTTTAGTCAAAAGACTATGACTATGTTTAATCTGTGTTTGTTCTGCCAGGTCAAAATTTTGAGGTGTTTGATTTCTTTTCTATATTAGGAAATAAAACCTCATAAATAAACTTTCTTAGTTTTCACTGCCCAGACCTACAATGTCTCTTTGTGTTGAGGACTAGCGCATCTTTGAGCCAACATTCAGTACGAGTAAAAATACTTGAGTACTTTTAAATTGGGTTACTTTAATACTTTTACTCAAGTCATATTTAAATTGGTGACTTGTAACTTGTAGTGGAG